>NC_090336.1:68135134-68465867 GCF_035084215.1 Heptranchias perlo | reverse complement strand
CACAAAGCAGGTCCCCTGGAATCTCACACCTCCGACCCAGGAAACAGGTCTCCTGGTCAAAGCAGTCCAGCCATTAACGTGACAATGGACAGGGCCCCGGCAGCTTGAGACACATCTTTCTTTCGATATGCAAGTTCTTTTTAAAAAGGTTTCCTTCCACAGCAGCTCTGAGTGAGAGACTGACTGACATACGTACACACACACACACACACACACACACACAACACCGTCACCCATCCGATTGGTGGACCGCGGGGTCGACAATCTAACTTTTCGTTTCGATGCAGGGGAGAGCGCGAACGCAGTCCCCCACTACCACAAATTTTGCAGTCGAGTATCCCGCATTTGGGGACATCGCAGGCGTCAGCGCACACCCCAAGTGCAATGGGCTAGCCTCGTCCTGGGAGATCCGCCTTCGGGATCACAGATTCTCCCCTGCCAGGTAAGTATGCCTTGTGTCGCCACACACTGCCACTAGACAGCATTCGCTACCTTTTACGATTGCAAGGGCAGGTTTTAAGAATCAAAACGTCCCTTCGCTCGCAACGTGCTGATGCTCTGAGAGATTAATTCCGCTCAAATATCGTACCGTATATCCGATGATACACTCTGGGAGAAAATACTGCAGCGATGCGGTGCCGGCGATGGTTGTTTGCATGTCGCCCTTCAAGGGAAATGTCCCGCCTCCAGTTGTTGCTGTAGCAATATATACACGCGCGTTGTCGTGGTAATATAGAACTGCAAGTTGCCGTTGTCGTGGTCGTTTCGAATCAGCACAAAGCAGGTGCACTCCCTGGAATGTCACACCTGCGTCCCAGAAAACAGGTCTCCTGGTCAAAGCAGTCCCGCCCCCGCCCTGGGATTAACGTGACAATGGACAGGGCCCAGTCAGGGAGCAGCTTGAGAGACATCTTTCAATAGGCACTTCTGAAACATTAACGCCTTGTTTCTTTCGACAGTTTAACCAGCCTTTAACACGTCTTGTGTTTTTATTTCCCATTTCCAGCCAGCCAGCCCAGCCAGCCGAGCCAGCATCTGCAGTATTTTCTTTTGATTGGTCTTGCCTGCTGTGGAATGAACGTTTAAACACGAGCTGCTGATTGTCAGCACCTCACCTCTTTCTCAATTGGCCGTTGCAATCTCACTCACTCGCTGTGAGACACGTCACGTCACGTCACTAGTTTTCTTTAAAGCGGTTTCCTTCAACGGCAGTGAGTTAGTGACTGAGACTGACTGACGGAGGTCCGTTGAGACACCACCTTCTCCCATCTGATCGGTGGCCGACTGGCAAATTTACCAATCTGTCAAGCAATCCTAGCAAGAAAGGAAAAAACGGCAACTTCTTTAAACTGATCCACTGTTGCAATTAGAAACGGTGGCAAAAATGTGCCCAGAGTGGGAGAGAACGGCAGTGCTTCTAGACTGCTTTAGACACAGTCAGCCAGAGACCAAAGAGGGAGGGAAAACAGGAGCGGAGATCAATTCGCATCGAGCGCGTTATCGCTTCTCGGCCTTTTGGCGAAGATCAAGTGGTCAAGTGGGGGAAGGCAACCATTTGGAGCCTTCCTGCCATTGTATGCCGGGGGGATGCAGTCAGGGAGAAATCCCCTCGGGCAGAGTGTAGAGCTTTGGCTTGTAGAGCTTTGGCTTGATGTAATGTCACTGCAAGGAATCTGGAATGAATCTGTAAGGCAATAAGGCACCCCAGAGTGTCAGAAAAAAAAAAAAAAAAGTTTCTGTTCTTATCAGTTTAATATCTGATATGTCCCCTATCTGGGGACCAAATATTAAATTGATTTTTGGAACAGGGAGATGGAACAAGAGCTTGCTCCGTCCACTCCACGCATCGACCCAGTATTACAGTGTCTCTGGCAACGGTGCACCTCCCTGTGGGGAGATATTCAAAATGCTGAACGGATTTTTGGAGCCTGTATTATTACTCAGAATGCTGAGATATTGCAACTGTGGTTTTCTTGTTTACTCCTGGGATGGATGAGTGCCATTCCCTTTCTTCCTTTTCCCTCTTGCAGTTTTACCTTGGAGGGAAAGACGTCAGTCTCAGGTCACTTTTCAGGAAGCTGCAAGCCTGTGTATTGGGACGTGCCACCTTCCACAGACTTGGTCTCCTGACCTGAAACATTTAACTCCAGTTGTTGTGTGAAAAATTACTGCAGTTTTAAACTGGCAGTTCCAGAATTAATTGTTTCCAAGTCAGACATTTCCCGAAACAGAGAGCGCGAGAGAGACACAATGTTAACGTTTAAACTGCCACAAGCGAGAGGCGAAATAACTTCACGTTGCTGACTTTAAAAATGCGAGCAGACAGTGCGTGTGTGTTTGGAGGGAGTGCACTGTGAATGGCCACATTGGAAGCTGTGAGATCAAACTGTGCTGCTAACTGAGTGTTAAGGTGAGTAAAAGGCACTGGTTTGGGTGGAGCATTGCGCTCAGGATGGGAGATTTTCTTGAACGGTGCCAATTAATCTGCACCAGAAAATCATCCCCTGACCGGGATTCGAACCCGGGTCTCAACGAGTTTTAAATGTTGCGTCCTAACCACTGGACCACCAGGGGAGTTGCCCTCAATCCCCTGGAAACAGATACATGAGGCTGAACACATGGCTCCCTACAGTAGCAGCAGTGTCACCAGCAGAGGGCTTGACTTGCCATTTCCACTTTGACACTCAGTCTTTTCACACTCAGTCAAATGGCAAACGTCTATTCAGGAGGTTATCGCTTCTCGGCTTCGGGACCGAATATTAAATTGAATTTTGCAACAGGGAGATGGAATAGGGGCTTGGCTCCGTCCACTCCACGCATCGACCCAGTATTGCAGTGTCTCTGGCAACGGTGCACCTCCCTGTGGGGAGATATTCAAAAGGAAAAACAGCTCTTTCCCAGCGTCTCTGTCCGTGTGTACGTATTATGACTGAGAATAAAGCTGATATATTGCACTTACTTTCTCAGCTCAGTGCTATTCTTTTCTTCTCCTGGGCTGAGTGCCGCTCGTTCGCTCGTTCGTTCGCTCGCTCGCTCGCACGCAGGCAGCGATTATAATTCAAACTGCAAAATAACTTAACTTTAAACAAGCAGGGTCTGAGTACAAATGAAAACTGCGCTCCTGGACTGGACGGACTGTCTGTTTGTCTCGGTGAGGAAAAGGCAGTGGTGGTGAGGGTGGAGCATTGCGCTCAGGAGGGGAGACTTTCTTTGAGTGGTGCCAATTAATCTGCACCAGAAAATCATCCCCCCGACCGGGATTGGAACCCGGGTCTCAACGATTTGAAAGGTTGCGTCCTCGACCACTGGGCCACCTGGGGGAGCTGCCTCAACCGCCTGAGGAACCTGTCCGAGAGGCTGAGGACACGCACGCCTGCTCCACGAGCAGCAGCGACCAGCAGGGGGCCGACCGGCTGATCCTTCCCTTTCACAGGCAGGCTTCTGGCCCTCGATAAAACGACAAAGGTGTTCAGAAGGAAGGCCTGGGGGGAGGGAGGGACGGCCGTTGGAAATCAGCACAAAGCAGGTCCCCTGGAATCTCACACCTCCGACCCAGGAAACAGGTCTCCTGGTCAAAGCAGTCCAGCCATTAACGTGACAATGGACAGGGCCCCGGCAGCTTGAGACACATCTTTCTTTCGATATGCAAGTTCTTTTTAAAAAGGTTTCCTTCCACAGCAGCTCTGAGTGAGAGACTGACTGACATACGTACACACACACACACACACACACACACACAACACCGTCACCCATCCGATTGGTGGACCGCGGGGTCGACAATCTAACTTTTCGTTTCGATGCAGGGGAGAGCGCGAACGCAGTCCCCCACTACCACAAATTTTGCAGTCGAGTATCCCGCATTTGGGGACATCGCAGGCGTCAGCGCACACCCCAAGTGCAATGGGCTAGCCTCGTCCTGGGAGATCCGCCTTCGGGATCACAGATTCTCCCCTGCCAGGTAAGTATGCCTTGTGTCGCCACACACTGCCACTAGACAGCATTCGCTACCTTTTACGATTGCAAGGGCAGGTTTTAAGAATCAAAACGTCCCTTCGCTCGCAACGTGCTGATGCTCTGAGAGATTAATTCCGCTCAAATATCGTACCGTATATCCGATGATACACTCTGGGAGAAAATACTGCAGCGATGCGGTGCCGGCGATGGTTGTTTGCATGTCGCCCTTCAAGGGAAATGTCCCGCCTCCAGTTGTTGCTGTAGCAATATATACACGCGCGTTGTCGTGGTAATATAGAACTGCAAGTTGCCGTTGTCGTGGTCGTTTCGAATCAGCACAAAGCAGGTGCACTCCCTGGAATGTCACACCTGCGTCCCAGAAAACAGGTCTCCTGGTCAAAGCAGTCCCGCCCCCGCCCTGGGATTAACGTGACAATGGACAGGGCCCAGTCAGGGAGCAGCTTGAGAGACATCTTTCAATAGGCACTTCTGAAACATTAACGCCTTGTTTCTTTCGACAGTTTAACCAGCCTTTAACACGTCTTGTGTTTTTATTTCCCATTTCCAGCCAGCCAGCCCAGCCAGCCGAGCCAGCATCTGCAGTATTTTCTTTTGATTGGTCTTGCCTGCTGTGGAATGAACGTTTAAACACGAGCTGCTGATTGTCAGCACCTCACCTCTTTCTCAATTGGCCGTTGCAATCTCACTCACTCGCTGTGAGACACGTCACGTCACGTCACTAGTTTTCTTTAAAGCGGTTTCCTTCAACGGCAGTGAGTTAGTGACTGAGACTGACTGACGGAGGTCCGTTGAGACACCACCTTCTCCCATCTGATCGGTGGCCGACTGGCAAATTTACCAATCTGTCAAGCAATCCTAGCAAGAAAGGAAAAAACGGCAACTTCTTTAAACTGATCCACTGTTGCAATTAGAAACGGTGGCAAAAATGTGCCCAGAGTGGGAGAGAACGGCAGTGCTTCTAGACTGCTTTAGACACAGTCAGCCAGAGACCAAAGAGGGAGGGAAAACAGGAGCGGAGATCAATTCGCATCGAGCGCGTTATCGCTTCTCGGCCTTTTGGCGAAGATCAAGTGGTCAAGTGGGGGAAGGCAACCATTTGGAGCCTTCCTGCCATTGTATGCCGGGGGGATGCAGTCAGGGAGAAATCCCCTCGGGCAGAGTGTAGAGCTTTGGCTTGTAGAGCTTTGGCTTGATGTAATGTCACTGCAAGGAATCTGGAATGAATCTGTAAGGCAATAAGGCACCCCAGAGTGTCAGAAAAAAAAAAAAAAAAGTTTCTGTTCTTATCAGTTTAATATCTGATATGTCCCCTATCTGGGGACCAAATATTAAATTGATTTTTGGAACAGGGAGATGGAACAAGAGCTTGCTCCGTCCACTCCACGCATCGACCCAGTATTACAGTGTCTCTGGCAACGGTGCACCTCCCTGTGGGGAGATATTCAAAATGCTGAACGGATTTTTGGAGCCTGTATTATTACTCAGAATGCTGAGATATTGCAACTGTGGTTTTCTTGTTTACTCCTGGGATGGATGAGTGCCATTCCCTTTCTTCCTTTTCCCTCTTGCAGTTTTACCTTGGAGGGAAAGACGTCAGTCTCAGGTCACTTTTCAGGAAGCTGCAAGCCTGTGTATTGGGACGTGCCACCTTCCACAGACTTGGTCTCCTGACCTGAAACATTTAACTCCAGTTGTTGTGTGAAAAATTACTGCAGTTTTAAACTGGCAGTTCCAGAATTAATTGTTTCCAAGTCAGACATTTCCCGAAACAGAGAGCGCGAGAGAGACACAATGTTAACGTTTAAACTGCCACAAGCGAGAGGCGAAATAACTTCACGTTGCTGACTTTAAAAATGCGAGCAGACAGTGCGTGTGTGTTTGGAGGGAGTGCACTGTGAATGGCCACATTGGAAGCTGTGAGATCAAACTGTGCTGCTAACTGAGTGTTAAGGTGAGTAAAAGGCACTGGTTTGGGTGGAGCATTGCGCTCAGGATGGGAGATTTTCTTGAACGGTGCCAATTAATCTGCACCAGAAAATCATCCCCTGACCGGGATTCGAACCCGGGTCTCAACGAGTTTTAAATGTTGCGTCCTAACCACTGGACCACCAGGGGAGTTGCCCTCAATCCCCTGGAAACAGATACATGAGGCTGAACACATGGCTCCCTACAGTAGCAGCAGTGTCACCAGCAGAGGGCTTGACTTGCCATTTCCACTTTGACACTCAGTCTTTTCACACTCAGTCAAATGGCAAACGTCTATTCAGGAGGTTATCGCTTCTCGGCTTCGGGACCGAATATTAAATTGAATTTTGCAACAGGGAGATGGAATAGGGGCTTGGCTCCGTCCACTCCACGCATCGACCCAGTATTGCAGTGTCTCTGGCAACGGTGCACCTCCCTGTGGGGAGATATTCAAAAGGAAAAACAGCTCTTTCCCAGCGTCTCTGTCCGTGTGTACGTATTATGACTGAGAATAAAGCTGATATATTGCACTTACTTTCTCAGCTCAGTGCTATTCTTTTCTTCTCCTGGGCTGAGTGCCGCTCGTTCGCTCGTTCGTTCGCTCGCTCGCTCGCACGCAGGCAGCGATTATAATTCAAACTGCAAAATAACTTAACTTTAAACAAGCAGGGTCTGAGTACAAATGAAAACTGCGCTCCTGGACTGGACGGACTGTCTGTTTGTCTCGGTGAGGAAAAGGCAGTGGTGGTGAGGGTGGAGCATTGCGCTCAGGAGGGGAGACTTTCTTTGAGTGGTGCCAATTAATCTGCACCAGAAAATCATCCCCCCGACCGGGATTGGAACCCGGGTCTCAACGATTTGAAAGGTTGCGTCCTCGACCACTGGGCCACCTGGGGGAGCTGCCTCAACCGCCTGAGGAACCTGTCCGAGAGGCTGAGGACACGCACGCCTGCTCCACGAGCAGCAGCGACCAGCAGGGGGCCGACCGGCTGATCCTTCCCTTTCACAGGCAGGCTTCTGGCCCTCGATAAAACGACAAAGGTGTTCAGAAGGAAGGCCTGGGGGGAGGGAGGGACGGCCGTTGGAAATCAGCACAAAGCAGGTCCCCTGGAATCTCACACCTCCGACCCAGGAAACAGGTCTCCTGGTCAAAGCAGTCCAGCCATTAACGTGACAATGGACAGGGCCCCGGCAGCTTGAGACACATCTTTCTTTCGATATGCAAGTTCTTTTTAAAAAGGTTTCCTTCCACAGCAGCTCTGAGTGAGAGACTGACTGACATACGTACACACACACACACACACACACACACACAACACCGTCACCCATCCGATTGGTGGACCGCGGGGTCGACAATCTAACTTTTCGTTTCGATGCAGGGGAGAGCGCGAACGCAGTCCCCCACTACCACAAATTTTGCAGTCGAGTATCCCGCATTTGGGGACATCGCAGGCGTCAGCGCACACCCCAAGTGCAATGGGCTAGCCTCGTCCTGGGAGATCCGCCTTCGGGATCACAGATTCTCCCCTGCCAGGTAAGTATGCCTTGTGTCGCCACACACTGCCACTAGACAGCATTCGCTACCTTTTACGATTGCAAGGGCAGGTTTTAAGAATCAAAACGTCCCTTCGCTCGCAACGTGCTGATGCTCTGAGAGATTAATTCCGCTCAAATATCGTACCGTATATCCGATGATACACTCTGGGAGAAAATACTGCAGCGATGCGGTGCCGGCGATGGTTGTTTGCATGTCGCCCTTCAAGGGAAATGTCCCGCCTCCAGTTGTTGCTGTAGCAATATATACACGCGCGTTGTCGTGGTAATATAGAACTGCAAGTTGCCGTTGTCGTGGTCGTTTCGAATCAGCACAAAGCAGGTGCACTCCCTGGAATGTCACACCTGCGTCCCAGAAAACAGGTCTCCTGGTCAAAGCAGTCCCGCCCCCGCCCTGGGATTAACGTGACAATGGACAGGGCCCAGTCAGGGAGCAGCTTGAGAGACATCTTTCAATAGGCACTTCTGAAACATTAACGCCTTGTTTCTTTCGACAGTTTAACCAGCCTTTAACACGTCTTGTGTTTTTATTTCCCATTTCCAGCCAGCCAGCCCAGCCAGCCGAGCCAGCATCTGCAGTATTTTCTTTTGATTGGTCTTGCCTGCTGTGGAATGAACGTTTAAACACGAGCTGCTGATTGTCAGCACCTCACCTCTTTCTCAATTGGCCGTTGCAATCTCACTCACTCGCTGTGAGACACGTCACGTCACGTCACTAGTTTTCTTTAAAGCGGTTTCCTTCAACGGCAGTGAGTTAGTGACTGAGACTGACTGACGGAGGTCCGTTGAGACACCACCTTCTCCCATCTGATCGGTGGCCGACTGGCAAATTTACCAATCTGTCAAGCAATCCTAGCAAGAAAGGAAAAAACGGCAACTTCTTTAAACTGATCCACTGTTGCAATTAGAAACGGTGGCAAAAATGTGCCCAGAGTGGGAGAGAACGGCAGTGCTTCTAGACTGCTTTAGACACAGTCAGCCAGAGACCAAAGAGGGAGGGAAAACAGGAGCGGAGATCAATTCGCATCGAGCGCGTTATCGCTTCTCGGCCTTTTGGCGAAGATCAAGTGGTCAAGTGGGGGAAGGCAACCATTTGGAGCCTTCCTGCCATTGTATGCCGGGGGGATGCAGTCAGGGAGAAATCCCCTCGGGCAGAGTGTAGAGCTTTGGCTTGTAGAGCTTTGGCTTGATGTAATGTCACTGCAAGGAATCTGGAATGAATCTGTAAGGCAATAAGGCACCCCAGAGTGTCAGAAAAAAAAAAAAAAAAGTTTCTGTTCTTATCAGTTTAATATCTGATATGTCCCCTATCTGGGGACCAAATATTAAATTGATTTTTGGAACAGGGAGATGGAACAAGAGCTTGCTCCGTCCACTCCACGCATCGACCCAGTATTACAGTGTCTCTGGCAACGGTGCACCTCCCTGTGGGGAGATATTCAAAATGCTGAACGGATTTTTGGAGCCTGTATTATTACTCAGAATGCTGAGATATTGCAACTGTGGTTTTCTTGTTTACTCCTGGGATGGATGAGTGCCATTCCCTTTCTTCCTTTTCCCTCTTGCAGTTTTACCTTGGAGGGAAAGACGTCAGTCTCAGGTCACTTTTCAGGAAGCTGCAAGCCTGTGTATTGGGACGTGCCACCTTCCACAGACTTGGTCTCCTGACCTGAAACATTTAACTCCAGTTGTTGTGTGAAAAATTACTGCAGTTTTAAACTGGCAGTTCCAGAATTAATTGTTTCCAAGTCAGACATTTCCCGAAACAGAGAGCGCGAGAGAGACACAATGTTAACGTTTAAACTGCCACAAGCGAGAGGCGAAATAACTTCACGTTGCTGACTTTAAAAATGCGAGCAGACAGTGCGTGTGTGTTTGGAGGGAGTGCACTGTGAATGGCCACATTGGAAGCTGTGAGATCAAACTGTGCTGCTAACTGAGTGTTAAGGTGAGTAAAAGGCACTGGTTTGGGTGGAGCATTGCGCTCAGGATGGGAGATTTTCTTGAACGGTGCCAATTAATCTGCACCAGAAAATCATCCCCTGACCGGGATTCGAACCCGGGTCTCAACGAGTTTTAAATGTTGCGTCCTAACCACTGGACCACCAGGGGAGTTGCCCTCAATCCCCTGGAAACAGATACATGAGGCTGAACACATGGCTCCCTACAGTAGCAGCAGTGTCACCAGCAGAGGGCTTGACTTGCCATTTCCACTTTGACACTCAGTCTTTTCACACTCAGTCAAATGGCAAACGTCTATTCAGGAGGTTATCGCTTCTCGGCTTCGGGACCGAATATTAAATTGAATTTTGCAACAGGGAGATGGAATAGGGGCTTGGCTCCGTCCACTCCACGCATCGACCCAGTATTGCAGTGTCTCTGGCAACGGTGCACCTCCCTGTGGGGAGATATTCAAAAGGAAAAACAGCTCTTTCCCAGCGTCTCTGTCCGTGTGTACGTATTATGACTGAGAATAAAGCTGATATATTGCACTTACTTTCTCAGCTCAGTGCTATTCTTTTCTTCTCCTGGGCTGAGTGCCGCTCGTTCGCTCGTTCGTTCGCTCGCTCGCTCGCACGCAGGCAGCGATTATAATTCAAACTGCAAAATAACTTAACTTTAAACAAGCAGGGTCTGAGTACAAATGAAAACTGCGCTCCTGGACTGGACGGACTGTCTGTTTGTCTCGGTGAGGAAAAGGCAGTGGTGGTGAGGGTGGAGCATTGCGCTCAGGAGGGGAGACTTTCTTTGAGTGGTGCCAATTAATCTGCACCAGAAAATCATCCCCCCGACCGGGATTGGAACCCGGGTCTCAACGATTTGAAAGGTTGCGTCCTCGACCACTGGGCCACCTGGGGGAGCTGCCTCAACCGCCTGAGGAACCTGTCCGAGAGGCTGAGGACACGCACGCCTGCTCCACGAGCAGCAGCGACCAGCAGGGGGCCGACCGGCTGATCCTTCCCTTTCACAGGCAGGCTTCTGGCCCTCGATAAAACGACAAAGGTGTTCAGAAGGAAGGCCTGGGGGGAGGGAGGGACGGCCGTTGGAAATCAGCACAAAGCAGGTCCCCTGGAATCTCACACCTCCGACCCAGGAAACAGGTCTCCTGGTCAAAGCAGTCCAGCCATTAACGTGACAATGGACAGGGCCCCGGCAGCTTGAGACACATCTTTCTTTCGATATGCAAGTTCTTTTTAAAAAGGTTTCCTTCCACAGCAGCTCTGAGTGAGAGACTGACTGACATACGTACACACACACACACACACACACACACACAACACCGTCACCCATCCGATTGGTGGACCGCGGGGTCGACAATCTAACTTTTCGTTTCGATGCAGGGGAGAGCGCGAACGCAGTCCCCCACTACCACAAATTTTGCAGTCGAGTATCCCGCATTTGGGGACATCGCAGGCGTCAGCGCACACCCCAAGTGCAATGGGCTAGCCTCGTCCTGGGAGATCCGCCTTCGGGATCACAGATTCTCCCCTGCCAGGTAAGTATGCCTTGTGTCGCCACACACTGCCACTAGACAGCATTCGCTACCTTTTACGATTGCAAGGGCAGGTTTTAAGAATCAAAACGTCCCTTCGCTCGCAACGTGCTGATGCTCTGAGAGATTAATTCCGCTCAAATATCGTACCGTATATCCGATGATACACTCTGGGAGAAAATACTGCAGCGATGCGGTGCCGGCGATGGTTGTTTGCATGTCGCCCTTCAAGGGAAATGTCCCGCCTCCAGTTGTTGCTGTAGCAATATATACACGCGCGTTGTCGTGGTAATATAGAACTGCAAGTTGCCGTTGTCGTGGTCGTTTCGAATCAGCACAAAGCAGGTGCACTCCCTGGAATGTCACACCTGCGTCCCAGAAAACAGGTCTCCTGGTCAAAGCAGTCCCGCCCCCGCCCTGGGATTAACGTGACAATGGACAGGGCCCAGTCAGGGAGCAGCTTGAGAGACATCTTTCAATAGGCACTTCTGAAACATTAACGCCTTGTTTCTTTCGACAGTTTAACCAGCCTTTAACACGTCTTGTGTTTTTATTTCCCATTTCCAGCCAGCCAGCCCAGCCAGCCGAGCCAGCATCTGCAGTATTTTCTTTTGATTGGTCTTGCCTGCTGTGGAATGAACGTTTAAACACGAGCTGCTGATTGTCAGCACCTCACCTCTTTCTCAATTGGCCGTTGCAATCTCACTCACTCGCTGTGAGACACGTCACGTCACGTCACTAGTTTTCTTTAAAGCGGTTTCCTTCAACGGCAGTGAGTTAGTGACTGAGACTGACTGACGGAGGTCCGTTGAGACACCACCTTCTCCCATCTGATCGGTGGCCGACTGGCAAATTTACCAATCTGTCAAGCAATCCTAGCAAGAAAGGAAAAAACGGCAACTTCTTTAAACTGATCCACTGTTGCAATTAGAAACGGTGGCAAAAATGTGCCCAGAGTGGGAGAGAACGGCAGTGCTTCTAGACTGCTTTAGACACAGTCAGCCAGAGACCAAAGAGGGAGGGAAAACAGGAGCGGAGATCAATTCGCATCGAGCGCGTTATCGCTTCTCGGCCTTTTGGCGAAGATCAAGTGGTCAAGTGGGGGAAGGCAACCATTTGGAGCCTTCCTGCCATTGTATGCCGGGGGGATGCAGTCAGGGAGAAATCCCCTCGGGCAGAGTGTAGAGCTTTGGCTTGTAGAGCTTTGGCTTGATGTAATGTCACTGCAAGGAATCTGGAATGAATCTGTAAGGCAATAAGGCACCCCAGAGTGTCAGAAAAAAAAAAAAAAAAGTTTCTGTTCTTATCAGTTTAATATCTGATATGTCCCCTATCTGGGGACCAAATATTAAATTGATTTTTGGAACAGGGAGATGGAACAAGAGCTTGCTCCGTCCACTCCACGCATCGACCCAGTATTACAGTGTCTCTGGCAACGGTGCACCTCCCTGTGGGGAGATATTCAAAATGCTGAACGGATTTTTGGAGCCTGTATTATTACTCAGAATGCTGAGATATTGCAACTGTGGTTTTCTTGTTTACTCCTGGGATGGATGAGTGCCATTCCCTTTCTTCCTTTTCCCTCTTGCAGTTTTACCTTGGAGGGAAAGACGTCAGTCTCAGGTCACTTTTCAGGAAGCTGCAAGCCTGTGTATTGGGACGTGCCACCTTCCACAGACTTGGTCTCCTGACCTGAAACATTTAACTCCAGTTGTTGTGTGAAAAATTACTGCAGTTTTAAACTGGCAGTTCCAGAATTAATTGTTTCCAAGTCAGACATTTCCCGAAACAGAGAGCGCGAGAGAGACACAATGTTAACGTTTAAACTGCCACAAGCGAGAGGCGAAATAACTTCACGTTGCTGACTTTAAAAATGCGAGCAGACAGTGCGTGTGTGTTTGGAGGGAGTGCACTGTGAATGGCCACATTGGAAGCTGTGAGATCAAACTGTGCTGCTAACTGAGTGTTAAGGTGAGTAAAAGGCACTGGTTTGGGTGGAGCATTGCGCTCAGGATGGGAGATTTTCTTGAACGGTGCCAATTAATCTGCACCAGAAAATCATCCCCTGACCGGGATTCGAACCCGGGTCTCAACGAGTTTTAAATGTTGCGTCCTAACCACTGGACCACCAGGGGAGTTGCCCTCAATCCCCTGGAAACAGATACATGAGGCTGAACACATGGCTCCCTACAGTAGCAGCAGTGTCACCAGCAGAGGGCTTGACTTGCCATTTCCACTTTGACACTCAGTCTTTTCACACTCAGTCAAATGGCAAACGTCTATTCAGGAGGTTATCGCTTCTCGGCTTCGGGACCGAATATTAAATTGAATTTTGCAACAGGGAGATGGAATAGGGGCTTGGCTCCGTCCACTCCACGCATCGACCCAGTATTGCAGTGTCTCTGGCAACGGTGCACCTCCCTGTGGGGAGATATTCAAAAGGAAAAACAGCTCTTTCCCAGCGTCTCTGTCCGTGTGTACGTATTATGACTGAGAATAAAGCTGATATATTGCACTTACTTTCTCAGCTCAGTGCTATTCTTTTCTTCTCCTGGGCTGAGTGCCGCTCGTTCGCTCGTTCGTTCGCTCGCTCGCTCGCACGCAGGCAGCGATTATAATTCAAACTGCAAAATAACTTAACTTTAAACAAGCAGGGTCTGAGTACAAATGAAAACTGCGCTCCTGGACTGGACGGACTGTCTGTTTGTCTCGGTGAGGAAAAGGCAGTGGTGGTGAGGGTGGAGCATTGCGCTCAGGAGGGGAGACTTTCTTTGAGTGGTGCCAATTAATCTGCACCAGAAAATCATCCCCCCGACCGGGATTGGAACCCGGGTCTCAACGATTTGAAAGGTTGCGTCCTCGACCACTGGGCCACCTGGGGGAGCTGCCTCAACCGCCTGAGGAACCTGTCCGAGAGGCTGAGGACACGCACGCCTGCTCCACGAGCAGCAGCGACCAGCAGGGGGCCGACCGGCTGATCCTTCCCTTTCACAGGCAGGCTTCTGGCCCTCGATAAAACGACAAAGGTGTTCAGAAGGAAGGCCTGGGGGGAGGGAGGGACGGCCGTTGGAAATCAGCACAAAGCAGGTCCCCTGGAATCTCACACCTCCGACCCAGGAAACAGGTCTCCTGGTCAAAGCAGTCCAGCCATTAACGTGACAATGGACAGGGCCCCGGCAGCTTGAGACACATCTTTCTTTCGATATGCAAGTTCTTTTTAAAAAGGTTTCCTTCCACAGCAGCTCTGAGTGAGAGACTGACTGACATACGTACACACACACACACACACACACACACACAACACCGTCACCCATCCGATTGGTGGACCGCGGGGTCGACAATCTAACTTTTCGTTTCGATGCAGGGGAGAGCGCGAACGCAGTCCCCCACTACCACAAATTTTGCAGTCGAGTATCCCGCATTTGGGGACATCGCAGGCGTCAGCGCACACCCCAAGTGCAATGGGCTAGCCTCGTCCTGGGAGATCCGCCTTCGGGATCACAGATTCTCCCCTGCCAGGTAAGTATGCCTTGTGTCGCCACACACTGCCACTAGACAGCATTCGCTACCTTTTACGATTGCAAGGGCAGGTTTTAAGAATCAAAACGTCCCTTCGCTCGCAACGTGCTGATGCTCTGAGAGATTAATTCCGCTCAAATATCGTACCGTATATCCGATGATACACTCTGGGAGAAAATACTGCAGCGATGCGGTGCCGGCGATGGTTGTTTGCATGTCGCCCTTCAAGGGAAATGTCCCGCCTCCAGTTGTTGCTGTAGCAATATATACACGCGCGTTGTCGTGGTAATATAGAACTGCAAGTTGCCGTTGTCGTGGTCGTTTCGAATCAGCACAAAGCAGGTGCACTCCCTGGAATGTCACACCTGCGTCCCAGAAAACAGGTCTCCTGGTCAAAGCAGTCCCGCCCCCGCCCTGGGATTAACGTGACAATGGACAGGGCCCAGTCAGGGAGCAGCTTGAGAGACATCTTTCAATAGGCACTTCTGAAACATTAACGCCTTGTTTCTTTCGACAGTTTAACCAGCCTTTAACACGTCTTGTGTTTTTATTTCCCATTTCCAGCCAGCCAGCCCAGCCAGCCGAGCCAGCATCTGCAGTATTTTCTTTTGATTGGTCTTGCCTGCTGTGGAATGAACGTTTAAACACGAGCTGCTGATTGTCAGCACCTCACCTCTTTCTCAATTGGCCGTTGCAATCTCACTCACTCGCTGTGAGACACGTCACGTCACGTCACTAGTTTTCTTTAAAGCGGTTTCCTTCAACGGCAGTGAGTTAGTGACTGAGACTGACTGACGGAGGTCCGTTGAGACACCACCTTCTCCCATCTGATCGGTGGCCGACTGGCAAATTTACCAATCTGTCAAGCAATCCTAGCAAGAAAGGAAAAAACGGCAACTTCTTTAAACTGATCCACTGTTGCAATTAGAAACGGTGGCAAAAATGTGCCCAGAGTGGGAGAGAACGGCAGTGCTTCTAGACTGCTTTAGACACAGTCAGCCAGAGACCAAAGAGGGAGGGAAAACAGGAGCGGAGATCAATTCGCATCGAGCGCGTTATCGCTTCTCGGCCTTTTGGCGAAGATCAAGTGGTCAAGTGGGGGAAGGCAACCATTTGGAGCCTTCCTGCCATTGTATGCCGGGGGGATGCAGTCAGGGAGAAATCCCCTCGGGCAGAGTGTAGAGCTTTGGCTTGTAGAGCTTTGGCTTGATGTAATGTCACTGCAAGGAATCTGGAATGAATCTGTAAGGCAATAAGGCACCCCAGAGTGTCAGAAAAAAAAAAAAAAAAGTTTCTGTTCTTATCAGTTTAATATCTGATATGTCCCCTATCTGGGGACCAAATATTAAATTGATTTTTGGAACAGGGAGATGGAACAAGAGCTTGCTCCGTCCACTCCACGCATCGACCCAGTATTACAGTGTCTCTGGCAACGGTGCACCTCCCTGTGGGGAGATATTCAAAATGCTGAACGGATTTTTGGAGCCTGTATTATTACTCAGAATGCTGAGATATTGCAACTGTGGTTTTCTTGTTTACTCCTGGGATGGATGAGTGCCATTCCCTTTCTTCCTTTTCCCTCTTGCAGTTTTACCTTGGAGGGAAAGACGTCAGTCTCAGGTCACTTTTCAGGAAGCTGCAAGCCTGTGTATTGGGACGTGCCACCTTCCACAGACTTGGTCTCCTGACCTGAAACATTTAACTCCAGTTGTTGTGTGAAAAATTACTGCAGTTTTAAACTGGCAGTTCCAGAATTAATTGTTTCCAAGTCAGACATTTCCCGAAACAGAGAGCGCGAGAGAGACACAATGTTAACGTTTAAACTGCCACAAGCGAGAGGCGAAATAACTTCACGTTGCTGACTTTAAAAATGCGAGCAGACAGTGCGTGTGTGTTTGGAGGGAGTGCACTGTGAATGGCCACATTGGAAGCTGTGAGATCAAACTGTGCTGCTAACTGAGTGTTAAGGTGAGTAAAAGGCACTGGTTTGGGTGGAGCATTGCGCTCAGGATGGGAGATTTTCTTGAACGGTGCCAATTAATCTGCACCAGAAAATCATCCCCTGACCGGGATTCGAACCCGGGTCTCAACGAGTTTTAAATGTTGCGTCCTAACCACTGGACCACCAGGGGAGTTGCCCTCAATCCCCTGGAAACAGATACATGAGGCTGAACACATGGCTCCCTACAGTAGCAGCAGTGTCACCAGCAGAGGGCTTGACTTGCCATTTCCACTTTGACACTCAGTCTTTTCACACTCAGTCAAATGGCAAACGTCTATTCAGGAGGTTATCGCTTCTCGGCTTCGGGACCGAATATTAAATTGAATTTTGCAACAGGGAGATGGAATAGGGGCTTGGCTCCGTCCACTCCACGCATCGACCCAGTATTGCAGTGTCTCTGGCAACGGTGCACCTCCCTGTGGGGAGATATTCAAAAGGAAAAACAGCTCTTTCCCAGCGTCTCTGTCCGTGTGTACGTATTATGACTGAGAATAAAGCTGATATATTGCACTTACTTTCTCAGCTCAGTGCTATTCTTTTCTTCTCCTGGGCTGAGTGCCGCTCGTTCGCTCGTTCGTTCGCTCGCTCGCTCGCACGCAGGCAGCGATTATAATTCAAACTGCAAAATAACTTAACTTTAAACAAGCAGGGTCTGAGTACAAATGAAAACTGCGCTCCTGGACTGGACGGACTGTCTGTTTGTCTCGGTGAGGAAAAGGCAGTGGTGGTGAGGGTGGAGCATTGCGCTCAGGAGGGGAGACTTTCTTTGAGTGGTGCCAATTAATCTGCACCAGAAAATCATCCCCCCGACCGGGATTGGAACCCGGGTCTCAACGATTTGAAAGGTTGCGTCCTCGACCACTGGGCCACCTGGGGGAGCTGCCTCAACCGCCTGAGGAACCTGTCCGAGAGGCTGAGGACACGCACGCCTGCTCCACGAGCAGCAGCGACCAGCAGGGGGCCGACCGGCTGATCCTTCCCTTTCACAGGCAGGCTTCTGGCCCTCGATAAAACGACAAAGGTGTTCAGAAGGAAGGCCTGGGGGGAGGGAGGGACGGCCGTTGGAAATCAGCACAAAGCAGGTCCCCTGGAATCTCACACCTCCGACCCAGGAAACAGGTCTCCTGGTCAAAGCAGTCCAGCCATTAACGTGACAATGGACAGGGCCCCGGCAGCTTGAGACACATCTTTCTTTCGATATGCAAGTTCTTTTTAAAAAGGTTTCCTTCCACAGCAGCTCTGAGTGAGAGACTGACTGACATACGTACACACACACACACACACACACACACACAACACCGTCACCCATCCGATTGGTGGACCGCGGGGTCGACAATCTAACTTTTCGTTTCGATGCAGGGGAGAGCGCGAACGCAGTCCCCCACTACCACAAATTTTGCAGTCGAGTATCCCGCATTTGGGGACATCGCAGGCGTCAGCGCACACCCCAAGTGCAATGGGCTAGCCTCGTCCTGGGAGATCCGCCTTCGGGATCACAGATTCTCCCCTGCCAGGTAAGTATGCCTTGTGTCGCCACACACTGCCACTAGACAGCATTCGCTACCTTTTACGATTGCAAGGGCAGGTTTTAAGAATCAAAACGTCCCTTCGCTCGCAACGTGCTGATGCTCTGAGAGATTAATTCCGCTCAAATATCGTACCGTATATCCGATGATACACTCTGGGAGAAAATACTGCAGCGATGCGGTGCCGGCGATGGTTGTTTGCATGTCGCCCTTCAAGGGAAATGTCCCGCCTCCAGTTGTTGCTGTAGCAATATATACACGCGCGTTGTCGTGGTAATATAGAACTGCAAGTTGCCGTTGTCGTGGTCGTTTCGAATCAGCACAAAGCAGGTGCACTCCCTGGAATGTCACACCTGCGTCCCAGAAAACAGGTCTCCTGGTCAAAGCAGTCCCGCCCCCGCCCTGGGATTAACGTGACAATGGACAGGGCCCAGTCAGGGAGCAGCTTGAGAGACATCTTTCAATAGGCACTTCTGAAACATTAACGCCTTGTTTCTTTCGACAGTTTAACCAGCCTTTAACACGTCTTGTGTTTTTATTTCCCATTTCCAGCCAGCCAGCCCAGCCAGCCGAGCCAGCATCTGCAGTATTTTCTTTTGATTGGTCTTGCCTGCTGTGGAATGAACGTTTAAACACGAGCTGCTGATTGTCAGCACCTCACCTCTTTCTCAATTGGCCGTTGCAATCTCACTCACTCGCTGTGAGACACGTCACGTCACGTCACTAGTTTTCTTTAAAGCGGTTTCCTTCAACGGCAGTGAGTTAGTGACTGAGACTGACTGACGGAGGTCCGTTGAGACACCACCTTCTCCCATCTGATCGGTGGCCGACTGGCAAATTTACCAATCTGTCAAGCAATCCTAGCAAGAAAGGAAAAAACGGCAACTTCTTTAAACTGATCCACTGTTGCAATTAGAAACGGTGGCAAAAATGTGCCCAGAGTGGGAGAGAACGGCAGTGCTTCTAGACTGCTTTAGACACAGTCAGCCAGAGACCAAAGAGGGAGGGAAAACAGGAGCGGAGATCAATTCGCATCGAGCGCGTTATCGCTTCTCGGCCTTTTGGCGAAGATCAAGTGGTCAAGTGGGGGAAGGCAACCATTTGGAGCCTTCCTGCCATTGTATGCCGGGGGGATGCAGTCAGGGAGAAATCCCCTCGGGCAGAGTGTAGAGCTTTGGCTTGTAGAGCTTTGGCTTGATGTAATGTCACTGCAAGGAATCTGGAATGAATCTGTAAGGCAATAAGGCACCCCAGAGTGTCAGAAAAAAAAAAAAAAAAGTTTCTGTTCTTATCAGTTTAATATCTGATATGTCCCCTATCTGGGGACCAAATATTAAATTGATTTTTGGAACAGGGAGATGGAACAAGAGCTTGCTCCGTCCACTCCACGCATCGACCCAGTATTACAGTGTCTCTGGCAACGGTGCACCTCCCTGTGGGGAGATATTCAAAATGCTGAACGGATTTTTGGAGCCTGTATTATTACTCAGAATGCTGAGATATTGCAACTGTGGTTTTCTTGTTTACTCCTGGGATGGATGAGTGCCATTCCCTTTCTTCCTTTTCCCTCTTGCAGTTTTACCTTGGAGGGAAAGACGTCAGTCTCAGGTCACTTTTCAGGAAGCTGCAAGCCTGTGTATTGGGACGTGCCACCTTCCACAGACTTGGTCTCCTGACCTGAAACATTTAACTCCAGTTGTTGTGTGAAAAATTACTGCAGTTTTAAACTGGCAGTTCCAGAATTAATTGTTTCCAAGTCAGACATTTCCCGAAACAGAGAGCGCGAGAGAGACACAATGTTAACGTTTAAACTGCCACAAGCGAGAGGCGAAATAACTTCACGTTGCTGACTTTAAAAATGCGAGCAGACAGTGCGTGTGTGTTTGGAGGGAGTGCACTGTGAATGGCCACATTGGAAGCTGTGAGATCAAACTGTGCTGCTAACTGAGTGTTAAGGTGAGTAAAAGGCACTGGTTTGGGTGGAGCATTGCGCTCAGGATGGGAGATTTTCTTGAACGGTGCCAATTAATCTGCACCAGAAAATCATCCCCTGACCGGGATTCGAACCCGGGTCTCAACGAGTTTTAAATGTTGCGTCCTAACCACTGGACCACCAGGGGAGTTGCCCTCAATCCCCTGGAAACAGATACATGAGGCTGAACACATGGCTCCCTACAGTAGCAGCAGTGTCACCAGCAGAGGGCTTGACTTGCCATTTCCACTTTGACACTCAGTCTTTTCACACTCAGTCAAATGGCAAACGTCTATTCAGGAGGTTATCGCTTCTCGGCTTCGGGACCGAATATTAAATTGAATTTTGCAACAGGGAGATGGAATAGGGGCTTGGCTCCGTCCACTCCACGCATCGACCCAGTATTGCAGTGTCTCTGGCAACGGTGCACCTCCCTGTGGGGAGATATTCAAAAGGAAAAACAGCTCTTTCCCAGCGTCTCTGTCCGTGTGTACGTATTATGACTGAGAATAAAGCTGATATATTGCACTTACTTTCTCAGCTCAGTGCTATTCTTTTCTTCTCCTGGGCTGAGTGCCGCTCGTTCGCTCGTTCGTTCGCTCGCTCGCTCGCACGCAGGCAGCGATTATAATTCAAACTGCAAAATAACTTAACTTTAAACAAGCAGGGTCTGAGTACAAATGAAAACTGCGCTCCTGGACTGGACGGACTGTCTGTTTGTCTCGGTGAGGAAAAGGCAGTGGTGGTGAGGGTGGAGCATTGCGCTCAGGAGGGGAGACTTTCTTTGAGTGGTGCCAATTAATCTGCACCAGAAAATCATCCCCCCGACCGGGATTGGAACCCGGGTCTCAACGATTTGAAAGGTTGCGTCCTCGACCACTGGGCCACCTGGGGGAGCTGCCTCAACCGCCTGAGGAACCTGTCCGAGAGGCTGAGGACACGCACGCCTGCTCCACGAGCAGCAGCGACCAGCAGGGGGCCGACCGGCTGATCCTTCCCTTTCACAGGCAGGCTTCTGGCCCTCGATAAAACGACAAAGGTGTTCAGAAGGAAGGCCTGGGGGGAGGGAGGGACGGCCGTTGGAAATCAGCACAAAGCAGGTCCCCTGGAATCTCACACCTCCGACCCAGGAAACAGGTCTCCTGGTCAAAGCAGTCCAGCCATTAACGTGACAATGGACAGGGCCCCGGCAGCTTGAGACACATCTTTCTTTCGATATGCAAGTTCTTTTTAAAAAGGTTTCCTTCCACAGCAGCTCTGAGTGAGAGACTGACTGACATACGTACACACACACACACACACACACACACACAACACCGTCACCCATCCGATTGGTGGACCGCGGGGTCGACAATCTAACTTTTCGTTTCGATGCAGGGGAGAGCGCGAACGCAGTCCCCCACTACCACAAATTTTGCAGTCGAGTATCCCGCATTTGGGGACATCGCAGGCGTCAGCGCACACCCCAAGTGCAATGGGCTAGCCTCGTCCTGGGAGATCCGCCTTCGGGATCACAGATTCTCCCCTGCCAGGTAAGTATGCCTTGTGTCGCCACACACTGCCACTAGACAGCATTCGCTACCTTTTACGATTGCAAGGGCAGGTTTTAAGAATCAAAACGTCCCTTCGCTCGCAACGTGCTGATGCTCTGAGAGATTAATTCCGCTCAAATATCGTACCGTATATCCGATGATACACTCTGGGAGAAAATACTGCAGCGATGCGGTGCCGGCGATGGTTGTTTGCATGTCGCCCTTCAAGGGAAATGTCCCGCCTCCAGTTGTTGCTGTAGCAATATATACACGCGCGTTGTCGTGGTAATATAGAACTGCAAGTTGCCGTTGTCGTGGTCGTTTCGAATCAGCACAAAGCAGGTGCACTCCCTGGAATGTCACACCTGCGTCCCAGAAAACAGGTCTCCTGGTCAAAGCAGTCCCGCCCCCGCCCTGGGATTAACGTGACAATGGACAGGGCCCAGTCAGGGAGCAGCTTGAGAGACATCTTTCAATAGGCACTTCTGAAACATTAACGCCTTGTTTCTTTCGACAGTTTAACCAGCCTTTAACACGTCTTGTGTTTTTATTTCCCATTTCCAGCCAGCCAGCCCAGCCAGCCGAGCCAGCATCTGCAGTATTTTCTTTTGATTGGTCTTGCCTGCTGTGGAATGAACGTTTAAACACGAGCTGCTGATTGTCAGCACCTCACCTCTTTCTCAATTGGCCGTTGCAATCTCACTCACTCGCTGTGAGACACGTCACGTCACGTCACTAGTTTTCTTTAAAGCGGTTTCCTTCAACGGCAGTGAGTTAGTGACTGAGACTGACTGACGGAGGTCCGTTGAGACACCACCTTCTCCCATCTGATCGGTGGCCGACTGGCAAATTTACCAATCTGTCAAGCAATCCTAGCAAGAAAGGAAAAAACGGCAACTTCTTTAAACTGATCCACTGTTGCAATTAGAAACGGTGGCAAAAATGTGGCCAGAGTGGGAGAGAACGGCAGTGCTTCTAGACTGCTTTAGACACAGTCAGCCAGAGACCAAAGAGGGAGGGAAAACAGGAGCGGAGATCAATTCGCATCGAGCGCGTTATCGCTTCTCGGCCTTTTGGCGAAGATCAAGTGGTCAAGTGGGGGAAGGCAACCATTTGGAGCCTTCCTGCCATTGTATGCCGGGGGGATGCAGTCAGGGAGAAATCCCCTCGGGCAGAGTGTAGAGCTTTGGCTTGTAGAGCTTTGGCTTGATGTAATGTCACTGCAAGGAATCTGGAATGAATCTGTAAGGCAATAAGGCACCCCAGAGTGTCAGAAAAAAAAAAAAAAAAGTTTCTGTTCTTATCAGTTTAATATCTGATATGTCCCCTATCTGGGGACCAAATATTAAATTGATTTTTGGAACAGGGAGATGGAACAAGAGCTTGCTCCGTCCACTCCACGCATCGACCCAGTATTACAGTGTCTCTGGCAACGGTGCACCTCCCTGTGGGGAGATATTCAAAATGCTGAACGGATTTTTGGAGCCTGTATTATTACTCAGAATGCTGAGATATTGCAACTGTGGTTTTCTTGTTTACTCCTGGGATGGATGAGTGCCATTCCCTTTCTTCCTTTTCCCTCTTGCAGTTTTACCTTGGAGGGAAAGACGTCAGTCTCAGGTCACTTTTCAGGAAGCTGCAAGCCTGTGTATTGGGACGTGCCACCTTCCACAGACTTGGTCTCCTGACCTGAAACATTTAACTCCAGTTGTTGTGGGAAAAATTACTGCAGTTTTAAACTGGCAGTTCCAGAATTAATTGTTTCCAAGTCAGACATTTCCCGAAACAGAGAGCGCGAGAGAGACACAATGTTAACGTTTAAACTGCCACAAGCGAGAGGCGAAATAACTTCACGTTGCTGACTTTAAAAATGCGAGCAGACAGTGCGTGTGTGTTTGGAGGGAGTGCACTGTGAATGGCCACATTGGAAGCTGTGAGATCAAACTGTGCTGCTAACTGAGTGTTAAGGTGAGTAAAAGGCACTGGTTTGGGTGGAGCATTGCGCTCAGGATGGGAGATTTTCTTGAACGGTGCCAATTAATCTGCACCAGAAAATCATCCCCTGACCGGGATTCGAACCCGGGTCTCAACGAGTTTTAAATGTTGCGTCCTAACCACTGGACCACCAGGGGAGTTGCCCTCAATCCCCTGCAAACATATACAGAAGGCTGAACACATGGCTCCCTACAGTAGCAGCAGTGTCACCAGCAGAGGGCTTGACTTGCCATTTCCACTTTGACACTCAGTCTTTTCACACTCAGTCAAATGGCAAACGTCTATTCAGGAGGTTATCGCTTCTCGGCTTCGGGACCGAATATTAAATTGAATTTTGCAACAGGGAGATGGAATAGGGGCTTGGCTCCGTCCACTCCACGCATCGACCCAGTATTGCAGTGTCTCTGGCAACGGTGCACCTCCCTGTGGGGAGATATTCAAAAGGAAAAACAGCTCTTTCCCAGCGTCTCTGTCCGTGTGTACGTATTATGACTGAGAATAAAGCTGATATATTGCACTTACTTTCTCAGCTCAGTGCTATTCTTTTCTTCTCCTGGGCTGAGTGCCGCTCGTTCGCTCGTTCGTTCGCTCGCTCGCTCGCACGCAGGCAGCGATTATAATTCAAACTGCAAAATAACTTAACTTTAAACAAGCAGGGTCTGAGTACAAATGAAAACTGCGCTCCTGGACTGGACGGACTGTCTGTTTGTCTCGGTGAGGAAAAGGCAGTGGTGGTGAGGGTGGAGCATTGCGCTCAGGAGGGGAGACTTTCTTTGAGTGGTGCCAATTAATCTGCACCAGAAAATCATCCCCCCGACCGGGATTGGAACCCGGGTCTCAACGATTTAAAAGGTTGCGTCCTCGACCACTGGGCCACCTGGGGGAGCTGCCTCAACCGCCTGAGGAACCTGTCCGAGAGGCTGAGGACACGCACGCCTGCTCCACGAGCAGCAGCGACCAGCAGGGGGCCGACCGGCTGATCCTTCCCTTTCACAGGCAGGCTTCTGGCCCTCGATAAAACGACAAAGTTGTTCAGAAGGAAGGCCTGGGGGGAGGGAGGGAGGGAGGGACGGCCGTTGGAAATCAGCACAAAGCAGGTCCCCTGGAATCTCACACCTCCGACCCAGGAAACAGGTCTCCTGGTCAAAGCAGTCCAGCCATTAACGTGACAATGGACAGGGCCCCGGCAGCTTGAGACACATCTTTCTTTCGATATGCAAGTTCTTTTTAAAAAGGTTTCCTTCCACAGCAGCTCTGAGTGAGAGACTGACTGACATACGTACACACACACACACACACACACACAACACCGTCACCCATCCGATTGGTGGACCGCGGGGTCGACAATCTAACTTTTCGTTTCGATGCAGGGGAGAGCGCGAACGCAGTCCCCCACTACCACAAATTTTGCAGTCGAGTATCCCGCATTTGGGGACATCGCAGGCGTCAGCGCACACCCCAAGTGCAATGGGCTAGCCTCGTCCTGGGAGATCCGCCTTCGGGATCACAGATTCTCCCCTGCCAGGTAAGTATGCTTTGTGTCGCCACACACTGCCACTAGACAGCATTCGCTACCTTTTACGATTGCAAGGGCAGGTTTTAAGAATCAAAACGTCCCTTCGCTCGCAACGTGCTGATGCTCTGAGAGATTAATTCCGCTCAAATATCGTACCGTATATCCGATGATACACTCTGGGAGAAAATACTGCAGCGATGCGGTGCCGGCGATGGTTGTTTGCATGTCGCCCTTCAAGGGAAATGTCCCGCCTCCAGTTGTTGCTGTAGCAATATATACACGCGCGTTGTCGTGGTAATATAGAACTGCAAGTTGCCGTTGTCGTGGTAGTTTCGAATCAGCACAAAGCAGGTGCACTCCCTGGAATGTCACACCTGCGTCCCAGAAAACAGGTCTCCTGGTCAAAGCAGTCCCGCCCCCGCCCTGGGATTAACGTGACAATGGACAGGGCCCAGTCAGGGAGCAGCTTGAGAGACACCTTTCAATAGGCACTTCTGAAACATTAACGCCTTGTTTCTTTCGACAGTTTAACCAGCCTTTAACACGTCTTGTGTTTTTATTTCCCATTTCCAGCCAGCCAGCCCAGCCAGCCCAGCCAGCCGAGCCAGCATCTGCAGTATTTTCTTTTGATTGGTCTTGCCTGCTGTGGAATGAACGTTTAAACACGAGCTGCTGATTGTCAGCACCTCACCTCTTTCTCAATTGGCCGTTGCAATCTCACTCACTCGCTGTGAGACACGTCACGTCACGTCACTAGTTTTCTTTAAAGCGGTTTCCTTCCACGGCAGTGAGTTAGTGACTGAGACTGACTGACGGAGGTCCGTTGAGACACCACCTTCTCCCATCTGATCGGTGGCCGACTGGCAAATTTACCAATCTGTCAAGCAATCCTAGCAAGAAAGGAAAAAACGGCAACTTCTTTAAACTGATCCACTGTTGCAATTAGAAACGGTGGCAAAAATGTGGCCAGAGTGGGAGAGAACGGCAGTGCTTCTAGACTGCTTTAGACACAGTCAGCCAGAGACCAAAGAGGGAGGGAAAACAGGAGCGGAGATCAATTCGCATCGAGCGCGTTATCGCTTCTCGGCCTTTTGGCTAAGATCAAGTGGTCAAGTGGGGGAAGGCAACCGTTTGGAGCCTTCCTGCCATTGTATGCCGGGGGGATGCAGTCAGGGAGAAATCCCCTCGGGCAGAGTGTAGAGCTTTGGCTTGTAGAGCTTTGGCTTGATGTAATGTCACTGCAAGGAATCTGGAATGAATCTGTAAGGCAATAAGGCACCCCAGAGTGTCAGAAAAAAAAAAAAAGTTTCTGTTCTTATCAGTTTAATATCTGATATGTCCCCTATCTGGGGACCAAATATTAAATTGATTTTTGGAACAGGGAGATGGAACAAGAGCTTGCTCCGTCCACTCCACGCATCGACCCAGTATTACAGTGTCTCTGGCAACGGTGCACCTCCCTGTGGGGAGATATTCAAAATGCTGAACGGATTTTTGGAGCCTGTATTATTACTCAGAATGCTGAGATATTGCAACTGTGGTTTTTTTGTTTACTCCTGGGATGGATGAGTGCCACTCCCTTTCTTCCTTTTCCCTCTTGCAGTTTTACCTTGGAGGGAAAGACGTCAGTCTCAGGTCACTTTTCAGGAAGCTGCAAGCCTGTGTATTGGGACGTGCCACCTTCCACAGACTTGGTCTCCTGACCTGAAACATTTAACTCCAGTTGTTGTGGGAAAAATTACTGCAGTTTTAAACTGGCAGTTCCAGAATTAATTGTTTCCAAGTCAGACATTTCCCGAAACAGAGAGCGCGAGAGAGACACAATGTTAACGTTTAAACTGCCACAAGCGAGAGGCGAAATAACTTCACGTTGCTGACTTTAAAAATGCGAGCAGACAGTGCGTGTGTGTTTGGAGGGAGTGCACTGTGAATGGCCACATTGGAAGCTGTGAGATCAAACTGTGCTGCTAACTGAGTGTTAAGGTGAGTAAAAGGCACTGGTTTGGGTGGAGCATTGCGCTCAGGATGGGAGATTTTCTTGAACGGTGCCAATTAATCTGCACCAGAAAATCATCCCCTGACCGGGATTCGAACCCGGGTCTCAACGAGTTTTAAATGTTGCGTCCTAACCACTGGACCACCAGGGGAGTTGCCCTCAATCCCCTGCAAACATATACAGAAGGCTGAACACATGGCTCCCTACAGTAGCAGCAGTGTCACCAGCAGAGGGCTTGACTTGCCATTTCCACTTTGACACTCAGTCTTTTCACACTCAGTCAAATGGCAAACGTCTATTCAGGAGGTTATCGCTTCTCGGCTTCGGGACCGAATATTAAATTGAATTTTGCAACAGGGAGATGGAATAGGGGCTTGGCTCCGTCCACTCCACGCATCGACCCAGTATTGCAGTGTCTCTGGCAACGGTGCACCTCCCTGTGGGGAGATATTCAAAAGGAAAAACAGCTCTTTCCCAGCGTCTCTGTCCGTGTGTACGTATTATGACTGAGAATAAAGCTGATATATTGCACTTACTTTCTCAGCTCAGTGCTATTCTTTTCTTCTCCTGGGCTGAGTGCCGCTCGTTCGCTCGTTCGTTCGCTCGCTCGCTCGCACGCAGGCAGCGATTATAATTCAAACTGCAAAATAACTTAACTTTAAACAAGCAGGGTCTGAGTACAAATGAAAACTGCGCTCCTGGACTGGACGGACTGTCTGTTTGTCTCGGTGAGGAAAAGGCAGTGGTGGTGAGGGTGGAGCATTGCGCTCAGGAGGGGAGACTTTCTTTGAGTGGTGCCAATTAATCTGCACCAGAAAATCATCCCCCCGACCGGGATTGGAACCCGGGTCTCAACGATTTAAAAGGTTGCGTCCTCGACCACTGGGCCACCTGGGGGAGCTGCCTCAACCGCCTGAGGAACCTGTCCGAGAGGCTGAGGACACGCACGCCTGCTCCACGAGCAGCAGCGACCAGCAGGGGGCCGACCGGCTGATCCTTCCCTTTCACAGGCAGGCTTCTGGCCCTCGATAAAACGACAAAGTTGTTCAGAAGGAAGGCCTGGGGGGAGGGAGGGAGGGAGGGACGGCCGTTGGAAATCAGCACAAAGCAGGTCCCCTGGAATCTCACACCTCCGACCCAGGAAACAGGTCTCCTGGTCAAAGCAGTCCAGCCATTAACGTGACAATGGACAGGGCCCCGGCAGCTTGAGACACATCTTTCTTTCGATATGCAAGTTCTTTTTAAAAAGGTTTCCTTCCACAGCAGCTCTGAGTGAGAGACTGACTGACATACGTACACACACACACACACACACACACACACAACACCGTCACCCATCCGATTGGTGGACCGCGGGGTCGACAATCTAACTTTTCGTTTCGATGCAGGGGAGAGCGCGAACGCAGTCCCCCACTACCACAAATTTTGCAGTCGAGTATCCCGCATTTGGGGACATCGCAGGCGTCAGCGCACACCCCAAGTGCAATGGGCTAGCCTCGTCCTGGGAGATCCGCCTTCGGGATCACAGATTCTCCCCTGCCAGGTAAGTATGCTTTGTGTCGCCACACACTGCCACTAGACAGCATTCGCTACCTTTTACGATTGCAAGGGCAGGTTTTAAGAATCAAAACGTCCCTTCGCTCGCAACGTGCTGATGCTCTGAGAGATTAATTCCGCTCAAATATCGTACCGTATATCCGATGATACACTCTGGGAGAAAATACTGCAGCGATGCGGTGCCGGCGATGGTTGTTTGCATGTCGCCCTTCAAGGGAAATGTCCCGCCTCCAGTTGTTGCTGTAGCAATATATACACGCGCGTTGTCGTGGTAATATAGAACTGCAAGTTGCCGTTGTCGTGGTAGTTTCGAATCAGCACAAAGCAGGTGCACTCCCTGGAATGTCACACCTGCGTCCCAGAAAACAGGTCTCCTGGTCAAAGCAGTCCCGCCCCCGCCCTGGGATTAACGTGACAATGGACAGGGCCCAGTCAGGGAGCAGCTTGAGAGACATCTTTCAATAGGCACTTCTGAAACATTAACGCCTTGTTTCTTTCGACAGTTTAACCAGCCTTTAACACGTCTTGTGTTTTTATTTCCCATTTCCAGCCAGCCAGCCCAGCCAGCCCAGCCAGCCGAGCCAGCATCTGCAGTATTTTCTTTTGATTGGTCTTGCCTGCTGTGGAATGAACGTTTAAACACGAGCTGCTGATTGTCAGCACCTCACCTCTTTCTCAATTGGCCGTTGCAATCTCACTCACTCGCTGTGAGACACGTCACGTCACGTCACTAGTTTTCTTTAAAGCGGTTTCCTTCCACGGCAGTGAGTTAGTGACTGAGACTGACTGACGGAGGTCCGTTGAGACACCACCTTCTCCCATCTGATCGGTGGCCGACTGGCAAATTTACCAATCTGTCAAGCAATCCTAGCAAGAAAGGAAAAAACGGCAACTTCTTTAAACTGATCCACTGTTGCAATTAGAAACGGTGGCAAAAATGTGGCCAGAGTGGGAGAGAACGGCAGTGCTTCTAGACTGCTTTAGACACAGTCAGCCAGAGACCAAAGAGGGAGGGAAAACAGGAGCGGAGATCAATTCGCATCGAGCGCGTTATCGCTTCTCGGCCTTTTGGCTAAGATCAAGTGGTCAAGTGGGGGAAGGCAACCGTTTGGAGCCTTCCTGCCATTGTATGCCGGGGGGATGCAGTCAGGGAGAAATCCCCTCGGGCAGAGTGTAGAGCTTTGGCTTGTAGAGCTTTGGCTTGATGTAATGTCACTGCAAGGAATCTGGAATGAATCTGTAAGGCAATAAGGCACCCCAGAGTGTCAGAAAAAAAAAAAAAGTTTCTGTTCTTATCAGTTTAATATCTGATATGTCCCCTATCTGGGGACCAAATATTAAATTGATTTTTGGAACAGGGAGATGGAACAAGAGCTTGCTCCGTCCACTCCACGCATCGACCCAGTATTACAGTGTCTCTGGCAACGGTGCACCTCCCTGTGGGGAGATATTCAAAATGCTGAACGGATTTTTGGAGCCTGTATTATTACTCAGAATGCTGAGATATTGCAACTGTGGTTTTTTTGTTTACTCCTGGGATGGATGAGTGCCACTCCCTTTCTTCCTTTTCCCTCTTGCAGTTTTACCTTGGAGGGAAAGACGTCAGTCTCAGGTCACTTTTCAGGAAGCTGCAAGCCTGTGTATTGGGACGTGCCACCTTCCACAGACTTGGTCTCCTGACCTGAAACATTTAACTCCAGTTGTTGTGGGAAAAATTACTGCAGTTTTAAACTGGCAGTTCCAGAATTAATTGTTTCCAAGTCAGACATTTCCCGAAACAGAGAGCGCGAGAGAGACACAATGTTAACGTTTAAACTGCCACAAGCGAGAGGCGAAATAACTTCACGTTGCTGACTTTAAAAATGCGAGCAGACAGTGCGTGTGTGTTTGGAGGGAGTGCACTGTGAATGGCCACATTGGAAGCTGTGAGATCAAACTGTGCTGCTAACTGAGTGTTAAGGTGAGTAAAAGGCACTGGTTTGGGTGGAGCATTGCGCTCAGGATGGGAGATTTTCTTGAACGGTGCCAATTAATCTGCACCAGAAAATCATCCCCTGACCGGGATTCGAACCCGGGTCTCAACGAGTTTTAAATGTTGCGTCCTAACCACTGGACCACCAGGGGAGTTGCCCTCAATCCCCTGCAAACATATACAGAAGGCTGAACACATGGCTCCCTACAGTAGCAGCAGTGTCACCAGCAGAGGGCTTGACTTGCCATTTCCACTTTGACACTCAGTCTTTTCACACTCAGTCAAATGGCAAACGTCTATTCAGGAGGTTATCGCTTCTCGGCTTCGGGACCGAATATTAAATTGAATTTTGCAACAGGGAGATGGAATAGGGGCTTGGCTCCGTCCACTCCACGCATCGACCCAGTATTGCAGTGTCTCTGGCAACGGTGCACCTCCCTGTGGGGAGATATTCAAAAGGAAAAACAGCTCTTTCCCAGCGTCTCTGTCCGTGTGTACGTATTATGACTGAGAATAAAGCTGATATATTGCACTTACTTTCTCAGCTCAGTGCTATTCTTTTCTTCTCCTGGGCTGAGTGCCGCTCGTTCGCTCGTTCGTTCGCTCGCTCGCTCGCACGCAGGCAGCGATTATAATTCAAACTGCAAAATAACTTAACTTTAAACAAGCAGGGTCTGAGTACAAATGAAAACTGCGCTCCTGGACTGGACGGACTGTCTGTTTGTCTCGGTGAGGAAAAGGCAGTGGTGGTGAGGGTGGAGCATTGCGCTCAGGAGGGGAGACTTTCTTTGAGTGGTGCCAATTAATCTGCACCAGAAAATCATCCCCCCGACCGGGATTGGAACCCGGGTCTCAACGATTTAAAAGGTTGCGTCCTCGACCACTGGGCCACCTGGGGGAGCTGCCTCAACCGCCTGAGGAACCTGTCCGAGAGGCTGAGGACACGCACGCCTGCTCCACGAGCAGCAGCGACCAGCAGGGGGCCGACCGGCTGATCCTTCCCTTTCACAGGCAGGCTTCTGGCCCTCGATAAAACGACAAAGTTGTTCAGAAGGAAGGCCTGGGGGGAGGGAGGGAGGGAGGGACGGCCGTTGGAAATCAGCACAAAGCAGGTCCCCTGGAATCTCACACCTCCGACCCAGGAAACAGGTCTCCTGGTCAAAGCAGTCCAGCCATTAACGTGACAATGGACAGGGCCCCGGCAGCTTGAGACACATCTTTCTTTCGATATGCAAGTTCTTTTTAAAAAGGTTTCCTTCCACAGCAGCTCTGAGTGAGAGACTGACTGACATACGTACACACACACACACACACACACACACACAACACCGTCACCCATCCGATTGGTGGACCGCGGGGTCGACAATCTAACTTTTCGTTTCGATGCAGGGGAGAGCGCGAACGCAGTCCCCCACTACCACAAATTTTGCAGTCGAGTATCCCGCATTTGGGGACATCGCAGGCGTCAGCGCACACCCCAAGTGCAATGGGCTAGCCTCGTCCTGGGAGATCCGCCTTCGGGATCACAGATTCTCCCCTGCCAGGTAAGTATGCTTTGTGTCGCCACACACTGCCACTAGACAGCATTCGCTACCTTTTACGATTGCAAGGGCAGGTTTTAAGAATCAAAACGTCCCTTCGCTCGCAACGTGCTGATGCTCTGAGAGATTAATTCCGCTCAAATATCGTACCGTATATCCGATGATACACTCTGGGAGAAAATACTGCAGCGATGCGGTGCCGGCGATGGTTGTTTGCATGTCGCCCTTCAAGGGAAATGTCCCGCCTCCAGTTGTTGCTGTAGCAATATATACACGCGCGTTGTCGTGGTAATATAGAACTGCAAGTTGCCGTTGTCGTGGTCGTTTCGAATCAGCACAAAGCAGGTGCACTCCCTGGAATGTCACACCTGCGTCCCAGAAAACAGGTCTCCTGGTCAAAGCAGTCCCGCCCCCGCCCTGGGATTAACGTGACAATGGACAGGGCCCAGTCAGGGAGCAGCTTGAGAGACATCTTTCAATAGGCACTTCTGAAACATTAACGCCTTGTTTCTTTCGACAGTTTAACCAGCCTTTAACACGTCTTGTGTTTTTATTTCCCATTTCCAGCCAGCCAGCCCAGCCAGCCCAGCCAGCCGAGCCAGCATCTGCAGTATTTTCTTTTGATTGGTCTTGCCTGCTGTGGAATGAACGTTTAAACACGAGCTGCTGATTGTCAGCACCTCACCTCTTTCTCAATTGGCCGTTGCAATCTCACTCACTCGCTGTGAGACACGTCACGTCACGTCACTAGTTTTCTTTAAAGCGGTTTCCTTCCACGGCAGTGAGTTAGTGACTGAGACTGACTGACGGAGGTCCGTTGAGACACCACCTTCTCCCATCTGATCGGTGGCCGACTGGCAAATTTACCAATCTGTCAAGCAATCCTAGCAAGAAAGGAAAAAACGGCAACTTCTTTAAACTGATCCACTGTTGCAATTAGAAACGGTGGCAAAAATGTGGCCAGAGTGGGAGAGAACGGCAGTGCTTCTAGACTGCTTTAGACACAGTCAGCCAGAGACCAAAGAGGGAGGGAAAACAGGAGCGGAGATCAATTCGCATCGAGCGCGTTATCGCTTCTCGGCCTTTTGGCTAAGATCAAGTGGTCAAGTGGGGGAAGGCAACCGTTTGGAGCCTTCCTGCCATTGTATGCCGGGGGGATGCAGTCAGGGAGAAATCCCCTCGGGCAGAGTGTAGAGCTTTGGCTTGTAGAGCTTTGGCTTGATGTAATGTCACTGCAAGGAATCTGGAATGAATCTGTAAGGCAATAAGGCACCCCAGAGTGTCAGAAAAAAAAAAAAAGTTTCTGTTCTTATCAGTTTAATATCTGATATGTCCCCAATCTGGGGACCAAATATTAAATTGATTTTTGGAACAGGGAGATGGAACAAGAGCTTGCTCCGTCCACTCCACGCATCGACCCAGTATTACAGTGTCTCTGGCAACGGTGCACCTCCCTGTGGGGAGATATTCAAAATGCTGAACGGATTTTTGGAGCCTGTATTATTACTCAGAATGCTGAGATATTGCAACTGTGGTTTTTTTGTTTACTCCTGGGATGGATGAGTGCCACTCCCTTTCTTCCTTTTCCCTCTTGCAGTTTTACCTTGGAGGGAAAGACGTCAGTCTCAGGTCACTTTTCAGGAAGCTGCAAGCCTGTGTATTGGGACGTGCCACCTTCCACAGACTTGGTCTCCTGACCTGAAACATTTAACTCCAGTTGTTGTGGGAAAAATTACTGCAGTTTTAAACTGGCAGTTCCAGAATTAATTGTTTCCAAGTCAGACATTTCCCGAAACAGAGAGCGCGAGAGAGACACAATGTTAACGTTTAAACTGCCACAAGCGAGAGGCGAAATAACTTCACGTTGCTGACTTTAAAAATGCGAGCAGACAGTGCGTGTGTGTTTGGAGGGAGTGCACTGTGAATGGCCACATTGGAAGCTGTGAGATCAAACTGTGCTGCTAACTGAGTGTTAAGGTGAGTAAAAGGCACTGGTTTGGGTGGAGCATTGCGCTCAGGATGGGAGATTTTCTTGAACGGTGCCAATTAATCTGCACCAGAAAATCATCCCCTGACCGGGATTCGAACCCGGGTCTCAACGAGTTTTAAATGTTGCGTCCTAACCACTGGACCACCAGGGGAGTTGCCCTCAATCCCCTGCAAACATATACAGAAGGCTGAACACATGGCTCCCTACAGTAGCAGCAGTGTCACCAGCAGAGGGCTTGACTTGCCATTTCCACTTTGACACTCAGTCTTTTCACACTCAGTCAAATGGCAAACGTCTATTCAGGAGGTTATCGCTTCTCGGCTTCGGGACCGAATATTAAATTGAATTTTGCAACAGGGAGATGGAATAGGGGCTTGGCTCCGTCCACTCCACGCATCGACCCAGTATTGCAGTGTCTCTGGCAACGGTGCACCTCCCTGTGGGGAGATATTCAAAAGGAAAAACAGCTCTTTCCCAGCGTCTCTGTCCGTGTGTACGTATTATGACTGAGAATAAAGCTGATATATTGCACTTACTTTCTCAGCTCAGTGCTATTCTTTTCTTCTCCTGGGCTGAGTGCCGCTCGTTCGCTCGTTCGTTCGCTCGCTCGCTCGCACGCAGGCAGCGATTATAATTCAAACTGCAAAATAACTTAACTTTAAACAAGCAGGGTCTGAGTACAAATGAAAACTGCGCTCCTGGACTGGACGGACTGTCTGTTTGTCTCGGTGAGGAAAAGGCAGTGGTGGTGAGGGTGGAGCATTGCGCTCAGGAGGGGAGACTTTCTTTGAGTGGTGCCAATTAATCTGCACCAGAAAATCATCCCCCCGACCGGGATTGGAACCCGGGTCTCAACGATTTAAAAGGTTGCGTCCTCGACCACTGGGCCACCTGGGGGAGCTGCCTCAACCGCCTGAGGAACCTGTCCGAGAGGCTGAGGACACGCACGCCTGCTCCACGAGCAGCAGCGACCAGCAGGGGGCCGACCGGCTGATCCTTCCCTTTCACAGGCAGGCTTCTGGCCCTCGATAAAACGACAAAGTTGTTCAGAAGGAAGGCCTGGGGGGAGGGAGGGAGGGAGGGACGGCCGTTGGAAATCAGCACAAAGCAGGTCCCCTGGAATCTCACACCTCCGACCCAGGAAACAGGTCTCCTGGTCAAAGCAGTCCAGCCATTAACGTGACAATGGACAGGGCCCCGGCAGCTTGAGACACATCTTTCTTTCGATATGCAAGTTCTTTTTAAAAAGGTTTCCTTCCACAGCAGCTCTGAGTGAGAGACTGACTGACATACGTACACACACACACACACACACACACAACACCGTCACCCATCCGATTGGTGGACCGCGGGGTCGACAATCTAACTTTTCGTTTCGATGCAGGGGAGAGCGCGAACGCAGTCCCCCACTACCACAAATTTTGCAGTCGAGTATCCCGCATTTGGGGACATCGCAGGCGTCAGCGCACACCCCAAGTGCAATGGGCTAGCCTCGTCCTGGGAGATCCGCCTTCGGGATCACAGATTCTCCCCTGCCAGGTAAGTATGCTTTGTGTCGCCACACACTGCCACTAGACAGCATTCGCTACCTTTTACGATTGCAAGGGCAGGTTTTAAGAATCAAAACGTCCCTTCGCTCGCAACGTGCTGATGCTCTGAGAGATTAATTCCGCTCAAATATCGTACCGTATATCCGATGATACACTCTGGGAGAAAATACTGCAGCGATGCGGTGCCGGCGATGGTTGTTTGCATGTCGCCCTTCAAGGGAAATGTCCCGCCTCCAGTTGTTGCTGTAGCAATATATACACGCGCGTTGTCGTGGTAATATAGAACTGCAAGTTGCCGTTGTCGTGGTAGTTTCGAATCAGCACAAAGCAGGTGCACTCCCTGGAATGTCACACCTGCGTCCCAGAAAACAGGTCTCCTGGTCAAAGCAGTCCCGCCCCCGCCCTGGGATTAACGTGACAATGGACAGGGCCCAGTCAGGGAGCAGCTTGAGAGACATCTTTCAATAGGCACTTCTGAAACATTAACGCCTTGTTTCTTTCGACAGTTTAACCAGCCTTTAACACGTCTTGTGTTTTTATTTCCCATTTCCAGCCAGCCAGCCCAGCCAGCCCAGCCAGCCGAGCCAGCATCTGCAGTATTTTCTTTTGATTGGTCTTGCCTGCTGTGGAATGAACGTTTAAACACGAGCTGCTGATTGTCAGCACCTCACCTCTTTCTCAATTGGCCGTTGCAATCTCACTCACTCGCTGTGAGACACGTCACGTCACGTCACTAGTTTTCTTTAAAGCGGTTTCCTTCCACGGCAGTGAGTTAGTGACTGAGACTGACTGACGGAGGTCCGTTGAGACACCACCTTCTCCCATCTGATCGGTGGCCGACTGGCAAATTTACCAATCTGTCAAGCAATCCTAGCAAGAAAGGAAAAAACGGCAACTTCTTTAAACTGATCCACTGTTGCAATTAGAAACGGTGGCAAAAATGTGGCCAGAGTGGGAGAGAACGGCAGTGCTTCTAGACTGCTTTAGACACAGTCAGCCAGAGACCAAAGAGGGAGGGAAAACAGGAGCGGAGATCAATTCGCATCGAGCGCGTTATCGCTTCTCGGCCTTTTGGCTAAGATCAAGTGGTCAAGTGGGGGAAGGCAACCGTTTGGAGCCTTCCTGCCATTGTATGCCGGGGGGATGCAGTCAGGGAGAAATCCCCTCGGGCAGAGTGTAGAGCTTTGGCTTGTAGAGCTTTGGCTTGATGTAATGTCACTGCAAGGAATCTGGAATGAATCTGTAAGGCAATAAGGCACCCCAGAGTGTCAGAAAAAAAAAAAAAGTTTCTGTTCTTATCAGTTTAATATCTGATATGTCCCCAATCTGGGGACCAAATATTAAATTGATTTTTGGAACAGGGAGATGGAACAAGAGCTTGCTCCGTCCACTCCACGCATCGACCCAGTATTACAGTGTCTCTGGCAACGGTGCACCTCCCTGTGGGGAGATATTCAAAATGCTGAACGGATTTTTGGAGCCTGTATTATTACTCAGAATGCTGAGATATTGCAACTGTGGTTTTTTTGTTTACTCCTGGGATGGATGAGTGCCACTCCCTTTCTTCCTTTTCCCTCTTGCAGTTTTACCTTGGAGGGAAAGACGTCAGTCTCAGGTCACTTTTCAGGAAGCTGCAAGCCTGTGTATTGGGACGTGCCACCTTCCACAGACTTGGTCTCCTGACCTGAAACATTTAACTCCAGTTGTTGTGGGAAAAATTACTGCAGTTTTAAACTGGCAGTTCCAGAATTAATTGTTTCCAAGTCAGACATTTCCCGAAACAGAGAGCGCGAGAGAGACACAATGTTAACGTTTAAACTGCCACAAGCGAGAGGCGAAATAACTTCACGTTGCTGACTTTAAAAATGCGAGCAGACAGTGCGTGTGTGTTTGGAGGGAGTGCACTGTGAATGGCCACATTGGAAGCTGTGAGATCAAACTGTGCTGCTAACTGAGTGTTAAGGTGAGTAAAAGGCACTGGTTTGGGTGGAGCATTGCGCTCAGGATGGGAGATTTTCTTGAACGGTGCCAATTAATCTGCACCAGAAAATCATCCCCTGACCGGGATTCGAACCCGGGTCTCAACGAGTTTTAAATGTTGCGTCCTAACCACTGGACCACCAGGGGAGTTGCCCTCAATCCCCTGCAAACATATACAGAAGGCTGAACACATGGCTCCCTACAGTAGCAGCAGTGTCACCAGCAGAGGGCTTGACTTGCCATTTCCACTTTGACACTCAGTCTTTTCACACTCAGTCAAATGGCAAACGTCTATTCAGGAGGTTATCGCTTCTCGGCTTCGGGACCGAATATTAAATTGAATTTTGCAACAGGGAGATGGAATAGGGGCTTGGCTCCGTCCACTCCACGCATCGACCCAGTATTGCAGTGTCTCTGGCAACGGTGCACCTCCCTGTGGGGAGATATTCAAAAGGAAAAACAGCTCTTTCCCAGCGTCTCTGTCCGTGTGTACGTATTATGACTGAGAATAAAGCTGATATATTGCACTTACTTTCTCAGCTCAGTGCTATTCTTTTCTTCTCCTGGGCTGAGTGCCGCTCGTTCGCTCGTTCGTTCGCTCGCTCGCTCGCACGCAGGCAGCGATTATAATTCAAACTGCAAAATAACTTAACTTTAAACAAGCAGGGTCTGAGTACAAATGAAAACTGCGCTCCTGGACTGGACGGACTGTCTGTTTGTCTCGGTGAGGAAAAGGCAGTGGTGGTGAGGGTGGAGCATTGCGCTCAGGAGGGGAGACTTTCTTTGAGTGGTGCCAATTAATCTGCACCAGAAAATCATCCCCCCGACCGGGATTGGAACCCGGGTCTCAACGATTTAAAAGGTTGCGTCCTCGACCACTGGGCCACCTGGGGGAGCTGCCTCAACCGCCTGAGGAACCTGTCCGAGAGGCTGAGGACACGCACGCCTGCTCCACGAGCAGCAGCGACCAGCAGGGGGCCGACCGGCTGATCCTTCCCTTTCACAGGCAGGCTTCTGGCCCTCGATAAAACGACAAAGTTGTTCAGAAGGAAGGCCTGGGGGGAGGGAGGGAGGGAGGGACGGCCGTTGGAAATCAGCACAAAGCAGGTCCCCTGGAATCTCACACCTCCGACCCAGGAAACAGGTCTCCTGGTCAAAGCAGTCCAGCCATTAACGTGACAATGGACAGGGCCCCGGCAGCTTGAGACACATCTTTCTTTCGATATGCAAGTTCTTTTTAAAAAGGTTTCCTTCCACAGCAGCTCTGAGTGAGAGACTGACTGACATACGTACACACACACACACACACACACACAACACCGTCACCCATCCGATTGGTGGACCGCGGGGTCGACAATCTAACTTTTCGTTTCGATGCAGGGGAGAGCGCGAACGCAGTCCCCCACTACCACAAATTTTGCAGTCGAGTATCCCGCATTTGGGGACATCGCAGGCGTCAGCGCACACCCCAAGTGCAATGGGCTAGCCTCGTCCTGGGAGATCCGCCTTCGGGATCACAGATTCTCCCCTGCCAGGTAAGTATGCTTTGTGTCGCCACACACTGCCACTAGACAGCATTCGCTACCTTTTACGATTGCAAGGGCAGGTTTTAAGAATCAAAACGTCCCTTCGCTCGCAACGTGCTGATGCTCTGAGAGATTAATTCCGCTCAAATATCGTACCGTATATCCGATGATACACTCTGGGAGAAAATACTGCAGCGATGCGGTGCCGGCGATGGTTGTTTGCATGTCGCCCTTCAAGGGAAATGTCCCGCCTCCAGTTGTTGCTGTAGCAATATATACACGCGCGTTGTCGTGGTAATATAGAACTGCAAGTTGCCGTTGTCGTGGTAGTTTCGAATCAGCACAAAGCAGGTGCACTCCCTGGAATGTCACACCTGCGTCCCAGAAAACAGGTCTCCTGGTCAAAGCAGTCCCGCCCCCGCCCTGGGATTAACGTGACAATGGACAGGGCCCAGTCAGGGAGCAGCTTGAGAGACACCTTTCAATAGGCACTTCTGAAACATTAACGCCTTGTTTCTTTCGACAGTTTAACCAGCCTTTAACACGTCTTGTGTTTTTATTTCCCATTTCCAGCCAGCCAGCCCAGCCAGCCCAGCCAGCCGAGCCAGCATCTGCAGTATTTTCTTTTGATTGGTCTTGCCTGCTGTGGAATGAACGTTTAAACACGAGCTGCTGATTGTCAGCACCTCACCTCTTTCTCAATTGGCCGTTGCAATCTCACTCACTCGCTGTGAGACACGTCACGTCACGTCACTAGTTTTCTTTAAAGCGGTTTCCTTCCACGGCAGTGAGTTAGTGACTGAGACTGACTGACGGAGGTCCGTTGAGACACCACCTTCTCCCATCTGATCGGTGGCCGACTGGCAAATTTACCAATCTGTCAAGCAATCCTAGCAAGAAAGGAAAAAACGGCAACTTCTTTAAACTGATCCACTGTTGCAATTAGAAACGGTGGCAAAAATGTGGCCAGAGTGGGAGAGAACGGCAGTGCTTCTAGACTGCTTTAGACACAGTCAGCCAGAGACCAAAGAGGGAGGGAAAACAGGAGCGGAGATCAATTCGCATCGAGCGCGTTATCGCTTCTCGGCCTTTTGGCTAAGATCAAGTGGTCAAGTGGGGGAAGGCAACCGTTTGGAGCCTTCCTGCCATTGTATGCCGGGGGGATGCAGTCAGGGAGAAATCCCCTCGGGCAGAGTGTAGAGCTTTGGCTTGTAGAGCTTTGGCTTGATGTAATGTCACTGCAAGGAATCTGGAATGAATCTGTAAGGCAATAAGGCACCCCAGAGTGTCAGAAAAAAAAAAAAAGTTTCTGTTCTTATCAGTTTAATATCTGATATGTCCCCAATCTGGGGACCAAATATTAAATTGATTTTTGGAACAGGGAGATGGAACAAGAGCTTGCTCCGTCCACTCCACGCATCGACCCAGTATTACAGTGTCTCTGGCAACGGTGCACCTCCCTGTGGGGAGATATTCAAAATGCTGAACGGATTTTTGGAGCCTGTATTATTACTCAGAATGCTGAGATATTGCAACTGTGGTTTTTTTGTTTACTCCTGGGATGGATGAGTGCCACTCCCTTTCTTCCTTTTCCCTCTTGCAGTTTTACCTTGGAGGGAAAGACGTCAGTCTCAGGTCACTTTTCAGGAAGCTGCAAGCCTGTGTATTGGGACGTGCCACCTTCCACAGACTTGGTCTCCTGACCTGAAACATTTAACTCCAGTTGTTGTGGGAAAAATTACTGCAGTTTTAAACTGGCAGTTCCAGAATTAATTGTTTCCAAGTCAGACATTTCCCGAAACAGAGAGCGCGAGAGAGACACAATGTTAACGTTTAAACTGCCACAAGCGAGAGGCGAAATAACTTCACGTTGCTGACTTTAAAAATGCGAGCAGACAGTGCGTGTGTGTTTGGAGGGAGTGCACTGTGAATGGCCACATTGGAAGCTGTGAGATCAAACTGTGCTGCTAACTGAGTGTTAAGGTGAGTAAAAGGCACTGGTTTGGGTGGAGCATTGCGCTCAGGATGGGAGATTTTCTTGAACGGTGCCAATTAATCTGCACCAGAAAATCATCCCCTGACCGGGATTCGAACCCGGGTCTCAACGAGTTTTAAATGTTGCGTCCTAACCACTAGACCATCAGGGGAGTTGCCCTCAATCCCCTGCAAACATATACAGAAGGCTGAACACATGGCTCCCTACAGTAGCAGCAGTGTCACCAGCAGAGGGCTTGACTTGCCATTTCCACTTTGACACTCAGTCTTTTCACACTCAGTCAAATGGCAAACGTCTATTCAGGAGGTTATCGCTTCTCGGCTTCGGGACCGAATATTAAATTGAATTTTGCAACAGGGAGATGGAATAGGGGCTTGGCTCCGTCCACTCCACGCATCGACCCAGTATTGCAGTGTCTCTGGCAACGGTGCACCTCCCTGTGGGGAGATATTCAAAAGGAAAAACAGCTCTTTCCCAGCGTCTCTGTCCGTGTGTACGTATTATGACTGAGAATAAAGCTGATATATTGCACTTACTTTCTCAGCTCAGTGCTATTCTTTTCTTCTCCTGGGCTGAGTGCCGCTCGTTCGCTCGTTCGTTCGCTCGCTCGCTCGCACGCAGGCAGCGATTATAATTCAAACTGCAAAATAACTTAACTTTAAACAAGCAGGGTCTGAGTACAAATGAAAACTGCGCTCCTGGACTGGACGGACTGTCTGTTTGTCTCGGTGAGGAAAAGGCAGTGGTGGTGAGGGTGGAGCATTGCGCTCAGGAGGGGAGACTTTCTTTGAGTGGTGCCAATTAATCTGCACCAGAAAATCATCCCCCCGACCGGGATTGGAACCCGGGTCTCAACGATTTAAAAGGTTGCGTCCTCGACCACTGGGCCACCTGGGGGAGCTGCCTCAACCGCCTGAGGAACCTGTCCGAGAGGCTGAGGACACGCACGCCTGCTCCACGAGCAGCAGCGACCAGCAGGGGGCCGACCGGCTGATCCTTCCCTTTCACAGGCAGGCTTCTGGCCCTCGATAAAACGACAAAGTTGTTCAGAAGGAAGGCCTGGGGGGAGGGAGGGAGGGAGGGACGGCCGTTGGAAATCAGCACAAAGCAGGTCCCCTGGAATCTCACACCTCCGACCCAGGAAACAGGTCTCCTGGTCAAAGCAGTCCAGCCATTAACGTGACAATGGACAGGGCCCCGGCAGCTTGAGACACATCTTTCTTTCGATATGCAAGTTCTTTTTAAAAAGGTTTCCTTCCACAGCAGCTCTGAGTGAGAGACTGACTGACATACGTACACACACACACACACACACACACAACACCGTCACCCATCCGATTGGTGGACCGCGGGGTCGACAATCTAACTTTTCGTTTCGATGCAGGGGAGAGCGCGAACGCAGTCCCCCACTACCACAAATTTTGCAGTCGAGTATCCCGCATTTGGGGACATCGCAGGCGTCAGCGCACACCCCAAGTGCAATGGGCTAGCCTCGTCCTGGGAGATCCGCCTTCGGGATCACAGATTCTCCCCTGCCAGGTAAGTATGCTTTGTGTCGCCACACACTGCCACTAGACAGCATTCGCTACCTTTTACGATTGCAAGGGCAGGTTTTAAGAATCAAAACGTCCCTTCGCTCGCAACGTGCTGATGCTCTGAGAGATTAATTCCGCTCAAATATCGTACCGTATATCCGATGATACACTCTGGGAGAAAATACTGCAGCGATGCGGTGCCGGCGATGGTTGTTTGCATGTCGCCCTTCAAGGGAAATGTCCCGCCTCCAGTTGTTGCTGTAGCAATATATACACGCGCGTTGTCGTGGTAATATAGAACTGCAAGTTGCCGTTGTCGTGGTAGTTTCGAATCAGCACAAAGCAGGTGCACTCCCTGGAATGTCACACCTGCGTCCCAGAAAACAGGTCTCCTGGTCAAAGCAGTCCCGCCCCCGCCCTGGGATTAACGTGACAATGGACAGGGCCCAGTCAGGGAGCAGCTTGAGAGACACCTTTCAATAGGCACTTCTGAAACATTAACGCCTTGTTTCTTTCGACAGTTTAACCAGCCTTTAACACGTCTTGTGTTTTTATTTCCCATTTCCAGCCAGCCAGCCCAGCCAGCCCAGCCAGCCGAGCCAGCATCTGCAGTATTTTCTTTTGATTGGTCTTGCCTGCTGTGGAATGAACGTTTAAACACGAGCTGCTGATTGTCAGCACCTCACCTCTTTCTCAATTGGCCGTTGCAATCTCACTCACTCGCTGTGAGACACGTCACGTCACGTCACTAGTTTTCTTTAAAGCGGTTTCCTTCCACGGCAGTGAGTTAGTGACTGAGACTGACTGACGGAGGTCCGTTGAGACACCACCTTCTCCCATCTGATCGGTGGCCGACTGGCAAATTTACCAATCTGTCAAGCAATCCTAGCAAGAAAGGAAAAAACGGCAACTTCTTTAAACTGATCCACTGTTGCAATTAGAAACGGTGGCAAAAATGTGGCCAGAGTGGGAGAGAACGGCAGTGCTTCTAGACTGCTTTAGACACAGTCAGCCAGAGACCAAAGAGGGAGGGAAAACAGGAGCGGAGATCAATTCGCATCGAGCGCGTTATCGCTTCTCGGCCTTTTGGCTAAGATCAAGTGGTCAAGTGGGGGAAGGCAACCGTTTGGAGCCTTCCTGCCATTGTATGCCGGGGGGATGCAGTCAGGGAGAAATCCCCTCGGGCAGAGTGTAGAGCTTTGGCTTGTAGAGCTTTGGCTTGATGTAATGTCACTGCAAGGAATCTGGAATGAATCTGTAAGGCAATAAGGCACCCCAGAGTGTCAGAAAAAAAAAAAAAGTTTCTGTTCTTATCAGTTTAATATCTGATATGTCCCCAATCTGGGGACCAAATATTAAATTGATTTTTGGAACAGGGAGATGGAACAAGAGCTTGCTCCGTCCACTCCACGCATCGACCCAGTATTACAGTGTCTCTGGCAACGGTGCACCTCCCTGTGGGGAGATATTCAAAATGCTGAACGGATTTTTGGAGCCTGTATTATTACTCAGAATGCTGAGATATTGCAACTGTGGTTTTTTTGTTTACTCCTGGGATGGATGAGTGCCACTCCCTTTCTTCCTTTTCCCTCTTGCAGTTTTACCTTGGAGGGAAAGACGTCAGTCTCAGGTCACTTTTCAGGAAGCTGCAAGCCTGTGTATTGGGACGTGCCACCTTCCACAGACTTGGTCTCCTGACCTGAAACATTTAACTCCAGTTGTTGTGGGAAAAATTACTGCAGTTTTAAACTGGCAGTTCCAGAATTAATTGTTTCCAAGTCAGACATTTCCCGAAACAGAGAGCGCGAGAGAGACACAATGTTAACGTTTAAACTGCCACAAGCGAGAGGCGAAATAACTTCACGTTGCTGACTTTAAAAATGCGAGCAGACAGTGCGTGTGTGTTTGGAGGGAGTGCACTGTGAATGGCCACATTGGAAGCTGTGAGATCAAACTGTGCTGCTAACTGAGTGTTAAGGTGAGTAAAAGGCACTGGTTTGGGTGGAGCATTGCGCTCAGGATGGGAGATTTTCTTGAACGGTGCCAATTAATCTGCACCAGAAAATCATCCCCTGACCGGGATTCGAACCCGGGTCTCAACGAGTTTTAAATGTTGCGTCCTAACCACTAGACCATCAGGGGAGTTGCCCTCAATCCCCTGCAAACATATACAGAAGGCTGAACACATGGCTCCCTACAGTAGCAGCAGTGTCACCAGCAGAGGGCTTGACTTGCCATTTCCACTTTGACACTCAGTCTTTTCACACTCAGTCAAATGGCAAACGTCTATTCAGGAGGTTATCGCTTCTCGGCTTCGGGACCGAATATTAAATTGAATTTTGCAACAGGGAGATGGAATAGGGGCTTGGCTCCGTCCACTCCACGCATCGACCCAGTATTGCAGTGTCTCTGGCAACGGTGCACCTCCCTGTGGGGAGATATTCAAAAGGAAAAACAGCTCTTTCCCAGCGTCTCTGTCCGTGTGTACGTATTATGACTGAGAATAAAGCTGATATATTGCACTTACTTTCTCAGCTCAGTGCTATTCTTTTCTTCTCCTGGGCTGAGTGCCGCTCGTTCGCTCGTTCGTTCGCTCGCTCGCTCGCACGCAGGCAGCGATTATAATTCAAACTGCAAAATAACTTAACTTTAAACAAGCAGGGTCTGAGTACAAATGAAAACTGCGCTCCTGGACTGGACGGACTGTCTGTTTGTCTCGGTGAGGAAAAGGCAGTGGTGGTGAGGGTGGAGCATTGCGCTCAGGAGGGGAGACTTTCTTTGAGTGGTGCCAATTAATCTGCACCAGAAAATCATCCCCCCGACCGGGATTGGAACCCGGGTCTCAACGATTTAAAAGGTTGCGTCCTCGACCACTGGGCCACCTGGGGGAGCTGCCTCAACCGCCTGAGGAACCTGTCCGAGAGGCTGAGGACACGCACGCCTGCTCCACGAGCAGCAGCGACCAGCAGGGGGCCGACCGGCTGATCCTTCCCTTTCACAGGCAGGCTTCTGGCCCTCGATAAAACGACAAAGTTGTTCAGAAGGAAGGCCTGGGGGGAGGGAGGGAGGGAGGGACGGCCGTTGGAAATCAGCACAAAGCAGGTCCCCTGGAATCTCACACCTCCGACCCAGGAAACAGGTCTCCTGGTCAAAGCAGTCCAGCCATTAACGTGACAATGGACAGGGCCCCGGCAGCTTGAGACACATCTTTCTTTCGATATGCAAGTTCTTTTTAAAAAGGTTTCCTTCCACAGCAGCTCTGAGTGAGAGACTGACTGACATACGTACACACACACACACACACACACACAACACCGTCACCCATCCGATTGGTGGACCGCGGGGTCGACAATCTAACTTTTCGTTTCGATGCAGGGGAGAGCGCGAACGCAGTCCCCCACTACCACAAATTTTGCAGTCGAGTATCCCGCATTTGGGGACATCGCAGGCGTCAGCGCACACCCCAAGTGCAATGGGCTAGCCTCGTCCTGGGAGATCCGCCTTCGGGATCACAGATTCTCCCCTGCCAGGTAAGTATGCTTTGTGTCGCCACACACTGCCACTAGACAGCATTCGCTACCTTTTACGATTGCAAGGGCAGGTTTTAAGAATCAAAACGTCCCTTCGCTCGCAACGTGCTGATGCTCTGAGAGATTAATTCCGCTCAAATATCGTACCGTATATCCGATGATACACTCTGGGAGAAAATACTGCAGCGATGCGGTGCCGGCGATGGTTGTTTGCATGTCGCCCTTCAAGGGAAATGTCCCGCCTCCAGTTGTTGCTGTAGCAATATATACACGCGCGTTGTCGTGGTAATATAGAACTGCAAGTTGCCGTTGTCGTGGTAGTTTCGAATCAGCACAAAGCAGGTGCACTCCCTGGAATGTCACACCTGCGTCCCAGAAAACAGGTCTCCTGGTCAAAGCAGTCCCGCCCCCGCCCTGGGATTAACGTGACAATGGACAGGGCCCAGTCAGGGAGCAGCTTGAGAGACATCTTTCAATAGGCACTTCTGAAACATTAACGCCTTGTTTCTTTCGACAGTTTAACCAGCCTTTAACACGTCTTGTGTTTTTATTTCCCATTTCCAGCCAGCCAGCCCAGCCAGCCCAGCCAGCCGAGCCAGCATCTGCAGTATTTTCTTTTGATTGGTCTTGCCTGCTGTGGAATGAACGTTTAAACACGAGCTGCTGATTGTCAGCACCTCACCTCTTTCTCAATTGGCCGTTGCAATCTCACTCACTCGCTGTGAGACACGTCACGTCACGTCACTAGTTTTCTTTAAAGCGGTTTCCTTCCACGGCAGTGAGTTAGTGACTGAGACTGACTGACGGAGGTCCGTTGAGACACCACCTTCTCCCATCTGATCGGTGGCCGACTGGCAAATTTACCAATCTGTCAAGCAATCCTAGCAAGAAAGGAAAAAACGGCAACTTCTTTAAACTGATCCACTGTTGCAATTAGAAACGGTGGCAAAAATGTGGCCAGAGTGGGAGAGAACGGCAGTGCTTCTAGACTGCTTTAGACACAGTCAGCCAGAGACCAAAGAGGGAGGGAAAACAGGAGCGGAGATCAATTCGCATCGAGCGCGTTATCGCTTCTCGGCCTTTTGGCTAAGATCAAGTGGTCAAGTGGGGGAAGGCAACCGTTTGGAGCCTTCCTGCCATTGTATGCCGGGGGGATGCAGTCAGGGAGAAATCCCCTCGGGCAGAGTGTAGAGCTTTGGCTTGTAGAGCTTTGGCTTGATGTAATGTCACTGCAAGGAATCTGGAATGAATCTGTAAGGCAATAAGGCACCCCAGAGTGTCAGAAAAAAAAAAAAAGTTTCTGTTCTTATCAGTTTAATATCTGATATGTCCCCAATCTGGGGACCAAATATTAAATTGATTTTTGGAACAGGGAGATGGAACAAGAGCTTGCTCCGTCCACTCCACGCATCGACCCAGTATTACAGTGTCTCTGGCAACGGTGCACCTCCCTGTGGGGAGATATTCAAAATGCTGAACGGATTTTTGGAGCCTGTATTATTACTCAGAATGCTGAGATATTGCAACTGTGGTTTTCTTGTTTACTCCTGGGATGGATGAGTGCCACTCCCTTTCTTCCTTTTCCCTCTTGCAGTTTTACCTTGGAGGGAAAGACGTCAGTCTCAGGTCACTTTTCAGGAAGCTGCAAGCCTGTGTATTGGGACGTGCCACCTTCCACAGACTTGGTCTCCTGACCTGAAACATTTAACTCCAGTTGTTGTGGGAAAAATTACTGCAGTTTTAAACTGGCAGTTCCAGAATTAATTGTTTCCAAGTCAGACATTTCCCGAAACAGAGAGCGCGAGAGAGACACAATGTTAACGTTTAAACTGCCACAAGCGAGAGGCGAAATAACTTCACGTTGCTGACTTTAAAAATGCGAGCAGACAGTGCGTGTGTGTTTGGAGGGAGTGCACTGTGAATGGCCACATTGGAAGCTGTGAGATCAAACTGTGCTGCTAACTGAGTGTTAAGGTGAGTAAAAGGCACTGGTTTGGGTGGAGCATTGCGCTCAGGATGGGAGATTTTCTTGAACGGTGCCAATTAATCTGCACCAGAAAATCATCCCCTGACCGGGATTCGAACCCGGGTCTCAACGAGTTTTAAATGTTGCGTCCTAACCACTGGACCACCAGGGGAGTTGCCCTCAATCCCCTGCAAACATATACAGAAGGCTGAACACATGGCTCCCTACAGTAGCAGCAGTGTCACCAGCAGAGGGCTTGACTTGCCATTTCCACTTTGACACTCAGTCTTTTCACACTCAGTCAAATGGCAAACGTCTATTCAGGAGGTTATCGCTTCTCGGCTTCGGGACCGAATATTAAATTGAATTTTGCAACAGGGAGATGGAATAGGGGCTTGGCTCCGTCCACTCCACGCATCGACCCAGTATTGCAGTGTCTCTGGCAACGGTGCACCTCCCTGTGGGGAGATATTCAAAAGGAAAAACAGCTCTTTCCCAGCGTCTCTGTCCGTGTGTACGTATTATGACTGAGAATAAAGCTGATATATTGCACTTACTTTCTCAGCTCAGTGCTATTCTTTTCTTCTCCTGGGCTGAGTGCCGCTCGTTCGCTCGTTCGTTCGCTCGCTCGCTCGCACGCAGGCAGCGATTATAATTCAAACTGCAAAATAACTTAACTTTAAACAAGCAGGGTCTGAGTACAAATGAAAACTGCGCTCCTGGACTGGACGGACTGTCTGTTTGTCTCGGTGAGGAAAAGGCAGTGGTGGTGAGGGTGGAGCATTGCGCTCAGGAGGGGAGACTTTCTTTGAGTGGTGCCAATTAATCTGCACCAGAAAATCATCCCCCCGACCGGGATTGGAACCCGGGTCTCAACGATTTAAAAGGTTGCGTCCTCGACCACTGGGCCACCTGGGGGAGCTGCCTCAACCGCCTGAGGAACCTGTCCGAGAGGCTGAGGACACGCACGCCTGCTCCACGAGCAGCAGCGACCAGCAGGGGGCCGACCGGCTGATCCTTCCCTTTCACAGGCAGGCTTCTGGCCCTCGATAAAACGACAAAGTTGTTCAGAAGGAAGGCCTGGGGGGAGGGAGGGAGGGAGGGACGGCCGTTGGAAATCAGCACAAAGCAGGTCCCCTGGAATCTCACACCTCCGACCCAGGAAACAGGTCTCCTGGTCAAAGCAGTCCAGCCATTAACGTGACAATGGACAGGGCCCCGGCAGCTTGAGACACATCTTTCTTTCGATATGCAAGTTCTTTTTAAAAAGGTTTCCTTCCACAGCAGCTCTGAGTGAGAGACTGACTGACATACGTACACACACACACACACACACACACACACAACACCGTCACCCATCCGATTGGTGGACCGCGGGGTCGACAATCTAACTTTTCGTTTCGATGCAGGGGAGAGCGCGAACGCAGTCCCCCACTACCACAAATTTTGCAGTCGAGTATCCCGCATTTGGGGACATCGCAGGCGTCAGCGCACACCCCAAGTGCAATGGGCTAGCCTCGTCCTGGGAGATCCGCCTTCGGGATCACAGATTCTCCCCTGCCAGGTAAGTATGCTTTGTGTCGCCACACACTGCCACTAGACAGCATTCGCTACCTTTTACGATTGCAAGGGCAGGTTTTAAGAATCAAAACGTCCCTTCGCTCGCAACGTGCTGATGCTCTGAGAGATTAATTCCGCTCAAATATCGTACCGTATATCCGATGATACACTCTGGGAGAAAATACTGCAGCGATGCGGTGCCGGCGATGGTTGTTTGCATGTCGCCCTTCAAGGGAAATGTCCCGCCTCCAGTTGTTGCTGTAGCAATATATACACGCGCGTTGTCGTGGTAATATAGAACTGCAAGTTGCCGTTGTCGTGGTCGTTTCGAATCAGCACAAAGCAGGTGCACTCCCTGGAATGTCACACCTGCGTCCCAGAAAACAGGTCTCCCGGTCAAAGCAGTCCCGCCCCGCCCTGGGATTAACGTGACAATGGACAGGGCCCAGTCAGGGAGCAGCTTGAGAGACATCTTTCAATAGGCACTTCTGAAACATTAACGCCTTGTTTCTTTCGACAGTTTAACCAGCCTTTAACACGTCTTGTGTTTTTATTTCCCATTTCCAGCCAGCCAGCCCAGCCAGCCGAGCCAGCATCTGCAGTATTTTCTTTTGATTGGTCTTGCCTGCTGTGGAATGAACGTTTAAACACGAGCTGCTGATTGTCAGCACCTCACCTCTTTCTCAATTGGCCGTTGCAATCTCACTCACTCGCTGTGAGACACGTCACGTCACGTCACTAGTTTTCTTTAAAGCGGTTTCCTTCCACGGCAGTGAGTTAGTGACTGAGACTGACTGACGGAGGTCCGTTGAGACACCACCTTCTCCCATCTGATCGGTGGCCGACTGGCAAATTTACCAATCTGTCAAGCAATCCTAGCAAGAAAGGAAAAAACGGCAACTTCTTTAAACTGATCCACTGTTGCAATTAGAAACGGTGGCAAAAATGTGGCCAGAGTGGGAGAGAACGGCAGTGCTTCTAGACTGCTTTAGACACAGTCAGCCAGAGACCAAAGAGGGAGGGAAAACAGGAGCGGAGATCAATTCGCATCGAGCGCGTTATCGCTTCTCGGCCTTTTGGCTAAGATCAAGTGGTCAAGTGGGGGAAGGCAACCGTTTGGAGCCTTCCTGCCATTGTATGCCGGGGGGATGCAGTCAGGGAGAAATCCCCTCGGGCAGAGTGTAGAGCTTTGGCTTGTAGAGCTTTGGCTTGATGTAATGTCACTGCAAGGAATCTGGAATGAATCTGTAAGGCAATAAGGCACCCCAGAGTGTCAGAAAAAAAAAAAAAGTTTCTGTTCTTATCAGTTTAATATCTGATATGTCCCCAATCTGGGGACCAAATATTAAATTGATTTTTGGAACAGGGAGATGGAACAAGAGCTTGCTCCGTCCACTCCACGCATCGACCCAGTATTACAGTGTCTCTGGCAACGGTGCACCTCCCTGTGGGGAGATATTCAAAATGCTGAACGGATTTTTGGAGCCTGTATTATTACTCAGAATGCTGAGATATTGCAACTGTGGTTTTTTTGTTTACTCCTGGGATGGATGAGTGCCACTCCCTTTCTTCCTTTTCCCTCTTGCAGTTTTACCTTGGAGGGAAAGACGTCAGTCTCAGGTCACTTTTCAGGAAGCTGCAAGCCTGTGTATTGGGACGTGCCACCTTCCACAGACTTGGTCTCCTGACCTGAAACATTTAACTCCAGTTGTTGTGGGAAAAATTACTGCAGTTTTAAACTGGCAGTTCCAGAATTAATTGTTTCCAAGTCAGACATTTCCCGAAACAGAGAGCGCGAGAGAGACACAATGTTAACGTTTAAACTGCCACAAGCGAGAGGCGAAATAACTTCACGTTGCTGACTTTAAAAATGCGAGCAGACAGTGCGTGTGTGTTTGGAGGGAGTGCACTGTGAATGGCCACATTGGAAGCTGTGAGATCAAACTGTGCTGCTAACTGAGTGTTAAGGTGAGTAAAAGGCACTGGTTTGGGTGGAGCATTGCGCTCAGGATGGGAGATTTTCTTGAACGGTGCCAATTAATCTGCACCAGAAAATCATCCCCTGACCGGGATTCGAACCCGGGTCTCAACGAGTTTTAAATGTTGCGTCCTAACCACTGGACCACCAGGGGAGTTGCCCTCAATCCCCTGCAAACATATACAGAAGGCTGAACACATGGCTCCCTACAGTAGCAGCAGTGTCACCAGCAGAGGGCTTGACTTGCCATTTCCACTTTGACACTCAGTCTTTTCACACTCAGTCAAATGGCAAACGTCTATTCAGGAGGTTATCGCTTCTCGGCTTCGGGACCGAATATTAAATTGAATTTTGCAACAGGGAGATGGAATAGGGGCTTGGCTCCGTCCACTCCACGCATCGACCCAGTATTGCAGTGTCTCTGGCAACGGTGCACCTCCCTGTGGGGAGATATTCAAAAGGAAAAACAGCTCTTTCCCAGCGTCTCTGTCCGTGTGTACGTATTATGACTGAGAATAAAGCTGATATATTGCACTTACTTTCTCAGCTCAGTGCTATTCTTTTCTTCTCCTGGGCTGAGTGCCGCTCGTTCGCTCGTTCGTTCGCTCGCTCGCTCGCACGCAGGCAGCGATTATAATTCAAACTGCAAAATAACTTAACTTTAAACAAGCAGGGTCTGAGTACAAATGAAAACTGCGCTCCTGGACTGGACGGACTGTCTGTTTGTCTCGGTGAGGAAAAGGCAGTGGTGGTGAGGGTGGAGCATTGCGCTCAGGAGGGGAGACTTTCTTTGAGTGGTGCCAATTAATCTGCACCAGAAAATCATCCCCCCGACCGGGATTGGAACCCGGGTCTCAACGATTTAAAAGGTTGCGTCCTCGACCACTGGGCCACCTGGGGGAGCTGCCTCAACCGCCTGAGGAACCTGTCCGAGAGGCTGAGGACACGCACGCCTGCTCCACGAGCAGCAGCGACCAGCAGGGGGCCGACCGGCTGATCCTTCCCTTTCACAGGCAGGCTTCTGGCCCTCGATAAAACGACAAAGTTGTTCAGAAGGAAGGCCTGGGGGGAGGGAGGGAGGGAGGGACGGCCGTTGGAAATCAGCACAAAGCAGGTCCCCTGGAATCTCACACCTCCGACCCAGGAAACAGGTCTCCTGGTCAAAGCAGTCCAGCCATTAACGTGACAATGGACAGGGCCCCGGCAGCTTGAGACACATCTTTCTTTCGATATGCAAGTTCTTTTTAAAAAGGTTTCCTTCCACAGCAGCTCTGAGTGAGAGACTGACTGACATACGTACACACACACACACACACACACACACACAACACCGTCACCCATCCGATTGGTGGACCGCGGGGTCGACAATCTAACTTTTCGTTTCGATGCAGGGGAGAGCGCGAACGCAGTCCCCCACTACCACAAATTTTGCAGTCGAGTATCCCGCATTTGGGGACATCGCAGGCGTCAGCGCACACCCCAAGTGCAATGGGCTAGCCTCGTCCTGGGAGATCCGCCTTCGGGATCACAGATTCTCCCCTGCCAGGTAAGTATGCTTTGTGTCGCCACACACTGCCACTAGACAGCATTCGCTACCTTTTACGATTGCAAGGGCAGGTTTTAAGAATCAAAACGTCCCTTCGCTCGCAACGTGCTGATGCTCTGAGAGATTAATTCCGCTCAAATATCGTACCGTATATCCGATGATACACTCTGGGAGAAAATACTGCAGCGATGCGGTGCCGGCGATGGTTGTTTGCATGTCGCCCTTCAAGGGAAATGTCCCGCCTCCAGTTGTTGCTGTAGCAATATATACACGCGCGTTGTCGTGGTAATATAGAACTGCAAGTTGCCGTTGTCGTGGTCGTTTCGAATCAGCACAAAGCAGGTGCACTCCCTGGAATGTCACACCTGCGTCCCAGAAAACAGGTCTCCCGGTCAAAGCAGTCCCGCCCCGCCCTGGGATTAACGTGACAATGGACAGGGCCCAGTCAGGGAGCAGCTTGAGAGACATCTTTCAATAGGCACTTCTGAAACATTAACGCCTTGTTTCTTTCGACAGTTTAACCAGCCTTTAACACGTCTTGTGTTTTTATTTCCCATTTCCAGCCAGCCAGCCCAGCCAGCCGAGCCAGCATCTGCAGTATTTTCTTTTGATTGGTCTTGCCTGCTGTGGAATGAACGTTTAAACACGAGCTGCTGATTGTCAGCACCTCACCTCTTTCTCAATTGGCCGTTGCAATCTCACTCACTCGCTGTGAGACACGTCACGTCACGTCACTAGTTTTCTTTAAAGCGGTTTCCTTCCACGGCAGTGAGTTAGTGACTGAGACTGACTGACGGAGGTCCGTTGAGACACCACCTTCTCCCATCTGATCGGTGGCCGACTGGCAAATTTACCAATCTGTCAAGCAATCCTAGCAAGAAAGGAAAAAACGGCAACTTCTTTAAACTGATCCACTGTTGCAATTAGAAACGGTGGCAAAAATGTGGCCAGAGTGGGAGAGAACGGCAGTGCTTCTAGACTGCTTTAGACACAGTCAGCCAGAGACCAAAGAGGGAGGGAAAACAGGAGCGGAGATCAATTCGCATCGAGCGCGTTATCGCTTCTCGGCCTTTTGGCTAAGATCAAGTGGTCAAGTGGGGGAAGGCAACCGTTTGGAGCCTTCCTGCCATTGTATGCCGGGGGGATGCAGTCAGGGAGAAATCCCCTCGGGCAGAGTGTAGAGCTTTGGCTTGTAGAGCTTTGGCTTGATGTAATGTCACTGCAAGGAATCTGGAATGAATCTGTAAGGCAATAAGGCACCCCAGAGTGTCAGAAAAAAAAAAAAAGTTTCTGTTCTTATCAGTTTAATATCTGATATGTCCCCAATCTGGGGACCAAATATTAAATTGATTTTTGGAACAGGGAGATGGAACAAGAGCTTGCTCCGTCCACTCCACGCATCGACCCAGTATTACAGTGTCTCTGGCAACGGTGCACCTCCCTGTGGGGAGATATTCAAAATGCTGAACGGATTTTTGGAGCCTGTATTATTACTCAGAATGCTGAGATATTGCAACTGTGGTTTTTTTGTTTACTCCTGGGATGGATGAGTGCCACTCCCTTTCTTCCTTTTCCCTCTTGCAGTTTTACCTTGGAGGGAAAGACGTCAGTCTCAGGTCACTTTTCAGGAAGCTGCAAGCCTGTGTATTGGGACGTGCCACCTTCCACAGACTTGGTCTCCTGACCTGAAACATTTAACTCCAGTTGTTGTGGGAAAAATTACTGCAGTTTTAAACTGGCAGTTCCAGAATTAATTGTTTCCAAGTCAGACATTTCCCGAAACAGAGAGCGCGAGAGAGACACAATGTTAACGTTTAAACTGCCACAAGCGAGAGGCGAAATAACTTCACGTTGCTGACTTTAAAAATGCGAGCAGACAGTGCGTGTGTGTTTGGAGGGAGTGCACTGTGAATGGCCACATTGGAAGCTGTGAGATCAAACTGTGCTGCTAACTGAGTGTTAAGGTGAGTAAAAGGCACTGGTTTGGGTGGAGCATTGCGCTCAGGATGGGAGATTTTCTTGAACGGTGCCAATTAATCTGCACCAGAAAATCATCCCCTGACCGGGATTCGAACCCGGGTCTCAACGAGTTTTAAATGTTGCGTCCTAACCACTGGACCACCAGGGGAGTTGCCCTCAATCCCCTGCAAACATATACAGAAGGCTGAACACATGGCTCCCTACAGTAGCAGCAGTGTCACCAGCAGAGGGCTTGACTTGCCATTTCCACTTTGACACTCAGTCTTTTCACACTCAGTCAAATGGCAAACGTCTATTCAGGAGGTTATCGCTTCTCGGCTTCGGGACCGAATATTAAATTGAATTTTGCAACAGGGAGATGGAATAGGGGCTTGGCTCCGTCCACTCCACGCATCGACCCAGTATTGCAGTGTCTCTGGCAACGGTGCACCTCCCTGTGGGGAGATATTCAAAAGGAAAAACAGCTCTTTCCCAGCGTCTCTGTCCGTGTGTACGTATTATGACTGAGAATAAAGCTGATATATTGCACTTACTTTCTCAGCTCAGTGCTATTCTTTTCTTCTCCTGGGCTGAGTGCCGCTCGTTCGCTCGTTCGTTCGCTCGCTCGCTCGCACGCAGGCAGCGATTATAATTCAAACTGCAAAATAACTTAACTTTAAACAAGCAGGGTCTGAGTACAAATGAAAACTGCGCTCCTGGACTGGACGGACTGTCTGTTTGTCTCGGTGAGGAAAAGGCAGTGGTGGTGAGGGTGGAGCATTGCGCTCAGGAGGGGAGACTTTCTTTGAGTGGTGCCAATTAATCTGCACCAGAAAATCATCCCCCCGACCGGGATTGGAACCCGGGTCTCAACGATTTAAAAGGTTGCGTCCTCGACCACTGGGCCACCTGGGGGAGCTGCCTCAACCGCCTGAGGAACCTGTCCGAGAGGCTGAGGACACGCACGCCTGCTCCACGAGCAGCAGCGACCAGCAGGGGGCCGACCGGCTGATCCTTCCCTTTCACAGGCAGGCTTCTGGCCCTCGATAAAACGACAAAGTTGTTCAGAAGGAAGGCCTGGGGGGAGGGAGGGAGGGAGGGACGGCCGTTGGAAATCAGCACAAAGCAGGTCCCCTGGAATCTCACACCTCCGACCCAGGAAACAGGTCTCCTGGTCAAAGCAGTCCAGCCATTAACGTGACAATGGACAGGGCCCCGGCAGCTTGAGACACATCTTTCTTTCGATATGCAAGTTCTTTTTAAAAAGGTTTCCTTCCACAGCAGCTCTGAGTGAGAGACTGACTGACATACGTACACACACACACACACACACACACACACAACACCGTCACCCATCCGATTGGTGGACCGCGGGGTCGACAATCTAACTTTTCGTTTCGATGCAGGGGAGAGCGCGAACGCAGTCCCCCACTACCACAAATTTTGCAGTCGAGTATCCCGCATTTGGGGACATCGCAGGCGTCAGCGCACACCCCAAGTGCAATGGGCTAGCCTCGTCCTGGGAGATCCGCCTTCGGGATCACAGATTCTCCCCTGCCAGGTAAGTATGCTTTGTGTCGCCACACACTGCCACTAGACAGCATTCGCTACCTTTTACGATTGCAAGGGCAGGTTTTAAGAATCAAAACGTCCCTTCGCTCGCAACGTGCTGATGCTCTGAGAGATTAATTCCGCTCAAATATCGTACCGTATATCCGATGATACACTCTGGGAGAAAATACTGCAGCGATGCGGTGCTGGCGATGGTTGTTTGCATGTCGCCCTTCAAGGGAAATGTCCCGCCTCCAGTTGTTGCTGTAGCAATATATACACGCGCGTTGTCGTGGTAATATAGAACTGCAAGTTGCCGTTGTCGTGGTAGTTTCGAATCAGCACAAAGCAGGTGCACTCCCTGGAATGTCACACCTGCGTCCCAGAAAACAGGTCTCCCGGTCAAAGCAGTCCCGCCCCCGCCCTGGGATTAACGTGACAATGGACAGGGCCCAGTCAGGGAGCAGCTTGAGAGACATCTTTCAATAGGCACTTCTGAAACATTAACGCCTTGTTTCTTTCGACAGTTTAACCAGCCTTTAACACGTCTTGTGTTTTTATTTCCCATTTCCAGCCAGCCAGCCCAGCCAGCCCAGCCAGCCGAGCCAGCATCTGCAGTATTTTCTTTTGATTGGTCTTGCCTGCTGTGGAATGAACGTTTAAACACGAGCTGCTGATTGTCAGCACCTCACCTCTTTCTCAATTGGCCGTTGCAATCTCACTCACTCGCTGTGAGACACGTCACGTCACGTCACTAGTTTTCTTTAAAGCGGTTTCCTTCCACGGCAGTGAGTTAGTGACTGAGACTGACTGACGGAGGTCCGTTGAGACACCACCTTCTCCCATCTGATCGGTGGCCGACTGGCAAATTTACCAATCTGTCAAGCAATCCTAGCAAGAAAGGAAAAAACGGCAACTTCTTTAAACTGATCCACTGTTGCAATTAGAAACGGTGGCAAAAATGTGGCCAGAGTGGGAGAGAACGGCAGTGCTTCTAGACTGCTTTAGACACAGTCAGCCAGAGACCAAAGAGGGAGGGAAAACAGGAGCGGAGATCAATTCGCATCGAGCGCGTTATCGCTTCTCGGCCTTTTGGCTAAGATCAAGTGGTCAAGTGGGGGAAGGCAACCGTTTGGAGCCTTCCTGCCATTGTATGCCGGGGGGATGCAGTCAGGGAGAAATCCCCTCGGGCAGAGTGTAGAGCTTTGGCTTGTAGAGCTTTGGCTTGATGTAATGTCACTGCAAGGAATCTGGAATGAATCTGTAAGGCAATAAGGCACCCCAGAGTGTCAGAAAAAAAAAAAAAGTTTCTGTTCTTATCAGTTTAATATCTGATATGTCCCCTATCTGGGGACCAAATATTAAATTGATTTTTGGAACAGGGAGATGGAACAAGAGCTTGCTCCGTCCACTCCACGCATCGACCCAGTATTACAGTGTCTCTGGCAACGGTGCACCTCCCTGTGGGGAGATATTCAAAATGCTGAACGGATTTTTGGAGCCTGTATTATTACTCAGAATGCTGAGATATTGCAACTGTGGTTTTTTTGTTTACTCCTGGGATGGATGAGTGCCACTCCCTTTCTTCCTTTTCCCTCTTGCAGTTTTACCTTGGAGGGAAAGACGTCAGTCTCAGGTCACTTTTCAGGAAGCTGCAAGCCTGTGTATTGGGACGTGCCACCTTCCACAGACTTGGTCTCCTGACCTGAAACATTTAACTCCAGTTGTTGTGTGAAAAATTACTGCAGTTTTAAACTGGCAGTTCCAGAATTAATTGTTTCCAAGTCAGACATTTCCCGAAACAGAGAGCGCGAGAGAGACACAATGTTAACGTTTAAACTGCCACAAGCGAGAGGCGAAATAACTTCACGTTGCTGACTTTAAAAATGCGAGCAGACAGTGCGTGTGTGTTTGGAGGGAGTGCACTGTGAATGGCCACATTGGAAGCTGTGAGATCAAACTGTGCTGCTAACTGAGTGTTAAGGTGAGTAAAAGGCACTGGTTTGGGTGGAGCATTGCGCTCAGGATGGGAGATTTTCTTGAACGGTGCCAATTAATCTGCACCAGAAAATCATCCCCTGACCGGGATTCGAACCCGGGTCTCAACGAGTTTTAAATGTTGCGTCCTAACCACTGGACCACCAGGGGAGTTGCCCTCAATCCCCTGCAAACATATACAGAAGGCTGAACACATGGCTCCCTACAGTAGCAGCAGTGTCACCAGCAGAGGGCTTGACTTGCCATTTCCACTTTGACACTCAGTCTTTTCACACTCAGTCAAATGGCAAACGTCTATTCAGGAGGTTATCGCTTCTCGGCTTCGGGACCGAATATTAAATTGAATTTTGCAACAGGGAGATGGAATAGGGGCTTGGCTCCGTCCACTCCACGCATCGACCCAGTATTGCAGTGTCTCTGGCAACGGTGCACCTCCCTGTGGGGAGATATTCAAAAGGAAAAACAGCTCTTTCCCAGCGTCTCTGTCCGTGTGTACGTATTATGACTGAGAATAAAGCTGATATATTGCACTTACTTTCTCAGCTCAGTGCTATTCTTTTCTTCTCCTGGGCTGAGTGCCGCTCGTTCGCTCGTTCGTTCGCTCGCTCGCTCGCACGCAGGCAGCGATTATAATTCAAACTGCAAAATAACTTAACTTTAAACAAGCAGGGTCTGAGTACAAATGAAAACTGCGCTCCTGGACTGGACGGACTGTCTGTTTGTCTCGGTGAGGAAAAGGCAGTGGTGGTGAGGGTGGAGCATTGCGCTCAGGAGGGGAGACTTTCTTTGAGTGGTGCCAATTAATCTGCACCAGAAAATCATCCCCCCGACCGGGATTGGAACCCGGGTCTCAACGATTTAAAAGGTTGCGTCCTCGACCACTGGGCCACCTGGGGGAGCTGCCTCAACCGCCTGAGGAACCTGTCCGAGAGGCTGAGGACACGCACGCCTGCTCCACGAGCAGCAGCGACCAGCAGGGGGCCGACCGGCTGATCCTTCCCTTTCACAGGCAGGCTTCTGGCCCTCGATAAAACGACAAAGTTGTTCAGAAGGAAGGCCTGGGGGGAGGGAGGGAGGGAGGGACGGCCGTTGGAAATCAGCACAAAGCAGGTCCCCTGGAATCTCACACCTCCGACCCAGGAAACAGGTCTCCTGGTCAAAGCAGTCCAGCCATTAACGTGACAATGGACAGGGCCCCGGCAGCTTGAGACACATCTTTCTTTCGATATGCAAGTTCTTTTTAAAAAGGTTTCCTTCCACAGCAGCTCTGAGTGAGAGACTGACTGACATACGTACACACACACACACACACACACACAACACCGTCACCCATCCGATTGGTGGACCGCGGGGTCGACAATCTAACTTTTCGTTTCGATGCAGGGGAGAGCGCGAACGCAGTCCCCCACTACCACAAATTTTGCAGTCGAGTATCCCGCATTTGGGGACATCGCAGGCGTCAGCGCACACCCCAAGTGCAATGGGCTAGCCTCGTCCTGGGAGATCCGCCTTCGGGATCACAGATTCTCCCCTGCCAGGTAAGTATGCTTTGTGTCGCCACACACTGCCACTAGACAGCATTCGCTACCTTTTACGATTGCAAGGGCAGGTTTTAAGAATCAAAACGTCCCTTCGCTCGCAACGTGCTGATGCTCTGAGAGATTAATTCCGCTCAAATATCGTACCGTATATCCGATGATACACTCTGGGAGAAAATACTGCAGCGATGCGGTGCCGGCGATGGTTGTTTGCATGTCGCCCTTCAAGGGAAATGTCCCGCCTCCAGTTGTTGCTGTAGCAATATATACACGCGCGTTGTCGTGGTAATATAGAACTGCAAGTTGCCGTTGTCGTGGTAGTTTCGAATCAGCACAAAGCAGGTGCACTCCCTGGAATGTCACACCTGCGTCCCAGAAAACAGGTCTCCTGGTCAAAGCAGTCCCGCCCCCGCCCTGGGATTAACGTGACAATGGACAGGGCCCAGTCAGGGAGCAGCTTGAGAGACACCTTTCAATAGGCACTTCTGAAACATTAACGCCTTGTTTCTTTCGACAGTTTAACCAGCCTTTAACACGTCTTGTGTTTTTATTTCCCATTTCCAGCCAGCCAGCCCAGCCAGCCCAGCCAGCCGAGCCAGCATCTGCAGTATTTTCTTTTGATTGGTCTTGCCTGCTGTGGAATGAACGTTTAAACACGAGCTGCTGATTGTCAGCACCTCACCTCTTTCTCAATTGGCCGTTGCAATCTCACTCACTCGCTGTGAGACACGTCACGTCACGTCACTAGTTTTCTTTAAAGCGGTTTCCTTCCACGGCAGTGAGTTAGTGACTGAGACTGACTGACGGAGGTCCGTTGAGACACCACCTTCTCCCATCTGATCGGTGGCCGACTGGCAAATTTACCAATCTGTCAAGCAATCCTAGCAAGAAAGGAAAAAACGGCAACTTCTTTAAACTGATCCACTGTTGCAATTAGAAACGGTGGCAAAAATGTGGCCAGAGTGGGAGAGAACGGCAGTGCTTCTAGACTGCTTTAGACACAGTCAGCCAGAGACCAAAGAGGGAGGGAAAACAGGAGCGGAGATCAATTCGCATCGAGCGCGTTATCGCTTCTCGGCCTTTTGGCTAAGATCAAGTGGTCAAGTGGGGGAAGGCAACCGTTTGGAGCCTTCCTGCCATTGTATGCCGGGGGGATGCAGTCAGGGAGAAATCCCCTCGGGCAGAGTGTAGAGCTTTGGCTTGTAGAGCTTTGGCTTGATGTAATGTCACTGCAAGGAATCTGGAATGAATCTGTAAGGCAATAAGGCACCCCAGAGTGTCAGAAAAAAAAAAAAAGTTTCTGTTCTTATCAGTTTAATATCTGATATGTCCCCAATCTGGGGACCAAATATTAAATTGATTTTTGGAACAGGGAGATGGAACAAGAGCTTGCTCCGTCCACTCCACGCATCGACCCAGTATTACAGTGTCTCTGGCAACGGTGCACCTCCCTGTGGGGAGATATTCAAAATGCTGAACGGATTTTTGGAGCCTGTATTATTACTCAGAATGCTGAGATATTGCAACTGTGGTTTTTTTGTTTACTCCTGGGATGGATGAGTGCCACTCCCTTTCTTCCTTTTCCCTCTTGCAGTTTTACCTTGGAGGGAAAGACGTCAGTCTCAGGTCACTTTTCAGGAAGCTGCAAGCCTGTGTATTGGGACGTGCCACCTTCCACAGACTTGGTCTCCTGACCTGAAACATTTAACTCCAGTTGTTGTGGGAAAAATTACTGCAGTTTTAAACTGGCAGTTCCAGAATTAATTGTTTCCAAGTCAGACATTTCCCGAAACAGAGAGCGCGAGAGAGACACAATGTTAACGTTTAAACTGCCACAAGCGAGAGGCGAAATAACTTCACGTTGCTGACTTTAAAAATGCGAGCAGACAGTGCGTGTGTGTTTGGAGGGAGTGCACTGTGAATGGCCACATTGGAAGCTGTGAGATCAAACTGTGCTGCTAACTGAGTGTTAAGGTGAGTAAAAGGCACTGGTTTGGGTGGAGCATTGCGCTCAGGATGGGAGATTTTCTTGAACGGTGCCAATTAATCTGCACCAGAAAATCATCCCCTGACCGGGATTCGAACCCGGGTGTCAACGAGTTTTAAATGTTGCGTCCTAACCACTGGACCACCAGGGGAGTTGCCCTCAATCCCCTGCAAACATATACATAAGGCTGAACACATGGCTCCCTACAGTAGCAGCAGTGTCACCAGCAGAGGGCTTGACTTGCCATTTCCACTTTGACACTCAGTCTTTTCACACTCAGTCAAATGGCAAACGTCTATTCAGGAGGTTATCGCTTCTCGGCTTCGGGACCGAATATTAAATTGAATTTTGCAACAGGGAGATGGAATAGGGGCTTGGCTCCGTCCACTCCACGCATCGACCCAGTATTGCAGTGTCTCTGGCAACGGTGCACCTCCCTGTGGGGAGATATTCAAAAGGAAAAACAGCTCTTTCCCAGCGTCTCTGTCCGTGTGTACGTATTATGACTGAGAATAAAGCTGATATATTGCACTTACTTTCTCAGCTCAGTGCTATTCTTTTCTTCTCCTGGGCTGAGTGCCGCTCGTTCGCTCGTTCGTTCGCTCGCTCGCTCGCACGCAGGCAGCGATTATAATTCAAACTGCAAAATAACTTAACTTTAAACAAGCAGGGTCTGAGTACAAATGAAAACTGCGCTCCTGGACTGGACGGACTGTCTGTTTGTCTCGGTGAGGAAAAGGCAGTGGTGGTGAGGGTGGAGCATTGCGCTCAGGAGGGGAGACTTTCTTTGAGTGGTGCCAATTAATCTGCACCAGAAAATCATCCCCCCGACCGGGATTGGAACCCGGGTCTCAACGATTTAAAAGGTTGCGTCCTCGACCACTGGGCCACCTGGGGGAGCTGCCTCAACCGCCTGAGGAACCTGTCCGAGAGGCTGAGGACACGCACGCCTGCTCCACGAGCAGCAGCGACCAGCAGGGGGCCGACCGGCTGATCCTTCCCTTTCACAGGCAGGCTTCTGGCCCTCGATAAAACGACAAAGTTGTTCAGAAGGAAGGCCTGGGGGGAGGGAGGGAGGGAGGGACGGCCGTTGGAAATCAGCACAAAGCAGGTCCCCTGGAATCTCACACCTCCGACCCAGGAAACAGGTCTCCTGGTCAAAGCAGTCCAGCCATTAACGTGACAATGGACAGGGCCCCGGCAGCTTGAGACACATCTTTCTTTCGATATGCAAGTTCTTTTTAAAAAGGTTTCCTTCCACAGCAGCTCTGAGTGAGAGACTGACTGACATACGTACACACACACACACACACACACACAACACCGTCACCCATCCGATTGGTGGACCGCGGGGTCGACAATCTAACTTTTCGTTTCGATGCAGGGGAGAGCGCGAACGCAGTCCCCCACTACCACAAATTTTGCAGTCGAGTATCCCGCATTTGGGGACATCGCAGGCGTCAGCGCACACCCCAAGTGCAATGGGCTAGCCTCGTCCTGGGAGATCCGCCTTCGGGATCACAGATTCTCCCCTGCCAGGTAAGTATGCTTTGTGTCGCCACACACTGCCACTAGACAGCATTCGCTACCTTTTACGATTGCAAGGGCAGGTTTTAAGAATCAAAACGTCCCTTCGCTCGCAACGTGCTGATGCTCTGAGAGATTAATTCCGCTCAAATATCGTACCGTATATCCGATGATACACTCTGGGAGAAAATACTGCAGCGATGCGGTGCCGGCGATGGTTGTTTGCATGTCGCCCTTCAAGGGAAATGTCCCGCCTCCAGTTGTTGCTGTAGCAATATATACACGCGCGTTGTCGTGGTAATATAGAACTGCAAGTTGCCGTTGTCGTGGTCGTTTCGAATCAGCACAAAGCAGGTGCACTCCCTGGAATGTCACACCTGCGTCCCAGAAAACAGGTCTCCCGGTCAAAGCAGTCCCGCCCCCGCCCTGGGATTAACGTGACAATGGACAGGGCCCAGTCAGGGAGCAGCTTGAGAGACATCTTTCAATAGGCACTTCTGAAACATTAACGCCTTGTTTCTTTCGACAGTTTAACCAGCCTTTAACACGTCTTGTGTTTTTATTTCCCATTTCCAGCCAGCCAGCCCAGCCAGCCCAGCCAGCCGAGCCAGCATCTGCAGTATTTTCTTTTGATTGGTCTTGCCTGCTGTGGAATGAACGTTTAAACACGAGCTGCTGATTGTCAGCACCTCACCTCTTTCTCAATTGGCCGTTGCAATCTCACTCACTCGCTGTGAGACACGTCACGTCACGTCACTAGTTTTCTTTAAAGCGGTTTCCTTCCACGGCAGTGAGTTAGTGACTGAGACTGACTGACGGAGGTCCGTTGAGACACCACCTTCTCCCATCTGATCGGTGGCCGACTGGCAAATTTACCAATCTGTCAAGCAATCCTAGCAAGAAAGGAAAAAACGGCAACTTCTTTAAACTGATCCACTGTTGCAATTAGAAACGGTGGCAAAAATGTGGCCAGAGTGGGAGAGAACGGCAGTGCTTCTAGACTGCTTTAGACACAGTCAGCCAGAGACCAAAGAGGGAGGGAAAACAGGAGCGGAGATCAATTCGCATCGAGCGCGTTATCGCTTCTCGGCCTTTTGGCTAAGATCAAGTGGTCAAGTGGGGGAAGGCAACCGTTTGGAGCCTTCCTGCCATTGTATGCCGGGGGGATGCAGTCAGGGAGAAATCCCCTCGGGCAGAGTGTAGAGCTTTGGCTTGTAGAGCTTTGGCTTGATGTAATGTCACTGCAAGGAATCTGGAATGAATCTGTAAGGCAATAAGGCACCCCAGAGTGTCAGAAAAAAAAAAAAAGTTTCTGTTCTTATCAGTTTAATATCTGATATGTCCCCAATCTGGGGACCAAATATTAAATTGATTTTTGGAACAGGGAGATGGAACAAGAGCTTGCTCCGTCCACTCCACGCATCGACCCAGTATTACAGTGTCTCTGGCAACGGTGCACCTCCCTGTGGGGAGATATTCAAAATGCTGAACGGATTTTTGGAGCCTGTATTATTACTCAGAATGCTGAGATATTGCAACTGTGGTTTTTTTGTTTACTCCTGGGATGGATGAGTGCCACTCCCTTTCTTCCTTTTCCCTCTTGCAGTTTTACCTTGGAGGGAAAGACGTCAGTCTCAGGTCACTTTTCAGGAAGCTGCAAGCCTGTGTATTGGGACGTGCCACCTTCCACAGACTTGGTCTCCTGACCTGAAACATTTAACTCCAGTTGTTGTGGGAAAAATTACTGCAGTTTTAAACTGGCAGTTCCAGAATTAATTGTTTCCAAGTCAGACATTTCCCGAAACAGAGAGCGCGAGAGAGACACAATGTTAACGTTTAAACTGCCACAAGCGAGAGGCGAAATAACTTCACGTTGCTGACTTTAAAAATGCGAGCAGACAGTGCGTGTGTGTTTGGAGGGAGTGCACTGTGAATGGCCACATTGGAAGCTGTGAGATCAAACTGTGCTGCTAACTGAGTGTTAAGGTGAGTAAAAGGCACTGGTTTGGGTGGAGCATTGCGCTCAGGATGGGAGATTTTCTTGAACGGTGCCAATTAATCTGCACCAGAAAATCATCCCCTGACCGGGATTCGAACCCGGGTCTCAACGAGTTTTAAATGTTGCGTCCTAACCACTGGACCACCAGGGGAGTTGCCCTCAATCCCCTGCAAACATATACAGAAGGCTGAACACATGGCTCCCTACAGTAGCAGCAGTGTCACCAGCAGAGGGCTTGACTTGCCATTTCCACTTTGACACTCAGTCTTTTCACACTCAGTCAAATGGCAAACGTCTATTCAGGAGGTTATCGCTTCTCGGCTTCGGGACCGAATATTAAATTGAATTTTGCAACAGGGAGATGGAATAGGGGCTTGGCTCCGTCCACTCCACGCATCGACCCAGTATTGCAGTGTCTCTGGCAACGGTGCACCTCCCTGTGGGGAGATATTCAAAAGGAAAAACAGCTCTTTCCCAGCGTCTCTGTCCGTGTGTACGTATTATGACTGAGAATAAAGCTGATATATTGCACTTACTTTCTCAGCTCAGTGCTATTCTTTTCTTCTCCTGGGCTGAGTGCCGCTCGTTCGCTCGTTCGTTCGCTCGCTCGCTCGCACGCAGGCAGCGATTATAATTCAAACTGCAAAATAACTTAACTTTAAACAAGCAGGGTCTGAGTACAAATGAAAACTGCGCTCCTGGACTGGACGGACTGTCTGTTTGTCTCGGTGAGGAAAAGGCAGTGGTGGTGAGGGTGGAGCATTGCGCTCAGGAGGGGAGACTTTCTTTGAGTGGTGCCAATTAATCTGCACCAGAAAATCATCCCCCCGACCGGGATTGGAACCCGGGTCTCAACGATTTAAAAGGTTGCGTCCTCGACCACTGGGCCACCTGGGGGAGCTGCCTCAACCGCCTGAGGAACCTGTCCGAGAGGCTGAGGACACGCACGCCTGCTCCACGAGCAGCAGCGACCAGCAGGGGGCCGACCGGCTGATCCTTCCCTTTCACAGGCAGGCTTCTGGCCCTCGATAAAACGACAAAGTTGTTCAGAAGGAAGGCCTGGGGGGAGGGAGGGAGGGAGGGACGGCCGTTGGAAATCAGCACAAAGCAGGTCCCCTGGAATCTCACACCTCCGACCCAGGAAACAGGTCTCCTGGTCAAAGCAGTCCAGCCATTAACGTGACAATGGACAGGGCCCCGGCAGCTTGAGACACATCTTTCTTTCGATATGCAAGTTCTTTTTAAAAAGGTTTCCTTCCACAGCAGCTCTGAGTGAGAGACTGACTGACATACGTACACACACACACACACACACACACAACACCGTCACCCATCCGATTGGTGGACCGCGGGGTCGACAATCTAACTTTTCGTTTCGATGCAGGGGAGAGCGCGAACGCAGTCCCCCACTACCACAAATTTTGCAGTCGAGTATCCCGCATTTGGGGACATCGCAGGCGTCAGCGCACACCCCAAGTGCAATGGGCTAGCCTCGTCCTGGGAGATCCGCCTTCGGGATCACAGATTCTCCCCTGCCAGGTAAGTATGCTTTGTGTCGCCACACACTGCCACTAGACAGCATTCGCTACCTTTTACGATTGCAAGGGCAGGTTTTAAGAATCAAAACGTCCCTTCGCTCGCAACGTGCTGATGCTCTGAGAGATTAATTCCGCTCAAATATCGTACCGTATATCCGATGATACACTCTGGGAGAAAATACTGCAGCGATGCGGTGCCGGCGATGGTTGTTTGCATGTCGCCCTTCAAGGGAAATGTCCCGCCTCCAGTTGTTGCTGTAGCAATATATACACGCGCGTTGTCGTGGTAATATAGAACTGCAAGTTGCCGTTGTCGTGGTCGTTTCGAATCAGCACAAAGCAGGTGCACTCCCTGGAATGTCACACCTGCGTCCCAGAAAACAGGTCTCCCGGTCAAAGCAGTCCCGCCCCCGCCCTGGGATTAACGTGACAATGGACAGGGCCCAGTCAGGGAGCAGCTTGAGAGACATCTTTCAATAGGCACTTCTGAAACATTAACGCCTTGTTTCTTTCGACAGTTTAACCAGCCTTTAACACGTCTTGTGTTTTTATTTCCCATTTCCAGCCAGCCAGCCCAGCCAGCCCAGCCAGCCGAGCCAGCATCTGCAGTATTTTCTTTTGATTGGTCTTGCCTGCTGTGGAATGAACGTTTAAACACGAGCTGCTGATTGTCAGCACCTCACCTCTTTCTCAATTGGCCGTTGCAATCTCACTCACTCGCTGTGAGACACGTCACGTCACGTCACTAGTTTTCTTTAAAGCGGTTTCCTTCCACGGCAGTGAGTTAGTGACTGAGACTGACTGACGGAGGTCCGTTGAGACACCACCTTCTCCCATCTGATCGGTGGCCGACTGGCAAATTTACCAATCTGTCAAGCAATCCTAGCAAGAAAGGAAAAAACGGCAACTTCTTTAAACTGATCCACTGTTGCAATTAGAAACGGTGGCAAAAATGTGGCCAGAGTGGGAGAGAACGGCAGTGCTTCTAGACTGCTTTAGACACAGTCAGCCAGAGACCAAAGAGGGAGGGAAAACAGGAGCGGAGATCAATTCGCATCGAGCGCGTTATCGCTTCTCGGCCTTTTGGCTAAGATCAAGTGGTCAAGTGGGGGAAGGCAACCGTTTGGAGCCTTCCTGCCATTGTATGCCGGGGGGATGCAGTCAGGGAGAAATCCCCTCGGGCAGAGTGTAGAGCTTTGGCTTGTAGAGCTTTGGCTTGATGTAATGTCACTGCAAGGAATCTGGAATGAATCTGTAAGGCAATAAGGCACCCCAGAGTGTCAGAAAAAAAAAAAAAGTTTCTGTTCTTATCAGTTTAATATCTGATATGTCCCCAATCTGGGGACCAAATATTAAATTGATTTTTGGAACAGGGAGATGGAACAAGAGCTTGCTCCGTCCACTCCACGCATCGACCCAGTATTACAGTGTCTCTGGCAACGGTGCACCTCCCTGTGGGGAGATATTCAAAATGCTGAACGGATTTTTGGAGCCTGTATTATTACTCAGAATGCTGAGATATTGCAACTGTGGTTTTTTTGTTTACTCCTGGGATGGATGAGTGCCACTCCCTTTCTTCCTTTTCCCTCTTGCAGTTTTACCTTGGAGGGAAAGACGTCAGTCTCAGGTCACTTTTCAGGAAGCTGCAAGCCTGTGTATTGGGACGTGCCACCTTCCACAGACTTGGTCTCCTGACCTGAAACATTTAACTCCAGTTGTTGTGGGAAAAATTACTGCAGTTTTAAACTGGCAGTTCCAGAATTAATTGTTTCCAAGTCAGACATTTCCCGAAACAGAGAGCGCGAGAGAGACACAATGTTAACGTTTAAACTGCCACAAGCGAGAGGCGAAATAACTTCACGTTGCTGACTTTAAAAATGCGAGCAGACAGTGCGTGTGTGTTTGGAGGGAGTGCACTGTGAATGGCCACATTGGAAGCTGTGAGATCAAACTGTGCTGCTAACTGAGTGTTAAGGTGAGTAAAAGGCACTGGTTTGGGTGGAGCATTGCGCTCAGGATGGGAGATTTTCTTGAACGGTGCCAATTAATCTGCACCAGAAAATCATCCCCTGACCGGGATTCGAACCCGGGTGTCAACGAGTTTTAAATGTTGCGTCCTAACCACTGGACCACCAGGGGAGTTGCCCTCAATCCCCTGCAAACATATACAGAAGGCTGAACACATGGCTCCCTACAGTAGCAGCAGTGTCACCAGCAGAGGGCTTGACTTGCCATTTCCACTTTGACACTCAGTCTTTTCACACTCAGTCAAATGGCAAACGTCTATTCAGGAGGTTATCGCTTCTCGGCTTCGGGACCGAATATTAAATTGAATTTTGCAACAGGGAGATGGAATAGGGGCTTGGCTCCGTCCACTCCACGCATCGACCCAGTATTGCAGTGTCTCTGGCAACGGTGCACCTCCCTGTGGGGAGATATTCAAAAGGAAAAACAGCTCTTTCCCAGCGTCTCTGTCCGTGTGTACGTATTATGACTGAGAATAAAGCTGATATATTGCACTTACTTTCTCAGCTCAGTGCTATTCTTTTCTTCTCCTGGGCTGAGTGCCGCTCGTTCGCTCGTTCGTTCGCTCGCTCGCTCGCACGCAGGCAGCGATTATAATTCAAACTGCAAAATAACTTAACTTTAAACAAGCAGGGTCTGAGTACAAATGAAAACTGCGCTCCTGGACTGGACGGACTGTCTGTTTGTCTCGGTGAGGAAAAGGCAGTGGTGGTGAGGGTGGAGCATTGCGCTCAGGAGGGGAGACTTTCTTTGAGTGGTGCCAATTAATCTGCACCAGAAAATCATCCCCCCGACCGGGATTGGAACCCGGGTCTCAACGATTTAAAAGGTTGCGTCCTCGACCACTGGGCCACCTGGGGGAGCTGCCTCAACCGCCTGAGGAACCTGTCCGAGAGGCTGAGGACACGCACGCCTGCTCCACGAGCAGCAGCGACCAGCAGGGGGCCGACCGGCTGATCCTTCCCTTTCACAGGCAGGCTTCTGGCCCTCGATAAAACGACAAAGTTGTTCAGAAGGAAGGCCTGGGGGGAGGGAGGGAGGGAGGGACGGCCGTTGGAAATCAGCACAAAGCAGGTCCCCTGGAATCTCACACCTCCGACCCAGGAAACAGGTCTCCTGGTCAAAGCAGTCCAGCCATTAACGTGACAATGGACAGGGCCCCGGCAGCTTGAGACACATCTTTCTTTCGATATGCAAGTTCTTTTTAAAAAGGTTTCCTTCCACAGCAGCTCTGAGTGAGAGACTGACTGACATACGTACACACACACACACACACACACACAACACCGTCACCCATCCGATTGGTGGACCGCGGGGTCGACAATCTAACTTTTCGTTTCGATGCAGGGGAGAGCGCGAACGCAGTCCCCCACTACCACAAATTTTGCAGTCGAGTATCCCGCATTTGGGGACATCGCAGGCGTCAGCGCACACCCCAAGTGCAATGGGCTAGCCTCGTCCTGGGAGATCCGCCTTCGGGATCACAGATTCTCCCCTGCCAGGTAAGTATGCTTTGTGTCGCCACACACTGCCACTAGACAGCATTCGCTACCTTTTACGATTGCAAGGGCAGGTTTTAAGAATCAAAACGTCCCTTCGCTCGCAACGTGCTGATGCTCTGAGAGATTAATTCCGCTCAAATATCGTACCGTATATCCGATGATACACTCTGGGAGAAAATACTGCAGCGATGCGGTGCCGGCGATGGTTGTTTGCATGTCGCCCTTCAAGGGAAATGTCCCGCCTCCAGTTGTTGCTGTAGCAATATATACACGCGCGTTGTCGTGGTAATATAGAACTGCAAGTTGCCGTTGTCGTGGTCGTTTCGAATCAGCACAAAGCAGGTGCACTCCCTGGAATGTCACACCTGCGTCCCAGAAAACAGGTCTCCCGGTCAAAGCAGTCCCGCCCCCGCCCTGGGATTAACGTGACAATGGACAGGGCCCAGTCAGGGAGCAGCTTGAGAGACATCTTTCAATAGGCACTTCTGAAACATTAACGCCTTGTTTCTTTCGACAGTTTAACCAGCCTTTAACACGTCTTGTGTTTTTATTTCCCATTTCCAGCCAGCCAGCCCAGCCAGCCCAGCCAGCCGAGCCAGCATCTGCAGTATTTTCTTTTGATTGGTCTTGCCTGCTGTGGAATGAACGTTTAAACACGAGCTGCTGATTGTCAGCACCTCACCTCTTTCTCAATTGGCCGTTGCAATCTCACTCACTCGCTGTGAGACACGTCACGTCACGTCACTAGTTTTCTTTAAAGCGGTTTCCTTCCACGGCAGTGAGTTAGTGACTGAGACTGACTGACGGAGGTCCGTTGAGACACCACCTTCTCCCATCTGATCGGTGGCCGACTGGCAAATTTACCAATCTGTCAAGCAATCCTAGCAAGAAAGGAAAAAACGGCAACTTCTTTAAACTGATCCACTGTTGCAATTAGAAACGGTGGCAAAAATGTGGCCAGAGTGGGAGAGAACGGCAGTGCTTCTAGACTGCTTTAGACACAGTCAGCCAGAGACCAAAGAGGGAGGGAAAACAGGAGCGGAGATCAATTCGCATCGAGCGCGTTATCGCTTCTCGGCCTTTTGGCTAAGATCAAGTGGTCAAGTGGGGGAAGGCAACCGTTTGGAGCCTTCCTGCCATTGTATGCCGGGGGGATGCAGTCAGGGAGAAATCCCCTCGGGCAGAGTGTAGAGCTTTGGCTTGTAGAGCTTTGGCTTGATGTAATGTCACTGCAAGGAATCTGGAATGAATCTGTAAGGCAATAAGGCACCCCAGAGTGTCAGAAAAAAAAAAAAAGTTTCTGTTCTTATCAGTTTAATATCTGATATGTCCCCAATCTGGGGACCAAATATTAAATTGATTTTTGGAACAGGGAGATGGAACAAGAGCTTGCTCCGTCCACTCCACGCATCGACCCAGTATTACAGTGTCTCTGGCAACGGTGCACCTCCCTGTGGGGAGATATTCAAAATGCTGAACGGATTTTTGGAGCCTGTATTATTACTCAGAATGCTGAGATATTGCAACTGTGGTTTTTTTGTTTACTCCTGGGATGGATGAGTGCCACTCCCTTTCTTCCTTTTCCCTCTTGCAGTTTTACCTTGGAGGGAAAGACGTCAGTCTCAGGTCACTTTTCAGGAAGCTGCAAGCCTGTGTATTGGGACGTGCCACCTTCCACAGACTTGGTCTCCTGACCTGAAACATTTAACTCCAGTTGTTGTGGGAAAAATTACTGCAGTTTTAAACTGGCAGTTCCAGAATTAATTGTTTCCAAGTCAGACATTTCCCGAAACAGAGAGCGCGAGAGAGACACAATGTTAACGTTTAAACTGCCACAAGCGAGAGGCGAAATAACTTCACGTTGCTGACTTTAAAAATGCGAGCAGACAGTGCGTGTGTGTTTGGAGGGAGTGCACTGTGAATGGCCACATTGGAAGCTGTGAGATCAAACTGTGCTGCTAACTGAGTGTTAAGGTGAGTAAAAGGCACTGGTTTGGGTGGAGCATTGCGCTCAGGATGGGAGATTTTCTTGAACGGTGCCAATTAATCTGCACCAGAAAATCATCCCCTGACCGGGATTCGAACCCGGGTCTCAACGAGTTTTAAATGTTGCGTCCTAACCACTGGACCACCAGGGGAGTTGCCCTCAATCCCCTGCAAACATATACAGAAGGCTGAACACATGGCTCCCTACAGTAGCAGCAGTGTCACCAGCAGAGGGCTTGACTTGCCATTTCCACTTTGACACTCAGTCTTTTCACACTCAGTCAAATGGCAAACGTCTATTCAGGAGGTTATCGCTTCTCGGCTTCGGGACCGAATATTAAATTGAATTTTGCAACAGGGAGATGGAATAGGGGCTTGGCTCCGTCCACTCCACGCATCGACCCAGTATTGCAGTGTCTCTGGCAACGGTGCACCTCCCTGTGGGGAGATATTCAAAAGGAAAAACAGCTCTTTCCCAGCGTCTCTGTCCGTGTGTACGTATTATGACTGAGAATAAAGCTGATATATTGCACTTACTTTCTCAGCTCAGTGCTATTCTTTTCTTCTCCTGGGCTGAGTGCCGCTCGTTCGCTCGTTCGTTCGCTCGCTCGCTCGCACGCAGGCAGCGATTATAATTCAAACTGCAAAATAACTTAACTTTAAACAAGCAGGGTCTGAGTACAAATGAAAACTGCGCTCCTGGACTGGACGGACTGTCTGTTTGTCTCGGTGAGGAAAAGGCAGTGGTGGTGAGGGTGGAGCATTGCGCTCAGGAGGGGAGACTTTCTTTGAGTGGTGCCAATTAATCTGCACCAGAAAATCATCCCCCCGACCGGGATTGGAACCCGGGTCTCAACGATTTAAAAGGTTGCGTCCTCGACCACTGGGCCACCTGGGGGAGCTGCCTCAACCGCCTGAGGAACCTGTCCGAGAGGCTGAGGACACGCACGCCTGCTCCACGAGCAGCAGCGACCAGCAGGGGGCCGACCGGCTGATCCTTCCCTTTCACAGGCAGGCTTCTGGCCCTCGATAAAACGACAAAGTTGTTCAGAAGGAAGGCCTGGGGGGAGGGAGGGAGGGAGGGACGGCCGTTGGAAATCAGCACAAAGCAGGTCCCCTGGAATCTCACACCTCCGACCCAGGAAACAGGTCTCCTGGTCAAAGCAGTCCAGCCATTAACGTGACAATGGACAGGGCCCCGGCAGCTTGAGACACATCTTTCTTTCGATATGCAAGTTCTTTTTAAAAAGGTTTCCTTCCACAGCAGCTCTGAGTGAGAGACTGACTGACATACGTACACACACACACACACACACACACAACACCGTCACCCATCCGATTGGTGGACCGCGGGGTCGACAATCTAACTTTTCGTTTCGATGCAGGGGAGAGCGCGAACGCAGTCCCCCACTACCACAAATTTTGCAGTCGAGTATCCCGCATTTGGGGACATCGCAGGCGTCAGCGCACACCCCAAGTGCAATGGGCTAGCCTCGTCCTGGGAGATCCGCCTTCGGGATCACAGATTCTCCCCTGCCAGGTAAGTATGCTTTGTGTCGCCACACACTGCCACTAGACAGCATTCGCTACCTTTTACGATTGCAAGGGCAGGTTTTAAGAATCAAAACGTCCCTTCGCTCGCAACGTGCTGATGCTCTGAGAGATTAATTCCGCTCAAATATCGTACCGTATATCCGATGATACACTCTGGGAGAAAATACTGCAGCGATGCGGTGCCGGCGATGGTTGTTTGCATGTCGCCCTTCAAGGGAAATGTCCCGCCTCCAGTTGTTGCTGTAGCAATATATACACGCGCGTTGTCGTGGTAATATAGAACTGCAAGTTGCCGTTGTCGTGGTCGTTTCGAATCAGCACAAAGCAGGTGCACTCCCTGGAATGTCACACCTGCGTCCCAGAAAACAGGTCTCCCGGTCAAAGCAGTCCCGCCCCCGCCCTGGGATTAACGTGACAATGGACAGGGCCCAGTCAGGGAGCAGCTTGAGAGACATCTTTCAATAGGCACTTCTGAAACATTAACGCCTTGTTTCTTTCGACAGTTTAACCAGCCTTTAACACGTCTTGTGTTTTTATTTCCCATTTCCAGCCAGCCAGCCCAGCCAGCCCAGCCAGCCGAGCCAGCATCTGCAGTATTTTCTTTTGATTGGTCTTGCCTGCTGTGGAATGAACGTTTAAACACGAGCTGCTGATTGTCAGCACCTCACCTCTTTCTCAATTGGCCGTTGCAATCTCACTCACTCGCTGTGAGACACGTCACGTCACGTCACTAGTTTTCTTTAAAGCGGTTTCCTTCCACGGCAGTGAGTTAGTGACTGAGACTGACTGACGGAGGTCCGTTGAGACACCACCTTCTCCCATCTGATCGGTGGCCGACTGGCAAATTTACCAATCTGTCAAGCAATCCTAGCAAGAAAGGAAAAAACGGCAACTTCTTTAAACTGATCCACTGTTGCAATTAGAAACGGTGGCAAAAATGTGGCCAGAGTGGGAGAGAACGGCAGTGCTTCTAGACTGCTTTAGACACAGTCAGCCAGAGACCAAAGAGGGAGGGAAAACAGGAGCGGAGATCAATTCGCATCGAGCGCGTTATCGCTTCTCGGCCTTTTGGCTAAGATCAAGTGGTCAAGTGGGGGAAGGCAACCGTTTGGAGCCTTCCTGCCATTGTATGCCGGGGGGATGCAGTCAGGGAGAAATCCCCTCGGGCAGAGTGTAGAGCTTTGGCTTGTAGAGCTTTGGCTTGATGTAATGTCACTGCAAGGAATCTGGAATGAATCTGTAAGGCAATAAGGCACCCCAGAGTGTCAGAAAAAAAAAAAAAGTTTCTGTTCTTATCAGTTTAATATCTGATATGTCCCCAATCTGGGGACCAAATATTAAATTGATTTTTGGAACAGGGAGATGGAACAAGAGCTTGCTCCGTCCACTCCACGCATCGACCCAGTATTACAGTGTCTCTGGCAACGGTGCACCTCCCTGTGGGGAGATATTCAAAATGCTGAACGGATTTTTGGAGCCTGTATTATTACTCAGAATGCTGAGATATTGCAACTGTGGTTTTTTTGTTTACTCCTGGGATGGATGAGTGCCACTCCCTTTCTTCCTTTTCCCTCTTGCAGTTTTACCTTGGAGGGAAAGACGTCAGTCTCAGGTCACTTTTCAGGAAGCTGCAAGCCTGTGTATTGGGACGTGCCACCTTCCACAGACTTGGTCTCCTGACCTGAAACATTTAACTCCAGTTGTTGTGGGAAAAATTACTGCAGTTTTAAACTGGCAGTTCCAGAATTAATTGTTTCCAAGTCAGACATTTCCCGAAACAGAGAGCGCGAGAGAGACACAATGTTAACGTTTAAACTGCCACAAGCGAGAGGCGAAATAACTTCACGTTGCTGACTTTAAAAATGCGAGCAGACAGTGCGTGTGTGTTTGGAGGGAGTGCACTGTGAATGGCCACATTGGAAGCTGTGAGATCAAACTGTGCTGCTAACTGAGTGTTAAGGTGAGTAAAAGGCACTGGTTTGGGTGGAGCATTGCGCTCAGGATGGGAGATTTTCTTGAACGGTGCCAATTAATCTGCACCAGAAAATCATCCCCTGACCGGGATTCGAACCCGGGTCTCAACGAGTTTTAAATGTTGCGTCCTAACCACTGGACCACCAGGGGAGTTGCCCTCAATCCCCTGCAAACATATACAGAAGGCTGAACACATGGCTCCCTACAGTAGCAGCAGTGTCACCAGCAGAGGGCTTGACTTGCCATTTCCACTTTGACACTCAGTCTTTTCACACTCAGTCAAATGGCAAACGTCTATTCAGGAGGTTATCGCTTCTCGGCTTCGGGACCGAATATTAAATTGAATTTTGCAACAGGGAGATGGAATAGGGGCTTGGCTCCGTCCACTCCACGCATCGACCCAGTATTGCAGTGTCTCTGGCAACGGTGCACCTCCCTGTGGGGAGATATTCAAAAGGAAAAACAGCTCTTTCCCAGCGTCTCTGTCCGTGTGTACGTATTATGACTGAGAATAAAGCTGATATATTGCACTTACTTTCTCAGCTCAGTGCTATTCTTTTCTTCTCCTGGGCTGAGTGCCGCTCGTTCGCTCGTTCGTTCGCTCGCTCGCTCGCACGCAGGCAGCGATTATAATTCAAACTGCAAAATAACTTAACTTTAAACAAGCAGGGTCTGAGTACAAATGAAAACTGCGCTCCTGGACTGGACGGACTGTCTGTTTGTCTCGGTGAGGAAAAGGCAGTGGTGGTGAGGGTGGAGCATTGCGCTCAGGAGGGGAGACTTTCTTTGAGTGGTGCCAATTAATCTGCACCAGAAAATCATCCCCCCGACCGGGATTGGAACCCGGGTCTCAACGATTTAAAAGGTTGCGTCCTCGACCACTGGGCCACCTGGGGGAGCTGCCTCAACCGCCTGAGGAACCTGTCCGAGAGGCTGAGGACACGCACGCCTGCTCCACGAGCAGCAGCGACCAGCAGGGGGCCGACCGGCTGATCCTTCCCTTTCACAGGCAGGCTTCTGGCCCTCGATAAAACGACAAAGTTGTTCAGAAGGAAGGCCTGGGGGGAGGGAGGGAGGGAGGGACGGCCGTTGGAAATCAGCACAAAGCAGGTCCCCTGGAATCTCACACCTCCGACCCAGGAAACAGGTCTCCTGGTCAAAGCAGTCCAGCCATTAACGTGACAATGGACAGGGCCCCGGCAGCTTGAGACACATCTTTCTTTCGATATGCAAGTTCTTTTTAAAAAGGTTTCCTTCCACAGCAGCTCTGAGTGAGAGACTGACTGACATACGTACACACACACACACACACACACACAACACCGTCACCCATCCGATTGGTGGACCGCGGGGTCGACAATCTAACTTTTCGTTTCGATGCAGGGGAGAGCGCGAACGCAGTCCCCCACTACCACAAATTTTGCAGTCGAGTATCCCGCATTTGGGGACATCGCAGGCGTCAGCGCACACCCCAAGTGCAATGGGCTAGCCTCGTCCTGGGAGATCCGCCTTCGGGATCACAGATTCTCCCCTGCCAGGTAAGTATGCTTTGTGTCGCCACACACTGCCACTAGACAGCATTCGCTACCTTTTACGATTGCAAGGGCAGGTTTTAAGAATCAAAACGTCCCTTCGCTCGCAACGTGCTGATGCTCTGAGAGATTAATTCCGCTCAAATATCGTACCGTATATCCGATGATACACTCTGGGAGAAAATACTGCAGCGATGCGGTGCCGGCGATGGTTGTTTGCATGTCGCCCTTCAAGGGAAATGTCCCGCCTCCAGTTGTTGCTGTAGCAATATATACACGCGCGTTGTCGTGGTAATATAGAACTGCAAGTTGCCGTTGTCGTGGTCGTTTCGAATCAGCACAAAGCAGGTGCACTCCCTGGAATGTCACACCTGCGTCCCAGAAAACAGGTCTCCCGGTCAAAGCAGTCCCGCCCCCGCCCTGGGATTAACGTGACAATGGACAGGGCCCAGTCAGGGAGCAGCTTGAGAGACATCTTTCAATAGGCACTTCTGAAACATTAACGCCTTGTTTCTTTCGACAGTTTAACCAGCCTTTAACACGTCTTGTGTTTTTATTTCCCATTTCCAGCCAGCCAGCCCAGCCAGCCCAGCCAGCCGAGCCAGCATCTGCAGTATTTTCTTTTGATTGGTCTTGCCTGCTGTGGAATGAACGTTTAAACACGAGCTGCTGATTGTCAGCACCTCACCTCTTTCTCAATTGGCCGTTGCAATCTCACTCACTCGCTGTGAGACACGTCACGTCACGTCACTAGTTTTCTTTAAAGCGGTTTCCTTCCACGGCAGTGAGTTAGTGACTGAGACTGACTGACGGAGGTCCGTTGAGACACCACCTTCTCCCATCTGATCGGTGGCCGACTGGCAAATTTACCAATCTGTCAAGCAATCCTAGCAAGAAAGGAAAAAACGGCAACTTCTTTAAACTGATCCACTGTTGCAATTAGAAACGGTGGCAAAAATGTGGCCAGAGTGGGAGAGAACGGCAGTGCTTCTAGACTGCTTTAGACACAGTCAGCCAGAGACCAAAGAGGGAGGGAAAACAGGAGCGGAGATCAATTCGCATCGAGCGCGTTATCGCTTCTCGGCCTTTTGGCTAAGATCAAGTGGTCAAGTGGGGGAAGGCAACCGTTTGGAGCCTTCCTGCCATTGTATGCCGGGGGGATGCAGTCAGGGAGAAATCCCCTCGGGCAGAGTGTAGAGCTTTGGCTTGTAGAGCTTTGGCTTGATGTAATGTCACTGCAAGGAATCTGGAATGAATCTGTAAGGCAATAAGGCACCCCAGAGTGTCAGAAAAAAAAAAAAAGTTTCTGTTCTTATCAGTTTAATATCTGATATGTCCCCAATCTGGGGACCAAATATTAAATTGATTTTTGGAACAGGGAGATGGAACAAGAGCTTGCTCCGTCCACTCCACGCATCGACCCAGTATTACAGTGTCTCTGGCAACGGTGCACCTCCCTGTGGGGAGATATTCAAAATGCTGAACGGATTTTTGGAGCCTGTATTATTACTCAGAATGCTGAGATATTGCAACTGTGGTTTTTTTGTTTACTCCTGGGATGGATGAGTGCCACTCCCTTTCTTCCTTTTCCCTCTTGCAGTTTTACCTTGGAGGGAAAGACGTCAGTCTCAGGTCACTTTTCAGGAAGCTGCAAGCCTGTGTATTGGGACGTGCCACCTTCCACAGACTTGGTCTCCTGACCTGAAACATTTAACTCCAGTTGTTGTGGGAAAAATTACTGCAGTTTTAAACTGGCAGTTCCAGAATTAATTGTTTCCAAGTCAGACATTTCCCGAAACAGAGAGCGCGAGAGAGACACAATGTTAACGTTTAAACTGCCACAAGCGAGAGGCGAAATAACTTCACGTTGCTGACTTTAAAAATGCGAGCAGACAGTGCGTGTGTGTTTGGAGGGAGTGCACTGTGAATGGCCACATTGGAAGCTGTGAGATCAAACTGTGCTGCTAACTGAGTGTTAAGGTGAGTAAAAGGCACTGGTTTGGGTGGAGCATTGCGCTCAGGATGGGAGATTTTCTTGAACGGTGCCAATTAATCTGCACCAGAAAATCATCCCCTGACCGGGATTCGAACCCGGGTCTCAACGAGTTTTAAATGTTGCGTCCTAACCACTGGACCACCAGGGGAGTTGCCCTCAATCCCCTGCAAACATATACATAAGGCTGAACACATGGCTCCCTACAGTAGCAGCAGTGTCACCAGCAGAGGGCTTGACTTGCCATTTCCACTTTGACACTCAGTCTTTTCACACTCAGTCAAATGGCAAACGTCTATTCAGGAGGTTATCGCTTCTCGGCTTCGGGACCGAATATTAAATTGAATTTTGCAACAGGGAGATGGAATAGGGGCTTGGCTCCGTCCACTCCACGCATCGACCCAGTATTGCAGTGTCTCTGGCAACGGTGCACCTCCCTGTGGGGAGATATTCAAAAGGAAAAACAGCTCTTTCCCAGCGTCTCTGTCCGTGTGTACGTATTATGACTGAGAATAAAGCTGATATATTGCACTTACTTTCTCAGCTCAGTGCTATTCTTTTCTTCTCCTGGGCTGAGTGCCGCTCGTTCGCTCGTTCGTTCGCTCGCTCGCTCGCACGCAGGCAGCGATTATAATTCAAACTGCAAAATAACTTAACTTTAAACAAGCAGGGTCTGAGTACAAATGAAAACTGCGCTCCTGGACTGGACGGACTGTCTGTTTGTCTCGGTGAGGAAAAGGCAGTGGTGGTGAGGGTGGAGCATTGCGCTCAGGAGGGGAGACTTTCTTTGAGTGGTGCCAATTAATCTGCACCAGAAAATCATCCCCCCGACCGGGATTGGAACCCGGGTCTCAACGATTTAAAAGGTTGCGTCCTCGACCACTGGGCCACCTGGGGGAGCTGCCTCAACCGCCTGAGGAACCTGTCCGAGAGGCTGAGGACACGCACGCCTGCTCCACGAGCAGCAGCGACCAGCAGGGGGCCGACCGGCTGATCCTTCCCTTTCACAGGCAGGCTTCTGGCCCTCGATAAAACGACAAAGTTGTTCAGAAGGAAGGCCTGGGGGGAGGGAGGGAGGGAGGGACGGCCGTTGGAAATCAGCACAAAGCAGGTCCCCTGGAATCTCACACCTCCGACCCAGGAAACAGGTCTCCTGGTCAAAGCAGTCCAGCCATTAACGTGACAATGGACAGGGCCCCGGCAGCTTGAGACACATCTTTCTTTCGATATGCAAGTTCTTTTTAAAAAGGTTTCCTTCCACAGCAGCTCTGAGTGAGAGACTGACTGACATACGTACACACACACACACACACACACACAACACCGTCACCCATCCGATTGGTGGACCGCGGGGTCGACAATCTAACTTTTCGTTTCGATGCAGGGGAGAGCGCGAACGCAGTCCCCCACTACCACAAATTTTGCAGTCGAGTATCCCGCATTTGGGGACATCGCAGGCGTCAGCGCACACCCCAAGTGCAATGGGCTAGCCTCGTCCTGGGAGATCCGCCTTCGGGATCACAGATTCTCCCCTGCCAGGTAAGTATGCTTTGTGTCGCCACACACTGCCACTAGACAGCATTCGCTACCTTTTACGATTGCAAGGGCAGGTTTTAAGAATCAAAACGTCCCTTCGCTCGCAACGTGCTGATGCTCTGAGAGATTAATTCCGCTCAAATATCGTACCGTATATCCGATGATACACTCTGGGAGAAAATACTGCAGCGATGCGGTGCCGGCGATGGTTGTTTGCATGTCGCCCTTCAAGGGAAATGTCCCGCCTCCAGTTGTTGCTGTAGCAATATATACACGCGCGTTGTCGTGGTAATATAGAACTGCAAGTTGCCGTTGTCGTGGTCGTTTCGAATCAGCACAAAGCAGGTGCACTCCCTGGAATGTCACACCTGCGTCCCAGAAAACAGGTCTCCCGGTCAAAGCAGTCCCGCCCCCGCCCTGGGATTAACGTGACAATGGACAGGGCCCAGTCAGGGAGCAGCTTGAGAGACATCTTTCAATAGGCACTTCTGAAACATTAACGCCTTGTTTCTTTCGACAGTTTAACCAGCCTTTAACACGTCTTGTGTTTTTATTTCCCATTTCCAGCCAGCCAGCCCAGCCAGCCCAGCCAGCCGAGCCAGCATCTGCAGTATTTTCTTTTGATTGGTCTTGCCTGCTGTGGAATGAACGTTTAAACACGAGCTGCTGATTGTCAGCACCTCACCTCTTTCTCAATTGGCCGTTGCAATCTCACTCACTCGCTGTGAGACACGTCACGTCACGTCACTAGTTTTCTTTAAAGCGGTTTCCTTCCACGGCAGTGAGTTAGTGACTGAGACTGACTGACGGAGGTCCGTTGAGACACCACCTTCTCCCATCTGATCGGTGGCCGACTGGCAAATTTACCAATCTGTCAAGCAATCCTAGCAAGAAAGGAAAAAACGGCAACTTCTTTAAACTGATCCACTGTTGCAATTAGAAACGGTGGCAAAAATGTGGCCAGAGTGGGAGAGAACGGCAGTGCTTCTAGACTGCTTTAGACACAGTCAGCCAGAGACCAAAGAGGGAGGGAAAACAGGAGCGGAGATCAATTCGCATCGAGCGCGTTATCGCTTCTCGGCCTTTTGGCTAAGATCAAGTGGTCAAGTGGGGGAAGGCAACCGTTTGGAGCCTTCCTGCCATTGTATGCCGGGGGGATGCAGTCAGGGAGAAATCCCCTCGGGCAGAGTGTAGAGCTTTGGCTTGTAGAGCTTTGGCTTGATGTAATGTCACTGCAAGGAATCTGGAATGAATCTGTAAGGCAATAAGGCACCCCAGAGTGTCAGAAAAAAAAAAAAAGTTTCTGTTCTTATCAGTTTAATATCTGATATGTCCCCAATCTGGGGACCAAATATTAAATTGATTTTTGGAACAGGGAGATGGAACAAGAGCTTGCTCCGTCCACTCCACGCATCGACCCAGTATTACAGTGTCTCTGGCAACGGTGCACCTCCCTGTGGGGAGATATTCAAAATGCTGAACGGATTTTTGGAGCCTGTATTATTACTCAGAATGCTGAGATATTGCAACTGTGGTTTTTTTGTTTACTCCTGGGATGGATGAGTGCCACTCCCTTTCTTCCTTTTCCCTCTTGCAGTTTTACCTTGGAGGGAAAGACGTCAGTCTCAGGTCACTTTTCAGGAAGCTGCAAGCCTGTGTATTGGGACGTGCCACCTTCCACAGACTTGGTCTCCTGACCTGAAACATTTAACTCCAGTTGTTGTGGGAAAAATTACTGCAGTTTTAAACTGGCAGTTCCAGAATTAATTGTTTCCAAGTCAGACATTTCCCGAAACAGAGAGCGCGAGAGAGACACAATGTTAACGTTTAAACTGCCACAAGCGAGAGGCGAAATAACTTCACGTTGCTGACTTTAAAAATGCGAGCAGACAGTGCGTGTGTGTTTGGAGGGAGTGCACTGTGAATGGCCACATTGGAAGCTGTGAGATCAAACTGTGCTGCTAACTGAGTGTTAAGGTGAGTAAAAGGCACTGGTTTGGGTGGAGCATTGCGCTCAGGATGGGAGATTTTCTTGAACGGTGCCAATTAATCTGCACCAGAAAATCATCCCCTGACCGGGATTCGAACCCGGGTCTCAACGAGTTTTAAATGTTGCGTCCTAACCACTGGACCACCAGGGGAGTTGCCCTCAATCCCCTGCAAACATATACAGAAGGCTGAACACATGGCTCCCTACAGTAGCAGCAGTGTCACCAGCAGAGGGCTTGACTTGCCATTTCCACTTTGACACTCAGTCTTTTCACACTCAGTCAAATGGCAAACGTCTATTCAGGAGGTTATCGCTTCTCGGCTTCGGGACCGAATATTAAATTGAATTTTGCAACAGGGAGATGGAATAGGGGCTTGGCTCCGTCCACTCCACGCATCGACCCAGTATTGCAGTGTCTCTGGCAACGGTGCACCTCCCTGTGGGGAGATATTCAAAAGGAAAAACAGCTCTTTCCCAGCGTCTCTGTCCGTGTGTACGTATTATGACTGAGAATAAAGCTGATATATTGCACTTACTTTCTCAGCTCAGTGCTATTCTTTTCTTCTCCTGGGCTGAGTGCCGCTCGTTCGCTCGTTCGTTCGCTCGCTCGCTCGCACGCAGGCAGCGATTATAATTCAAACTGCAAAATAACTTAACTTTAAACAAGCAGGGTCTGAGTACAAATGAAAACTGCGCTCCTGGACTGGACGGACTGTCTGTTTGTCTCGGTGAGGAAAAGGCAGTGGTGGTGAGGGTGGAGCATTGCGCTCAGGAGGGGAGACTTTCTTTGAGTGGTGCCAATTAATCTGCACCAGAAAATCATCCCCCCGACCGGGATTGGAACCCGGGTCTCAACGATTTAAAAGGTTGCGTCCTCGACCACTGGGCCACCTGGGGGAGCTGCCTCAACCGCCTGAGGAACCTGTCCGAGAGGCTGAGGACACGCACGCCTGCTCCACGAGCAGCAGCGACCAGCAGGGGGCCGACCGGCTGATCCTTCCCTTTCACAGGCAGGCTTCTGGCCCTCGATAAAACGACAAAGTTGTTCAGAAGGAAGGCCTGGGGGGAGGGAGGGAGGGAGGGACGGCCGTTGGAAATCAGCACAAAGCAGGTCCCCTGGAATCTCACACCTCCGACCCAGGAAACAGGTCTCCTGGTCAAAGCAGTCCAGCCATTAACGTGACAATGGACAGGGCCCCGGCAGCTTGAGACACATCTTTCTTTCGATATGCAAGTTCTTTTTAAAAAGGTTTCCTTCCACAGCAGCTCTGAGTGAGAGACTGACTGACATACGTACACACACACACACACACACACACAACACCGTCACCCATCCGATTGGTGGACCGCGGGGTCGACAATCTAACTTTTCGTTTCGATGCAGGGGAGAGCGCGAACGCAGTCCCCCACTACCACAAATTTTGCAGTCGAGTATCCCGCATTTGGGGACATCGCAGGCGTCAGCGCACACCCCAAGTGCAATGGGCTAGCCTCGTCCTGGGAGATCCGCCTTCGGGATCACAGATTCTCCCCTGCCAGGTAAGTATGCTTTGTGTCGCCACACACTGCCACTAGACAGCATTCGCTACCTTTTACGATTGCAAGGGCAGGTTTTAAGAATCAAAACGTCCCTTCGCTCGCAACGTGCTGATGCTCTGAGAGATTAATTCCGCTCAAATATCGTACCGTATATCCGATGATACACTCTGGGAGAAAATACTGCAGCGATGCGGTGCCGGCGATGGTTGTTTGCATGTCGCCCTTCAAGGGAAATGTCCCGCCTCCAGTTGTTGCTGTAGCAATATATACACGCGCGTTGTCGTGGTAATATAGAACTGCAAGTTGCCGTTGTCGTGGTCGTTTCGAATCAGCACAAAGCAGGTGCACTCCCTGGAATGTCACACCTGCGTCCCAGAAAACAGGTCTCCCGGTCAAAGCAGTCCCGCCCCCGCCCTGGGATTAACGTGACAATGGACAGGGCCCAGTCAGGGAGCAGCTTGAGAGACATCTTTCAATAGGCACTTCTGAAACATTAACGCCTTGTTTCTTTCGACAGTTTAACCAGCCTTTAACACGTCTTGTGTTTTTATTTCCCATTTCCAGCCAGCCAGCCCAGCCAGCCCAGCCAGCCGAGCCAGCATCTGCAGTATTTTCTTTTGATTGGTCTTGCCTGCTGTGGAATGAACGTTTAAACACGAGCTGCTGATTGTCAGCACCTCACCTCTTTCTCAATTGGCCGTTGCAATCTCACTCACTCGCTGTGAGACACGTCACGTCACGTCACTAGTTTTCTTTAAAGCGGTTTCCTTCCACGGCAGTGAGTTAGTGACTGAGACTGACTGACGGAGGTCCGTTGAGACACCACCTTCTCCCATCTGATCGGTGGCCGACTGGCAAATTTACCAATCTGTCAAGCAATCCTAGCAAGAAAGGAAAAAACGGCAACTTCTTTAAACTGATCCACTGTTGCAATTAGAAACGGTGGCAAAAATGTGGCCAGAGTGGGAGAGAACGGCAGTGCTTCTAGACTGCTTTAGACACAGTCAGCCAGAGACCAAAGAGGGAGGGAAAACAGGAGCGGAGATCAATTCGCATCGAGCGCGTTATCGCTTCTCGGCCTTTTGGCTAAGATCAAGTGGTCAAGTGGGGGAAGGCAACCGTTTGGAGCCTTCCTGCCATTGTATGCCGGGGGGATGCAGTCAGGGAGAAATCCCCTCGGGCAGAGTGTAGAGCTTTGGCTTGTAGAGCTTTGGCTTGATGTAATGTCACTGCAAGGAATCTGGAATGAATCTGTAAGGCAATAAGGCACCCCAGAGTGTCAGAAAAAAAAAAAAAGTTTCTGTTCTTATCAGTTTAATATCTGATATGTCCCCAATCTGGGGACCAAATATTAAATTGATTTTTGGAACAGGGAGATGGAACAAGAGCTTGCTCCGTCCACTCCACGCATCGACCCAGTATTACAGTGTCTCTGGCAACGGTGCACCTCCCTGTGGGGAGATATTCAAAATGCTGAACGGATTTTTGGAGCCTGTATTATTACTCAGAATGCTGAGATATTGCAACTGTGGTTTTTTTGTTTACTCCTGGGATGGATGAGTGCCACTCCCTTTCTTCCTTTTCCCTCTTGCAGTTTTACCTTGGAGGGAAAGACGTCAGTCTCAGGTCACTTTTCAGGAAGCTGCAAGCCTGTGTATTGGGACGTGCCACCTTCCACAGACTTGGTCTCCTGACCTGAAACATTTAACTCCAGTTGTTGTGGGAAAAATTACTGCAGTTTTAAACTGGCAGTTCCAGAATTAATTGTTTCCAAGTCAGACATTTCCCGAAACAGAGAGCGCGAGAGAGACACAATGTTAACGTTTAAACTGCCACAAGCGAGAGGCGAAATAACTTCACGTTGCTGACTTTAAAAATGCGAGCAGACAGTGCGTGTGTGTTTGGAGGGAGTGCACTGTGAATGGCCACATTGGAAGCTGTGAGATCAAACTGTGCTGCTAACTGAGTGTTAAGGTGAGTAAAAGGCACTGGTTTGGGTGGAGCATTGCGCTCAGGATGGGAGATTTTCTTGAACGGTGCCAATTAATCTGCACCAGAAAATCATCCCCTGACCGGGATTCGAACCCGGGTCTCAACGAGTTTTAAATGTTGCGTCCTAACCACTGGACCACCAGGGGAGTTGCCCTCAATCCCCTGCAAACATATACAGAAGGCTGAACACATGGCTCCCTACAGTAGCAGCAGTGTCACCAGCAGAGGGCTTGACTTGCCATTTCCACTTTGACACTCAGTCTTTTCACACTCAGTCAAATGGCAAACGTCTATTCAGGAGGTTATCGCTTCTCGGCTTCGGGACCGAATATTAAATTGAATTTTGCAACAGGGAGATGGAATAGGGGCTTGGCTCCGTCCACTCCACGCATCGACCCAGTATTGCAGTGTCTCTGGCAACGGTGCACCTCCCTGTGGGGAGATATTCAAAAGGAAAAACAGCTCTTTCCCAGCGTCTCTGTCCGTGTGTACGTATTATGACTGAGAATAAAGCTGATATATTGCACTTACTTTCTCAGCTCAGTGCTATTCTTTTCTTCTCCTGGGCTGAGTGCCGCTCGTTCGCTCGTTCGTTCGCTCGCTCGCTCGCACGCAGGCAGCGATTATAATTCAAACTGCAAAATAACTTAACTTTAAACAAGCAGGGTCTGAGTACAAATGAAAACTGCGCTCCTGGACTGGACGGACTGTCTGTTTGTCTCGGTGAGGAAAAGGCAGTGGTGGTGAGGGTGGAGCATTGCGCTCAGGAGGGGAGACTTTCTTTGAGTGGTGCCAATTAATCTGCACCAGAAAATCATCCCCCCGACCGGGATTGGAACCCGGGTCTCAACGATTTAAAAGGTTGCGTCCTCGACCACTGGGCCACCTGGGAACCGCCTGAGGAACCTGTCCAAGAGGCTGAGGACACGCACGCCTGCTCCACGAGCAGCAGCGACCAGCAGGGGGCCGACCGGCTGATCCTTCCCTTTCACAGGCAGGCTTCTGGCCCTCGATAAAACGACAAAGGTGTTCAGAAGGAAGGCCTGGGGGGAGGGAGGGAGGGACGGCCATTGGAAATCAGCACAAAGCAGGTCCCCTGGAATCTCACACCTCCGACCCAGGAAACAGGTCTCCTGGTCAAAGCAGTCCAGCCATTAACGTGACAATGGACAGGGCCCCGGCAGCTTGAGACACATCTTTCTTTCGATATGCAAGTTCTTTTTAAAAAGGTTTCCTTCCACAGCAGCTCTGAGTGAGAGACTGACTGACATACGTACACACACACACACACACACACACACACACACACAACACCGTCACCCATCCGATTGGTGGACCGCGGGGTCGACAATCTAACTTTTCGTTTCGATGCAGGGGAGAGCGCGAACGCAGTCCCCCACTACCACAAATTTTGCAGTCGAGTATCCCGCATTTGGGGACATCGCAGGCGTCAGCGCACACCCCAAGTGCAATGGGCTAGCCTCATCCTGGGAGATCCGCCTTCGGGATCACAGATTCTCCCCTGCCAGGTAAGTATGCCTTGGGTCGCCACACACTGCCACTAGACAGCATTCGCTACCTTTTACGATTGCAAGGGCAGGTTTTAAGAATCAAAACGTCCCTTCGCTCGCAACGTGCTGATGCTCTGAGAGATTAATTCCGCTCAAATATCGTACCGTATATCCGATGATACACTCTGGGAGAAAATACTGCAGCGATGCGGTGCCGGCGATGGTTGTTTGCATGTCGCCCTTCAAGGGAAATGTCCCGCCTCCAGTTGTTGCTGTAGCAATATATACACGCGCGTTGTCGTGGTAATATAGAACTGCAAGTTGCCGTTGTCGTGGTCGTTTCGAATCAGCACAAAGCAGGTGCACTCCCTGGAATGTCACACCTGCGTCCCAGAAAACAGGTCTCCTGGTCAAAGCAGTCCCGCCCCGCCCTGGGATTAACGTGACAATGGACAGGGCCCAGTCAGGGAGCAGCTTGAGAGACACCTTTCAATAGGCACTTCTGAAACATTAACGCCTTGTTTCTTTCGACAGTTTAACCAGCCTTTAACACGTCTTGTGTTTTTATTTCCCATTTCCAGCCAGCCAGCCCAGCCAGCCCAGCCAGCATCTGCAGTATTTTCTTTTGATTGGTCTTGCCTGCTGTGGAATGAACGTTTAAACACGAGCTGCTGATTGTCAGCACCTCACCTCTTTCTCAATTGGCCGTTGCAATCTCACTCACTCGCTGTGAGACACGTCACGTCACGTCACTAGTTTTCTTTAAAGCGGTTTCCTTCCACGGCAGTGAGTTAGTGACTGAGACTGACTGACGGAGGTCCGTTGAGACGCCACCTTCTCCCATCTGATCGGTGGCCGACTGGCAAATTTACCAATCTGTCAAGCAATCCTAGCAAGAAAGGAAAAAACGGCAACTTCTTTAAACTGATCCACTGTTGCAATTAGAAACGGTGGCAAAAATGTGCCCAGAGTGGGAGAGAACGGCAGTGCTTCCAGACTGCTTTAGACACAGTCAGCCAGAGACCAAAGAGGGAGGGAAAACAGGAGCGGAGATCAATTCGCATCGAGCGCGTTATCGCTTCTCGGCCTTTTGGCGAAGATCAAGTGGTCAAGTGGGGGAAGGCAACCATTTGGAGCCTTCCTGCCATTGTATGCCGGGGGGATGCAGTCAGGGAGAAATCCCCTCGGGCAGAGTGTAGAGCTTTGGCTTGTAGAGCTTTGGCTTGATGTAATGTCACTGCAAGGAATCTGGAATGAATCTGTAAGGCAATAAGGCACCCCAGAGTGTCAGAAAAAAAAAAAAAAAGTTTCTGTTCTTATCAGTTTAATATCTGATATGTCCCCTATCTGGGGACCAAATATTAAATTGATTTTTGGAACAGGGAGATGGAACAAGAGCTTGCTCCGTCCACTCCACGCATCGACCCAGTATTACAGTGTCTCTGGCAACGGTGCACCTCCCTGTGGGGAGATATTCAAAATGCTGAACGGATTTTTGGAGCCTGTATTATTACTCAGAATGCTGAGATATTGCAACTGTGGTTTTCTTGTTTACTCCTGGGATGGATGAGTGCCATTCCCTTTCTTCCTTTTCCCTCTTGCAGTTTTACCTTGGAGGGAAAGACGTCAGTCTCAGGTCACTTTTCAGGAAGCTGCAAGCCTGTGTATTGGGACGTGCCACCTTCCACAGACTTGGTCTCCTGACCTGAAACATTTAACTCCAGTTGTTGTGTGAAAAATTACTGCAGTTTTAAACTGGCAGTTCCAGAATTAATTGTTTCCAAGTCAGACATTTCCCGAAACAGAGAGCGCGAGAGAGACACAATGTTAACGTTTAAACTGCCACAAGCGAGAGGCGAAATAACTTCACGTTGCTGACTTTAAAAATGCGAGCAGACAGTGCGTGTGTGTTTGGAGGGAGTGCACTGTGAATGGCCACATTGGAAGCTGTGAGATCAAACTGTGCTGCTAACTGAGTGTTAAGGTGAGTAAAAGGCACTGGTTTGGGTGGAGCATTGCGCTCAGGATGGGAGATTTTCTTGAACGGTGCCAATTAATCTGCACCAGAAAATCATCCCCTGACCAGGATTCGAACCCGGGTCTCAACGAGTTTTAAATGTTGCGTCCTAACCACTAGACCATCAGGGGAGTTGCCCTCAATCCCCTGCAAACATATACAGAAGGCTGAACACATGGCTCCCTACAGTAGCAGCAGTGTCACCAGCAGAGGGCTTGAGTTGCCATTTCCACTTTGACACTCAGTCTTTTCACACTCAGTCAAATGGCAAACGTCTATTCAGGAGGTTATCGCTTCTCGGCTTTGGGACCGAATATTAAATTGAATTTTGCAACAGGGAGATGGAATAGGGGCTTGGCTCCGTCCACTCCACGCATCGACCCAGTATTGCAGTGTCTCTGGCAACGGTGCACCTCCCTGTGGGGAGATATTCAAAAGGAAAAACAGCTCTTTCCCAGCGTCTCTGTCCGTGTGTACGTATTATGACTGAGAATAAAGCTGATATATTGCACTTACTTTCTCAGCTCAGTGGTATTCTTTTCTTCTCCTGGGCTGAGTGCCGCTCGTTCGCTCGCACGCAGGCAGCGATTATAATTCAAACTGCAAAATAACTTAACTTTAAACAAGCAGGGTCTGAGTACAAATGAAAACTGCGCTCCTGGACTGGACGGACTGTCTGTTTGTCTCGGTGAGGAAAAGGCAGTGGTGGTGAGGGTGGAGCATTGCGCTCAGGAGGGGAGACTTTCTTTGAGTGGTGCCAATTAATCTGCACCAGAAAATCATCCCCCCGACCGGGATTGGAACCCGGGTCTCAACGATTTAAAAGGTTGCGTCCTCGACCACTGGGCCACCTGGGAACCGCCTGAGGAACCTGTCCAAGAGGCTGAGGACACGCACGCCTGCTCCACGAGCAGCAGCGACCAGCAGGGGGCCGACCGGCTGATCCTTCCCTTTCACAGGCAGGCTTCTGGCCCTCGATAAAACGACAAAGGTGTTCAGAAGGAAGGCCTGGGGGGAGGGAGGGAGGGACGGCCATTGGAAATCAGCACAAAGCAGGTCCCCTGGAATCTCACACCTCCGACCCAGGAAACAGGTCTCCTGGTCAAAGCAGTCCAGCCATTAACGTGACAATGGACAGGGCCCCGGCAGCTTGAGACACATCTTTCTTTCGATATGCAAGTTCTTTTTAAAAAGGTTTCCTTCCACAGCAGCTCTGAGTGAGAGACTGACTGACATACGTACACACACACACACACACACACACACACACACAACACCGTCACCCATCCGATTGGTGGACCGCGGGGTCGACAATCTAACTTTTCGTTTCGATGCAGGGGAGAGCGCGAACGCAGTCCCCCACTACCACAAATTTTGCAGTCGAGTATCCCGCATTTGGGGACATCGCAGGCGTCAGCGCACACCCCAAGTGCAATGGGCTAGCCTCATCCTGGGAGATCCGCCTTCGGGATCACAGATTCTCCCCTGCCAGGTAAGTATGCCTTGGGTCGCCACACACTGCCACTAGACAGCATTCGCTACCTTTTACGATTGCAAGGGCAGGTTTTAAGAATCAAAACGTCCCTTCGCTCGCAACGTGCTGATGCTCTGAGAGATTAATTCCGCTCAAATATCGTACCGTATATCCGATGATACACTCTGGGAGAAAATACTGCAGCGATGCGGTGCCGGCGATGGTTGTTTGCATGTCGCCCTTCAAGGGAAATGTCCCGCCTCCAGTTGTTGCTGTAGCAATATATACACGCGCGTTGTCGTGGTAATATAGAACTGCAAGTTGCCGTTGTCGTGGTCGTTTCGAATCAGCACAAAGCAGGTGCACTCCCTGGAATGTCACACCTGCGTCCCAGAAAACAGGTCTCCTGGTCAAAGCAGTCCCGCCCCGCCCTGGGATTAACGTGACAATGGACAGGGCCCAGTCAGGGAGCAGCTTGAGAGACACCTTTCAATAGGCACTTCTGAAACATTAACGCCTTGTTTCTTTCGACAGTTTAACCAGCCTTTAACACGTCTTGTGTTTTTATTTCCCATTTCCAGCCAGCCAGCCCAGCCAGCCGAGCCAGCATCTGCAGTATTTTCTTTTGATTGGTCTTGCCTGCTGTGGAATGAACGTTTAAACACGAGCTGCTGATTGTCAGCACCTCACCTCTTTCTCAATTGGCCGTTGCAATCTCACTCACTCGCTGTGAGACACGTCACGTCACGTCACTAGTTTTCTTTAAAGCGGTTTCCTTCCACGGCAGTGAGTTAGTGACTGAGACTGACTGACGGAGGTCCGTTGAGACACCACCTTCTCCCATCTGATCGGTGGCCGACTGGCAAATTTACCAATCTGTCAAGCAATCCTAGCAAGAAAGGAAAAAACGGCAACTTCTTTAAACTGATCCACTGTTGCAATTAGAAACGGTGGCAAAAATGTGGCCAGAGTGGGAGAGAACGGCAGTGCTTCTAGACTGCTTTAGACACAGTCAGCCAGAGACCAAAGAGGGAGGGAAAACAGGAGCGGAGATCAATTCGCATCGAGCGCGTTATCGCTTCTCGGCCTTTTGGCTAAGATCAAGTGGTCAAGTGGGGGAAGGCAACCGTTTGGAGCCTTCCTGCCATTGTATGCCGGGGGGATGCAGTCAGGGAGAAATCCCCTCGGGCAGAGTGTAGAGCTTTGGCTTGTAGAGCTTTGGCTTGATGTAATGTCACTGCAAGGAATCTGGAATGAATCTGTAAGGCAATAAGGCACCCCAGAGTGTCAGAAAAAAAAAAAAAGTTTCTGTTCTTATCAGTTTAATATCTGATATGTCCCCAATCTGGGGACCAAATATTAAATTGATTTTTGGAACAGGGAGATGGAACAAGAGCTTGCTCCGTCCACTCCACGCATCGACCCAGTATTACAGTGTCTCTGGCAACGGTGCACCTCCCTGTGGGGAGATATTCAAAATGCTGAACGGATTTTTGGAGCCTGTATTATTACTCAGAATGCTGAGATATTGCAACTGTGGTTTTTTTGTTTACTCCTGGGATGGATGAGTGCCACTCCCTTTCTTCCTTTTCCCTCTTGCAGTTTTACCTTGGAGGGAAAGACGTCAGTCTCAGGTCACTTTTCAGGAAGCTGCAAGCCTGTGTATTGGGACGTGCCACCTTCCACAGACTTGGTCTCCTGACCTGAAACATTTAACTCCAGTTGTTGTGGGAAAAATTACTGCAGTTTTAAACTGGCAGTTCCAGAATTAATTGTTTCCAAGTCAGACATTTCCCGAAACAGAGAGCGCGAGAGAGACACAATGTTAACGTTTAAACTGCCACAAGCGAGAGGCGAAATAACTTCACGTTGCTGACTTTAAAAATGCGAGCAGACAGTGCGTGTGTGTTTGGAGGGAGTGCACTGTGAATGGCCACATTGGAAGCTGTGAGATCAAACTGTGCTGCTAACTGAGTGTTAAGGTGAGTAAAAGGCACTGGTTTGGGTGGAGCATTGCGCTCAGGATGGGAGATTTTCTTGAACGGTGCCAATTAATCTGCACCAGAAAATCATCCCCTGACCGGGATTCGAACCCGGGTCTCAACGAGTTTTAAATGTTGCGTCCTAACCACTGGACCACCAGGGGAGTTGCCCTCAATCCCCTGCAAACATATACAGAAGGCTGAACACATGGCTCCCTACAGTAGCAGCAGTGTCACCAGCAGAGGGCTTGACTTGCCATTTCCACTTTGACACTCAGTCTTTTCACACTCAGTCAAATGGCAAACGTCTATTCAGGAGGTTATCGCTTCTCGGCTTCGGGACCGAATATTAAATTGAATTTTGCAACAGGGAGATGGAATAGGGGCTTGGCTCCGTCCACTCCACGCATCGACCCAGTATTGCAGTGTCTCTGGCAACGGTGCACCTCCCTGTGGGGAGATATTCAAAAGGAAAAACAGCTCTTTCCCAGCGTCTCTGTCCGTGTGTACGTATTATGACTGAGAATAAAGCTGATATATTGCACTTACTTTCTCAGCTCAGTGCTATTCTTTTCTTCTCCTGGGCTGAGTGCCGCTCGTTCGCTCGTTCGTTCGCTCGCTCGCTCGCACGCAGGCAGCGATTATAATTCAAACTGCAAAATAACTTAACTTTAAACAAGCAGGGTCTGAGTACAAATGAAAACTGCGCTCCTGGACTGGACGGACTGTCTGTTTGTCTCGGTGAGGAAAAGGCAGTGGTGGTGAGGGTGGAGCATTGCGCTCAGGAGGGGAGACTTTCTTTGAGTGGTGCCAATTAATCTGCACCAGAAAATCATCCCCCCGACCGGGATTGGAACCCGGGTCTCAACGATTTAAAAGGTTGCGTCCTCGACCACTGGGCCACCTGGGAACCGCCTGAGGAACCTGTCCAAGAGGCTGAGGACACGCACGCCTGCTCCACGAGCAGCAGCGACCAGCAGGGGGCCGACCGGCTGATCCTTCCCTTTCACAGGCAGGCTTCTGGCCCTCGATAAAACGACAAAGGTGTTCAGAAGGAAGGCCTGGGGGGAGGGAGGGAGGGACGGCCATTGGAAATCAGCACAAAGCAGGTCCCCTGGAATCTCACACCTCCGACCCAGGAAACAGGTCTCCTGGTCAAAGCAGTCCAGCCATTAACGTGACAATGGACAGGGCCCCGGCAGCTTGAGACACATCTTTCTTTCGATATGCAAGTTCTTTTTAAAAAGGTTTCCTTCCACAGCAGCTCTGAGTGAGAGACTGACTGACATACGTACACACACACACACACACACACACACACACACACAACACCGTCACCCATCCGATTGGTGGACCGCGGGGTCGACAATCTAACTTTTCGTTTCGATGCAGGGGAGAGCGCGAACGCAGTCCCCCACTACCACAAATTTTGCAGTCGAGTATCCCGCATTTGGGGACATCGCAGGCGTCAGCGCACACCCCAAGTGCAATGGGCTAGCCTCATCCTGGGAGATCCGCCTTCGGGATCACAGATTCTCCCCTGCCAGGTAAGTATGCCTTGGGTCGCCACACACTGCCACTAGACAGCATTCGCTACCTTTTACGATTGCAAGGGCAGGTTTTAAGAATCAAAACGTCCCTTCGCTCGCAACGTGCTGATGCTCTGAGAGATTAATTCCGCTCAAATATCGTACCGTATATCCGATGATACACTCTGGGAGAAAATACTGCAGCGATGCGGTGCCGGCGATGGTTGTTTGCATGTCGCCCTTCAAGGGAAATGTCCCGCCTCCAGTTGTTGCTGTAGCAATATATACACGCGCGTTGTCGTGGTAATATAGAACTGCAAGTTGCCGTTGTCGTGGTCGTTTCGAATCAGCACAAAGCAGGTGCACTCCCTGGAATGTCACACCTGCGTCCCAGAAAACAGGTCTCCTGGTCAAAGCAGTCCCGCCCCGCCCTGGGATTAACGTGACAATGGACAGGGCCCAGTCAGGGAGCAGCTTGAGAGACACCTTTCAATAGGCACTTCTGAAACATTAACGCCTTGTTTCTTTCGACAGTTTAACCAGCCTTTAACACGTCTTGTGTTTTTATTTCCCATTTCCAGCCAGCCAGCCCAGCCAGCCCAGCCAGCATCTGCAGTATTTTCTTTTGATTGGTCTTGCCTGCTGTGGAATGAACGTTTAAACACGAGCTGCTGATTGTCAGCACCTCACCTCTTTCTCAATTGGCCGTTGCAATCTCACTCACTCGCTGTGAGACACGTCACGTCACGTCACTAGTTTTCTTTAAAGCGGTTTCCTTCCACGGCAGTGAGTTAGTGACTGAGACTGACTGACGGAGGTCCGTTGAGACGCCACCTTCTCCCATCTGATCGGTGGCCGACTGGCAAATTTACCAATCTGTCAAGCAATCCTAGCAAGAAAGGAAAAAACGGCAACTTCTTTAAACTGATCCACTGTTGCAATTAGAAACGGTGGCAAAAATGTGCCCAGAGTGGGAGAGAACGGCAGTGCTTCCAGACTGCTTTAGACACAGTCAGCCAGAGACCAAAGAGGGAGGGAAAACAGGAGCGGAGATCAATTCGCATCGAGCGCGTTATCGCTTCTCGGCCTTTTGGCGAAGATCAAGTGGTCAAGTGGGGGAAGGCAACCATTTGGAGCCTTCCTGCCATTGTATGCCGGGGGGATGCAGTCAGGGAGAAATCCCCTCGGGCAGAGTGTAGAGCTTTGGCTTGTAGAGCTTTGGCTTGATGTAATGTCACTGCAAGGAATCTGGAATGAATCTGTAAGGCAATAAGGCACCCCAGAGTGTCAGAAAAAAAAAAAAAAAGTTTCTGTTCTTATCAGTTTAATATCTGATATGTCCCCTATCTGGGGACCAAATATTAAATTGATTTTTGGAACAGGGAGATGGAACAAGAGCTTGCTCCGTCCACTCCACGCATCGACCCAGTATTACAGTGTCTCTGGCAACGGTGCACCTCCCTGTGGGGAGATATTCAAAATGCTGAACGGATTTTTGGAGCCTGTATTATTACTCAGAATGCTGAGATATTGCAACTGTGGTTTTCTTGTTTACTCCTGGGATGGATGAGTGCCATTCCCTTTCTTCCTTTTCCCTCTTGCAGTTTTACCTTGGAGGGAAAGACGTCAGTCTCAGGTCACTTTTCAGGAAGCTGCAAGCCTGTGTATTGGGACGTGCCACCTTCCACAGACTTGGTCTCCTGACCTGAAACATTTAACTCCAGTTGTTGTGTGAAAAATTACTGCAGTTTTAAACTGGCAGTTCCAGAATTAATTGTTTCCAAGTCAGACATTTCCCGAAACAGAGAGCGCGAGAGAGACACAATGTTAACGTTTAAACTGCCACAAGCGAGAGGCGAAATAACTTCACGTTGCTGACTTTAAAAATGCGAGCAGACAGTGCGTGTGTGTTTGGAGGGAGTGCACTGTGAATGGCCACATTGGAAGCTGTGAGATCAAACTGTGCTGCTAACTGAGTGTTAAGGTGAGTAAAAGGCACTGGTTTGGGTGGAGCATTGCGCTCAGGATGGGAGATTTTCTTGAACGGTGCCAATTAATCTGCACCAGAAAATCATCCCCTGACCAGGATTCGAACCCGGGTCTCAACGAGTTTTAAATGTTGCGTCCTAACCACTAGACCATCAGGGGAGTTGCCCTCAATCCCCTGCAAACATATACAGAAGGCTGAACACATGGCTCCCTACAGTAGCAGCAGTGTCACCAGCAGAGGGCTTGAGTTGCCATTTCCACTTTGACACTCAGTCTTTTCACACTCAGTCAAATGGCAAACGTCTATTCAGGAGGTTATCGCTTCTCGGCTTTGGGACCGAATATTAAATTGAATTTTGCAACAGGGAGATGGAATAGGGGCTTGGCTCCGTCCACTCCACGCATCGACCCAGTATTGCAGTGTCTCTGGCAACGGTGCACCTCCCTGTGGGGAGATATTCAAAAGGAAAAACAGCTCTTTCCCAGCGTCTCTGTCCGTGTGTACGTATTATGACTGAGAATAAAGCTGATATATTGCACTTACTTTCTCAGCTCAGTGGTATTCTTTTCTTCTCCTGGGCTGAGTGCCGCTCGTTCGCTCGCACGCAGGCAGCGATTATAATTCAAACTGCAAAATAACTTAACTTTAAACAAGCAGGGTCTGAGTACAAATGAAAACTGCGCTCCTGGACTGGACGGACTGTCTGTTTGTCTCGGTGAGGAAAAGGCAGTGGTGGTGAGGGTGGAGCATTGCGCTCAGGAGGGGAGACTTTCTTTGAGTGGTGCCAATTAATCTGCACCAGAAAATCATCCCCCCGACCGGGATTGGAACCCGGGTCTCAACGATTTAAAAGGTTGCGTCCTCGACCACTGGGCCACCTGGGAACCGCCTGAGGAACCTGTCCAAGAGGCTGAGGACACGCACGCCTGCTCCACGAGCAGCAGCGACCAGCAGGGGGCCGACCGGCTGATCCTTCCCTTTCACAGGCAGGCTTCTGGCCCTCGATAAAACGACAAAGGTGTTCAGAAGGAAGGCCTGGGGGGAGGGAGGGAGGGACGGCCATTGGAAATCAGCACAAAGCAGGTCCCCTGGAATCTCACACCTCCGACCCAGGAAACAGGTCTCCTGGTCAAAGCAGTCCAGCCATTAACGTGACAATGGACAGGGCCCCGGCAGCTTGAGACACATCTTTCTTTCGATATGCAAGTTCTTTTTAAAAAGGTTTCCTTCCACAGCAGCTCTGAGTGAGAGACTGACTGACATACGTACACACACACACACACACACACACACACACACAACACCGTCACCCATCCGATTGGTGGACCGCGGGGTCGACAATCTAACTTTTCGTTTCGATGCAGGGGAGAGCGCGAACGCAGTCCCCCACTACCACAAATTTTGCAGTCGAGTATCCCGCATTTGGGGACATCGCAGGCGTCAGCGCACACCCCAAGTGCAATGGGCTAGCCTCATCCTGGGAGATCCGCCTTCGGGATCACAGATTCTCCCCTGCCAGGTAAGTATGCCTTGGGTCGCCACACACTGCCACTAGACAGCATTCGCTACCTTTTACGATTGCAAGGGCAGGTTTTAAGAATCAAAACGTCCCTTCGCTCGCAACGTGCTGATGCTCTGAGAGATTAATTCCGCTCAAATATCGTACCGTATATCCGATGATACACTCTGGGAGAAAATACTGCAGCGATGCGGTGCCGGCGATGGTTGTTTGCATGTCGCCCTTCAAGGGAAATGTCCCGCCTCCAGTTGTTGCTGTAGCAATATATACACGCGCGTTGTCGTGGTAATATAGAACTGCAAGTTGCCGTTGTCGTGGTCGTTTCGAATCAGCACAAAGCAGGTGCACTCCCTGGAATGTCACACCTGCGTCCCAGAAAACAGGTCTCCTGGTCAAAGCAGTCCCGCCCCGCCCTGGGATTAACGTGACAATGGACAGGGCCCAGTCAGGGAGCAGCTTGAGAGACACCTTTCAATAGGCACTTCTGAAACATTAACGCCTTGTTTCTTTCGACAGTTTAACCAGCCTTTAACACGTCTTGTGTTTTTATTTCCCATTTCCAGCCAGCCAGCCCAGCCAGCCCAGCCAGCATCTGCAGTATTTTCTTTTGATTGGTCTTGCCTGCTGTGGAATGAACGTTTAAACACGAGCTGCTGATTGTCAGCACCTCACCTCTTTCTCAATTGGCCGTTGCAATCTCACTCACTCGCTGTGAGACACGTCACGTCACGTCACTAGTTTTCTTTAAAGCGGTTTCCTTCCACGGCAGTGAGTTAGTGACTGAGACTGACTGACGGAGGTCCGTTGAGACGCCACCTTCTCCCATCTGATCGGTGGCCGACTGGCAAATTTACCAATCTGTCAAGCAATCCTAGCAAGAAAGGAAAAAACGGCAACTTCTTTAAACTGATCCACTGTTGCAATTAGAAACGGTGGCAAAAATGTGCCCAGAGTGGGAGAGAACGGCAGTGCTTCCAGACTGCTTTAGACACAGTCAGCCAGAGACCAAAGAGGGAGGGAAAACAGGAGCGGAGATCAATTCGCATCGAGCGCGTTATCGCTTCTCGGCCTTTTGGCGAAGATCAAGTGGTCAAGTGGGGGAAGGCAACCATTTGGAGCCTTCCTGCCATTGTATGCCGGGGGGATGCAGTCAGGGAGAAATCCCCTCGGGCAGAGTGTAGAGCTTTGGCTTGTAGAGCTTTGGCTTGATGTAATGTCACTGCAAGGAATCTGGAATGAATCTGTAAGGCAATAAGGCACCCCAGAGTGTCAGAAAAAAAAAAAAAAAGTTTCTGTTCTTATCAGTTTAATATCTGATATGTCCCCTATCTGGGGACCAAATATTAAATTGATTTTTGGAACAGGGAGATGGAACAAGAGCTTGCTCCGTCCACTCCACGCATCGACCCAGTATTACAGTGTCTCTGGCAACGGTGCACCTCCCTGTGGGGAGATATTCAAAATGCTGAACGGATTTTTGGAGCCTGTATTATTACTCAGAATGCTGAGATATTGCAACTGTGGTTTTCTTGTTTACTCCTGGGATGGATGAGTGCCATTCCCTTTCTTCCTTTTCCCTCTTGCAGTTTTACCTTGGAGGGAAAGACGTCAGTCTCAGGTCACTTTTCAGGAAGCTGCAAGCCTGTGTATTGGGACGTGCCACCTTCCACAGACTTGGTCTCCTGACCTGAAACATTTAACTCCAGTTGTTGTGTGAAAAATTACTGCAGTTTTAAACTGGCAGTTCCAGAATTAATTGTTTCCAAGTCAGACATTTCCCGAAACAGAGAGCGCGAGAGAGACACAATGTTAACGTTTAAACTGCCACAAGCGAGAGGCGAAATAACTTCACGTTGCTGACTTTAAAAATGCGAGCAGACAGTGCGTGTGTGTTTGGAGGGAGTGCACTGTGAATGGCCACATTGGAAGCTGTGAGATCAAACTGTGCTGCTAACTGAGTGTTAAGGTGAGTAAAAGGCACTGGTTTGGGTGGAGCATTGCGCTCAGGATGGGAGATTTTCTTGAACGGTGCCAATTAATCTGCACCAGAAAATCATCCCCTGACCAGGATTCGAACCCGGGTCTCAACGAGTTTTAAATGTTGCGTCCTAACCACTAGACCATCAGGGGAGTTGCCCTCAATCCCCTGCAAACATATACAGAAGGCTGAACACATGGCTCCCTACAGTAGCAGCAGTGTCACCAGCAGAGGGCTTGAGTTGCCATTTCCACTTTGACACTCAGTCTTTTCACACTCAGTCAAATGGCAAACGTCTATTCAGGAGGTTATCGCTTCTCGGCTTTGGGACCGAATATTAAATTGAATTTTGCAACAGGGAGATGGAATAGGGGCTTGGCTCCGTCCACTCCACGCATCGACCCAGTATTGCAGTGTCTCTGGCAACGGTGCACCTCCCTGTGGGGAGATATTCAAAAGGAAAAACAGCTCTTTCCCAGCGTCTCTGTCCGTGTGTACGTATTATGACTGAGAATAAAGCTGATATATTGCACTTACTTTCTCAGCTCAGTGGTATTCTTTTCTTCTCCTGGGCTGAGTGCCGCTCGTTCGCTCGCACGCAGGCAGCGATTATAATTCAAACTGCAAAATAACTTAACTTTAAACAAGCAGGGTCTGAGTACAAATGAAAACTGCGCTCCTGGACTGGACGGACTGTCTGTTTGTCTCGGTGAGGAAAAGGCAGTGGTGGTGAGGGTGGAGCATTGCGCTCAGGAGGGGAGACTTTCTTTGAGTGGTGCCAATTAATCTGCACCAGAAAATCATCCCCCCGACCGGGATTGGAACCCGGGTCTCAACGATTTAAAAGGTTGCGTCCTCGACCACTGGGCCACCTGGGAACCGCCTGAGGAACCTGTCCAAGAGGCTGAGGACACGCACGCCTGCTCCACGAGCAGCAGCGACCAGCAGGGGGCCGACCGGCTGATCCTTCCCTTTCACAGGCAGGCTTCTGGCCCTCGATAAAACGACAAAGGTGTTCAGAAGGAAGGCCTGGGGGGAGGGAGGGAGGGACGGCCATTGGAAATCAGCACAAAGCAGGTCCCCTGGAATCTCACACCTCCGACCCAGGAAACAGGTCTCCTGGTCAAAGCAGTCCAGCCATTAACGTGACAATGGACAGGGCCCCGGCAGCTTGAGACACATCTTTCTTTCGATATGCAAGTTCTTTTTAAAAAGGTTTCCTTCCACAGCAGCTCTGAGTGAGAGACTGACTGACATACGTACACACACACACACACACACACACACACACACACAACACCGTCACCCATCCGATTGGTGGACCGCGGGGTCGACAATCTAACTTTTCGTTTCGATGCAGGGGAGAGCGCGAACGCAGTCCCCCACTACCACAAATTTTGCAGTCGAGTATCCCGCATTTGGGGACATCGCAGGCGTCAGCGCACACCCCAAGTGCAATGGGCTAGCCTCATCCTGGGAGATCCGCCTTCGGGATCACAGATTCTCCCCTGCCAGGTAAGTATGCCTTGGGTCGCCACACACTGCCACTAGACAGCATTCGCTACCTTTTACGATTGCAAGGGCAGGTTTTAAGAATCAAAACGTCCCTTCGCTCGCAACGTGCTGATGCTCTGAGAGATTAATTCCGCTCAAATATCGTACCGTATATCCGATGATACACTCTGGGAGAAAATACTGCAGCGATGCGGTGCCGGCGATGGTTGTTTGCATGTCGCCCTTCAAGGGAAATGTCCCGCCTCCAGTTGTTGCTGTAGCAATATATACACGCGCGTTGTCGTGGTAATATAGAACTGCAAGTTGCCGTTGTCGTGGTCGTTTCGAATCAGCACAAAGCAGGTGCACTCCCTGGAATGTCACACCTGCGTCCCAGAAAACAGGTCTCCTGGTCAAAGCAGTCCCGCCCCGCCCTGGGATTAACGTGACAATGGACAGGGCCCAGTCAGGGAGCAGCTTGAGAGACACCTTTCAATAGGCACTTCTGAAACATTAACGCCTTGTTTCTTTCGACAGTTTAACCAGCCTTTAACACGTCTTGTGTTTTTATTTCCCATTTCCAGCCAGCCAGCCCAGCCAGCCCAGCCAGCATCTGCAGTATTTTCTTTTGATTGGTCTTGCCTGCTGTGGAATGAACGTTTAAACACGAGCTGCTGATTGTCAGCACCTCACCTCTTTCTCAATTGGCCGTTGCAATCTCACTCACTCGCTGTGAGACACGTCACGTCACGTCACTAGTTTTCTTTAAAGCGGTTTCCTTCCACGGCAGTGAGTTAGTGACTGAGACTGACTGACGGAGGTCCGTTGAGACGCCACCTTCTCCCATCTGATCGGTGGCCGACTGGCAAATTTACCAATCTGTCAAGCAATCCTAGCAAGAAAGGAAAAAACGGCAACTTCTTTAAACTGATCCACTGTTGCAATTAGAAACGGTGGCAAAAATGTGCCCAGAGTGGGAGAGAACGGCAGTGCTTCCAGACTGCTTTAGACACAGTCAGCCAGAGACCAAAGAGGGAGGGAAAACAGGAGCGGAGATCAATTCGCATCGAGCGCGTTATCGCTTCTCGGCCTTTTGGCGAAGATCAAGTGGTCAAGTGGGGGAAGGCAACCATTTGGAGCCTTCCTGCCATTGTATGCCGGGGGGATGCAGTCAGGGAGAAATCCCCTCGGGCAGAGTGTAGAGCTTTGGCTTGTAGAGCTTTGGCTTGATGTAATGTCACTGCAAGGAATCTGGAATGAATCTGTAAGGCAATAAGGCACCCCAGAGTGTCAGAAAAAAAAAAAAAAAGTTTCTGTTCTTATCAGTTTAATATCTGATATGTCCCCTATCTGGGGACCAAATATTAAATTGATTTTTGGAACAGGGAGATGGAACAAGAGCTTGCTCCGTCCACTCCACGCATCGACCCAGTATTACAGTGTCTCTGGCAACGGTGCACCTCCCTGTGGGGAGATATTCAAAATGCTGAACGGATTTTTGGAGCCTGTATTATTACTCAGAATGCTGAGATATTGCAACTGTGGTTTTCTTGTTTACTCCTGGGATGGATGAGTGCCATTCCCTTTCTTCCTTTTCCCTCTTGCAGTTTTACCTTGGAGGGAAAGACGTCAGTCTCAGGTCACTTTTCAGGAAGCTGCAAGCCTGTGTATTGGGACGTGCCACCTTCCACAGACTTGGTCTCCTGACCTGAAACATTTAACTCCAGTTGTTGTGTGAAAAATTACTGCAGTTTTAAACTGGCAGTTCCAGAATTAATTGTTTCCAAGTCAGACATTTCCCGAAACAGAGAGCGCGAGAGAGACACAATGTTAACGTTTAAACTGCCACAAGCGAGAGGCGAAATAACTTCACGTTGCTGACTTTAAAAATGCGAGCAGACAGTGCGTGTGTGTTTGGAGGGAGTGCACTGTGAATGGCCACATTGGAAGCTGTGAGATCAAACTGTGCTGCTAACTGAGTGTTAAGGTGAGTAAAAGGCACTGGTTTGGGTGGAGCATTGCGCTCAGGATGGGAGATTTTCTTGAACGGTGCCAATTAATCTGCACCAGAAAATCATCCCCTGACCAGGATTCGAACCCGGGTCTCAACGAGTTTTAAATGTTGCGTCCTAACCACTAGACCATCAGGGGAGTTGCCCTCAATCCCCTGCAAACATATACAGAAGGCTGAACACATGGCTCCCTACAGTAGCAGCAGTGTCACCAGCAGAGGGCTTGAGTTGCCATTTCCACTTTGACACTCAGTCTTTTCACACTCAGTCAAATGGCAAACGTCTATTCAGGAGGTTATCGCTTCTCGGCTTTGGGACCGAATATTAAATTGAATTTTGCAACAGGGAGATGGAATAGGGGCTTGGCTCCGTCCACTCCACGCATCGACCCAGTATTGCAGTGTCTCTGGCAACGGTGCACCTCCCTGTGGGGAGATATTCAAAAGGAAAAACAGCTCTTTCCCAGCGTCTCTGTCCGTGTGTACGTATTATGACTGAGAATAAAGCTGATATATTGCACTTACTTTCTCAGCTCAGTGGTATTCTTTTCTTCTCCTGGGCTGAGTGCCGCTCGTTCGCTCGCACGCAGGCAGCGATTATAATTCAAACTGCAAAATAACTTAACTTTAAACAAGCAGGGTCTGAGTACAAATGAAAACTGCGCTCCTGGACTGGACGGACTGTCTGTTTGTCTCGGTGAGGAAAAGGCAGTGGTGGTGAGGGTGGAGCATTGCGCTCAGGAGGGGAGACTTTCTTTGAGTGGTGCCAATTAATCTGCACCAGAAAATCATCCCCCCGACCGGGATTGGAACCCGGGTCTCAACGATTTAAAAGGTTGCGTCCTCGACCACTGGGCCACCTGGGAACCGCCTGAGGAACCTGTCCAAGAGGCTGAGGACACGCACGCCTGCTCCACGAGCAGCAGCGACCAGCAGGGGGCCGACCGGCTGATCCTTCCCTTTCACAGGCAGGCTTCTGGCCCTCGATAAAACGACAAAGGTGTTCAGAAGGAAGGCCTGGGGGGAGGGAGGGAGGGACGGCCATTGGAAATCAGCACAAAGCAGGTCCCCTGGAATCTCACACCTCCGACCCAGGAAACAGGTCTCCTGGTCAAAGCAGTCCAGCCATTAACGTGACAATGGACAGGGCCCCGGCAGCTTGAGACACATCTTTCTTTCGATATGCAAGTTCTTTTTAAAAAGGTTTCCTTCCACAGCAGCTCTGAGTGAGAGACTGACTGACATACGTACACACACACACACACACACACACACACACACAACACCGTCACCCATCCGATTGGTGGACCGCGGGGTCGACAATCTAACTTTTCGTTTCGATGCAGGGGAGAGCGCGAACGCAGTCCCCCACTACCACAAATTTTGCAGTCGAGTATCCCGCATTTGGGGACATCGCAGGCGTCAGCGCACACCCCAAGTGCAATGGGCTAGCCTCATCCTGGGAGATCCGCCTTCGGGATCACAGATTCTCCCCTGCCAGGTAAGTATGCCTTGGGTCGCCACACACTGCCACTAGACAGCATTCGCTACCTTTTACGATTGCAAGGGCAGGTTTTAAGAATCAAAACGTCCCTTCGCTCGCAACGTGCTGATGCTCTGAGAGATTAATTCCGCTCAAATATCGTACCGTATATCCGATGATACACTCTGGGAGAAAATACTGCAGCGATGCGGTGCCGGCGATGGTTGTTTGCATGTCGCCCTTCAAGGGAAATGTCCCGCCTCCAGTTGTTGCTGTAGCAATATATACACGCGCGTTGTCGTGGTAATATAGAACTGCAAGTTGCCGTTGTCGTGGTCGTTTCGAATCAGCACAAAGCAGGTGCACTCCCTGGAATGTCACACCTGCGTCCCAGAAAACAGGTCTCCTGGTCAAAGCAGTCCCGCCCCGCCCTGGGATTAACGTGACAATGGACAGGGCCCAGTCAGGGAGCAGCTTGAGAGACACCTTTCAATAGGCACTTCTGAAACATTAACGCCTTGTTTCTTTCGACAGTTTAACCAGCCTTTAACACGTCTTGTGTTTTTATTTCCCATTTCCAGCCAGCCAGCCCAGCCAGCCCAGCCAGCATCTGCAGTATTTTCTTTTGATTGGTCTTGCCTGCTGTGGAATGAACGTTTAAACACGAGCTGCTGATTGTCAGCACCTCACCTCTTTCTCAATTGGCCGTTGCAATCTCACTCACTCGCTGTGAGACACGTCACGTCACGTCACTAGTTTTCTTTAAAGCGGTTTCCTTCCACGGCAGTGAGTTAGTGACTGAGACTGACTGACGGAGGTCCGTTGAGACGCCACCTTCTCCCATCTGATCGGTGGCCGACTGGCAAATTTACCAATCTGTCAAGCAATCCTAGCAAGAAAGGAAAAAACGGCAACTTCTTTAAACTGATCCACTGTTGCAATTAGAAACGGTGGCAAAAATGTGCCCAGAGTGGGAGAGAACGGCAGTGCTTCCAGACTGCTTTAGACACAGTCAGCCAGAGACCAAAGAGGGAGGGAAAACAGGAGCGGAGATCAATTCGCATCGAGCGCGTTATCGCTTCTCGGCCTTTTGGCGAAGATCAAGTGGTCAAGTGGGGGAAGGCAACCATTTGGAGCCTTCCTGCCATTGTATGCCGGGGGGATGCAGTCAGGGAGAAATCCCCTCGGGCAGAGTGTAGAGCTTTGGCTTGTAGAGCTTTGGCTTGATGTAATGTCACTGCAAGGAATCTGGAATGAATCTGTAAGGCAATAAGGCACCCCAGAGTGTCAGAAAAAAAAAAAAAAAGTTTCTGTTCTTATCAGTTTAATATCTGATATGTCCCCTATCTGGGGACCAAATATTAAATTGATTTTTGGAACAGGGAGATGGAACAAGAGCTTGCTCCGTCCACTCCACGCATCGACCCAGTATTACAGTGTCTCTGGCAACGGTGCACCTCCCTGTGGGGAGATATTCAAAATGCTGAACGGATTTTTGGAGCCTGTATTATTACTCAGAATGCTGAGATATTGCAACTGTGGTTTTCTTGTTTACTCCTGGGATGGATGAGTGCCATTCCCTTTCTTCCTTTTCCCTCTTGCAGTTTTACCTTGGAGGGAAAGACGTCAGTCTCAGGTCACTTTTCAGGAAGCTGCAAGCCTGTGTATTGGGACGTGCCACCTTCCACAGACTTGGTCTCCTGACCTGAAACATTTAACTCCAGTTGTTGTGTGAAAAATTACTGCAGTTTTAAACTGGCAGTTCCAGAATTAATTGTTTCCAAGTCAGACATTTCCCGAAACAGAGAGCGCGAGAGAGACACAATGTTAACGTTTAAACTGCCACAAGCGAGAGGCGAAATAACTTCACGTTGCTGACTTTAAAAATGCGAGCAGACAGTGCGTGTGTGTTTGGAGGGAGTGCACTGTGAATGGCCACATTGGAAGCTGTGAGATCAAACTGTGCTGCTAACTGAGTGTTAAGGTGAGTAAAAGGCACTGGTTTGGGTGGAGCATTGCGCTCAGGATGGGAGATTTTCTTGAACGGTGCCAATTAATCTGCACCAGAAAATCATCCCCTGACCAGGATTCGAACCCGGGTCTCAACGAGTTTTAAATGTTGCGTCCTAACCACTAGACCATCAGGGGAGTTGCCCTCAATCCCCTGCAAACATATACAGAAGGCTGAACACATGGCTCCCTACAGTAGCAGCAGTGTCACCAGCAGAGGGCTTGAGTTGCCATTTCCACTTTGACACTCAGTCTTTTCACACTCAGTCAAATGGCAAACGTCTATTCAGGAGGTTATCGCTTCTCGGCTTTGGGACCGAATATTAAATTGAATTTTGCAACAGGGAGATGGAATAGGGGCTTGGCTCCGTCCACTCCACGCATCGACCCAGTATTGCAGTGTCTCTGGCAACGGTGCACCTCCCTGTGGGGAGATATTCAAAAGGAAAAACAGCTCTTTCCCAGCGTCTCTGTCCGTGTGTACGTATTATGACTGAGAATAAAGCTGATATATTGCACTTACTTTCTCAGCTCAGTGGTATTCTTTTCTTCTCCTGGGCTGAGTGCCGCTCGTTCGCTCGCACGCAGGCAGCGATTATAATTCAAACTGCAAAATAACTTAACTTTAAACAAGCAGGGTCTGAGTACAAATGAAAACTGCGCTCCTGGACTGGACGGACTGTCTGTTTGTCTCGGTGAGGAAAAGGCAGTGGTGGTGAGGGTGGAGCATTGCGCTCAGGAGGGGAGACTTTCTTTGAGTGGTGCCAATTAATCTGCACCAGAAAATCATCCCCCCGACCGGGATTGGAACCCGGGTCTCAACGATTTAAAAGGTTGCGTCCTCGACCACTGGGCCACCTGGGAACCGCCTGAGGAACCTGTCCAAGAGGCTGAGGACACGCACGCCTGCTCCACGAGCAGCAGCGACCAGCAGGGGGCCGACCGGCTGATCCTTCCCTTTCACAGGCAGGCTTCTGGCCCTCGATAAAACGACAAAGGTGTTCAGAAGGAAGGCCTGGGGGGAGGGAGGGAGGGACGGCCATTGGAAATCAGCACAAAGCAGGTCCCCTGGAATCTCACACCTCCGACCCAGGAAACAGGTCTCCTGGTCAAAGCAGTCCAGCCATTAACGTGACAATGGACAGGGCCCCGGCAGCTTGAGACACATCTTTCTTTCGATATGCAAGTTCTTTTTAAAAAGGTTTCCTTCCACAGCAGCTCTGAGTGAGAGACTGACTGACATACGTACACACACACACACACACACACACACACACACAACACCGTCACCCATCCGATTGGTGGACCGCGGGGTCGACAATCTAACTTTTCGTTTCGATGCAGGGGAGAGCGCGAACGCAGTCCCCCACTACCACAAATTTTGCAGTCGAGTATCCCGCATTTGGGGACATCGCAGGCGTCAGCGCACACCCCAAGTGCAATGGGCTAGCCTCATCCTGGGAGATCCGCCTTCGGGATCACAGATTCTCCCCTGCCAGGTAAGTATGCCTTGGGTCGCCACACACTGCCACTAGACAGCATTCGCTACCTTTTACGATTGCAAGGGCAGGTTTTAAGAATCAAAACGTCCCTTCGCTCGCAACGTGCTGATGCTCTGAGAGATTAATTCCGCTCAAATATCGTACCGTATATCCGATGATACACTCTGGGAGAAAATACTGCAGCGATGCGGTGCCGGCGATGGTTGTTTGCATGTCGCCCTTCAAGGGAAATGTCCCGCCTCCAGTTGTTGCTGTAGCAATATATACACGCGCGTTGTCGTGGTAATATAGAACTGCAAGTTGCCGTTGTCGTGGTCGTTTCGAATCAGCACAAAGCAGGTGCACTCCCTGGAATGTCACACCTGCGTCCCAGAAAACAGGTCTCCTGGTCAAAGCAGTCCCGCCCCGCCCTGGGATTAACGTGACAATGGACAGGGCCCAGTCAGGGAGCAGCTTGAGAGACACCTTTCAATAGGCACTTCTGAAACATTAACGCCTTGTTTCTTTCGACAGTTTAACCAGCCTTTAACACGTCTTGTGTTTTTATTTCCCATTTCCAGCCAGCCAGCCCAGCCAGCCCAGCCAGCATCTGCAGTATTTTCTTTTGATTGGTCTTGCCTGCTGTGGAATGAACGTTTAAACACGAGCTGCTGATTGTCAGCACCTCACCTCTTTCTCAATTGGCCGTTGCAATCTCACTCACTCGCTGTGAGACACGTCACGTCACGTCACTAGTTTTCTTTAAAGCGGTTTCCTTCCACGGCAGTGAGTTAGTGACTGAGACTGACTGACGGAGGTCCGTTGAGACGCCACCTTCTCCCATCTGATCGGTGGCCGACTGGCAAATTTACCAATCTGTCAAGCAATCCTAGCAAGAAAGGAAAAAACGGCAACTTCTTTAAACTGATCCACTGTTGCAATTAGAAACGGTGGCAAAAATGTGCCCAGAGTGGGAGAGAACGGCAGTGCTTCCAGACTGCTTTAGACACAGTCAGCCAGAGACCAAAGAGGGAGGGAAAACAGGAGCGGAGATCAATTCGCATCGAGCGCGTTATCGCTTCTCGGCCTTTTGGCGAAGATCAAGTGGTCAAGTGGGGGAAGGCAACCATTTGGAGCCTTCCTGCCATTGTATGCCGGGGGGATGCAGTCAGGGAGAAATCCCCTCGGGCAGAGTGTAGAGCTTTGGCTTGTAGAGCTTTGGCTTGATGTAATGTCACTGCAAGGAATCTGGAATGAATCTGTAAGGCAATAAGGCACCCCAGAGTGTCAGAAAAAAAAAAAAAAAGTTTCTGTTCTTATCAGTTTAATATCTGATATGTCCCCTATCTGGGGACCAAATATTAAATTGATTTTTGGAACAGGGAGATGGAACAAGAGCTTGCTCCGTCCACTCCACGCATCGACCCAGTATTACAGTGTCTCTGGCAACGGTGCACCTCCCTGTGGGGAGATATTCAAAATGCTGAACGGATTTTTGGAGCCTGTATTATTACTCAGAATGCTGAGATATTGCAACTGTGGTTTTCTTGTTTACTCCTGGGATGGATGAGTGCCATTCCCTTTCTTCCTTTTCCCTCTTGCAGTTTTACCTTGGAGGGAAAGACGTCAGTCTCAGGTCACTTTTCAGGAAGCTGCAAGCCTGTGTATTGGGACGTGCCACCTTCCACAGACTTGGTCTCCTGACCTGAAACATTTAACTCCAGTTGTTGTGTGAAAAATTACTGCAGTTTTAAACTGGCAGTTCCAGAATTAATTGTTTCCAAGTCAGACATTTCCCGAAACAGAGAGCGCGAGAGAGACACAATGTTAACGTTTAAACTGCCACAAGCGAGAGGCGAAATAACTTCACGTTGCTGACTTTAAAAATGCGAGCAGACAGTGCGTGTGTGTTTGGAGGGAGTGCACTGTGAATGGCCACATTGGAAGCTGTGAGATCAAACTGTGCTGCTAACTGAGTGTTAAGGTGAGTAAAAGGCACTGGTTTGGGTGGAGCATTGCGCTCAGGATGGGAGATTTTCTTGAACGGTGCCAATTAATCTGCACCAGAAAATCATCCCCTGACCAGGATTCGAACCCGGGTCTCAACGAGTTTTAAATGTTGCGTCCTAACCACTAGACCATCAGGGGAGTTGCCCTCAATCCCCTGCAAACATATACAGAAGGCTGAACACATGGCTCCCTACAGTAGCAGCAGTGTCACCAGCAGAGGGCTTGAGTTGCCATTTCCACTTTGACACTCAGTCTTTTCACACTCAGTCAAATGGCAAACGTCTATTCAGGAGGTTATCGCTTCTCGGCTTTGGGACCGAATATTAAATTGAATTTTGCAACAGGGAGATGGAATAGGGGCTTGGCTCCGTCCACTCCACGCATCGACCCAGTATTGCAGTGTCTCTGGCAACGGTGCACCTCCCTGTGGGGAGATATTCAAAAGGAAAAACAGCTCTTTCCCAGCGTCTCTGTCCGTGTGTACGTATTATGACTGAGAATAAAGCTGATATATTGCACTTACTTTCTCAGCTCAGTGGTATTCTTTTCTTCTCCTGGGCTGAGTGCCGCTCGTTCGCTCGCACGCAGGCAGCGATTATAATTCAAACTGCAAAATAACTTAACTTTAAACAAGCAGGGTCTGAGTACAAATGAAAACTGCGCTCCTGGACTGGACGGACTGTCTGTTTGTCTCGGTGAGGAAAAGGCAGTGGTGGTGAGGGTGGAGCATTGCGCTCAGGAGGGGAGACTTTCTTTGAGTGGTGCCAATTAATCTGCACCAGAAAATCATCCCCCCGACCGGGATTGGAACCCGGGTCTCAACGATTTAAAAGGTTGCGTCCTCGACCACTGGGCCACCTGGGAACCGCCTGAGGAACCTGTCCAAGAGGCTGAGGACACGCACGCCTGCTCCACGAGCAGCAGCGACCAGCAGGGGGCCGACCGGCTGATCCTTCCCTTTCACAGGCAGGCTTCTGGCCCTCGATAAAACGACAAAGGTGTTCAGAAGGAAGGCCTGGGGGGAGGGAGGGAGGGACGGCCATTGGAAATCAGCACAAAGCAGGTCCCCTGGAATCTCACACCTCCGACCCAGGAAACAGGTCTCCTGGTCAAAGCAGTCCAGCCATTAACGTGACAATGGACAGGGCCCCGGCAGCTTGAGACACATCTTTCTTTCGATATGCAAGTTCTTTTTAAAAAGGTTTCCTTCCACAGCAGCTCTGAGTGAGAGACTGACTGACATACGTACACACACACACACACACACACACACACACAACACCGTCACCCATCCGATTGGTGGACCGCGGGGTCGACAATCTAACTTTTCGTTTCGATGCAGGGGAGAGCGCGAACGCAGTCCCCCACTACCACAAATTTTGCAGTCGAGTATCCCGCATTTGGGGACATCGCAGGCGTCAGCGCACACCCCAAGTGCAATGGGCTAGCCTCATCCTGGGAGATCCGCCTTCGGGATCACAGATTCTCCCCTGCCAGGTAAGTATGCCTTGGGTCGCCACACACTGCCACTAGACAGCATTCGCTACCTTTTACGATTGCAAGGGCAGGTTTTAAGAATCAAAACGTCCCTTCGCTCGCAACGTGCTGATGCTCTGAGAGATTAATTCCGCTCAAATATCGTACCGTATATCCGATGATACACTCTGGGAGAAAATACTGCAGCGATGCGGTGCCGGCGATGGTTGTTTGCATGTCGCCCTTCAAGGGAAATGTCCCGCCTCCAGTTGTTGCTGTAGCAATATATACACGCGCGTTGTCGTGGTAATATAGAACTGCAAGTTGCCGTTGTCGTGGTCGTTTCGAATCAGCACAAAGCAGGTGCACTCCCTGGAATGTCACACCTGCGTCCCAGAAAACAGGTCTCCTGGTCAAAGCAGTCCCGCCCCGCCCTGGGATTAACGTGACAATGGACAGGGCCCAGTCAGGGAGCAGCTTGAGAGACACCTTTCAATAGGCACTTCTGAAACATTAACGCCTTGTTTCTTTCGACAGTTTAACCAGCCTTTAACACGTCTTGTGTTTTTATTTCCCATTTCCAGCCAGCCAGCCCAGCCAGCCCAGCCAGCATCTGCAGTATTTTCTTTTGATTGGTCTTGCCTGCTGTGGAATGAACGTTTAAACACGAGCTGCTGATTGTCAGCACCTCACCTCTTTCTCAATTGGCCGTTGCAATCTCACTCACTCGCTGTGAGACACGTCACGTCACGTCACTAGTTTTCTTTAAAGCGGTTTCCTTCCACGGCAGTGAGTTAGTGACTGAGACTGACTGACGGAGGTCCGTTGAGACGCCACCTTCTCCCATCTGATCGGTGGCCGACTGGCAAATTTACCAATCTGTCAAGCAATCCTAGCAAGAAAGGAAAAAACGGCAACTTCTTTAAACTGATCCACTGTTGCAATTAGAAACGGTGGCAAAAATGTGCCCAGAGTGGGAGAGAACGGCAGTGCTTCCAGACTGCTTTAGACACAGTCAGCCAGAGACCAAAGAGGGAGGGAAAACAGGAGCGGAGATCAATTCGCATCGAGCGCGTTATCGCTTCTCGGCCTTTTGGCGAAGATCAAGTGGTCAAGTGGGGGAAGGCAACCATTTGGAGCCTTCCTGCCATTGTATGCCGGGGGGATGCAGTCAGGGAGAAATCCCCTCGGGCAGAGTGTAGAGCTTTGGCTTGTAGAGCTTTGGCTTGATGTAATGTCACTGCAAGGAATCTGGAATGAATCTGTAAGGCAATAAGGCACCCCAGAGTGTCAGAAAAAAAAAAAAAAAGTTTCTGTTCTTATCAGTTTAATATCTGATATGTCCCCTATCTGGGGACCAAATATTAAATTGATTTTTGGAACAGGGAGATGGAACAAGAGCTTGCTCCGTCCACTCCACGCATCGACCCAGTATTACAGTGTCTCTGGCAACGGTGCACCTCCCTGTGGGGAGATATTCAAAATGCTGAACGGATTTTTGGAGCCTGTATTATTACTCAGAATGCTGAGATATTGCAACTGTGGTTTTCTTGTTTACTCCTGGGATGGATGAGTGCCATTCCCTTTCTTCCTTTTCCCTCTTGCAGTTTTACCTTGGAGGGAAAGACGTCAGTCTCAGGTCACTTTTCAGGAAGCTGCAAGCCTGTGTATTGGGACGTGCCACCTTCCACAGACTTGGTCTCCTGACCTGAAACATTTAACTCCAGTTGTTGTGTGAAAAATTACTGCAGTTTTAAACTGGCAGTTCCAGAATTAATTGTTTCCAAGTCAGACATTTCCCGAAACAGAGAGCGCGAGAGAGACACAATGTTAACGTTTAAACTGCCACAAGCGAGAGGCGAAATAACTTCACGTTGCTGACTTTAAAAATGCGAGCAGACAGTGCGTGTGTGTTTGGAGGGAGTGCACTGTGAATGGCCACATTGGAAGCTGTGAGATCAAACTGTGCTGCTAACTGAGTGTTAAGGTGAGTAAAAGGCACTGGTTTGGGTGGAGCATTGCGCTCAGGATGGGAGATTTTCTTGAACGGTGCCAATTAATCTGCACCAGAAAATCATCCCCTGACCAGGATTCGAACCCGGGTCTCAACGAGTTTTAAATGTTGCGTCCTAACCACTAGACCATCAGGGGAGTTGCCCTCAATCCCCTGCAAACATATACAGAAGGCTGAACACATGGCTCCCTACAGTAGCAGCAGTGTCACCAGCAGAGGGCTTGAGTTGCCATTTCCACTTTGACACTCAGTCTTTTCACACTCAGTCAAATGGCAAACGTCTATTCAGGAGGTTATCGCTTCTCGGCTTTGGGACCGAATATTAAATTGAATTTTGCAACAGGGAGATGGAATAGGGGCTTGGCTCCGTCCACTCCACGCATCGACCCAGTATTGCAGTGTCTCTGGCAACGGTGCACCTCCCTGTGGGGAGATATTCAAAAGGAAAAACAGCTCTTTCCCAGCGTCTCTGTCCGTGTGTACGTATTATGACTGAGAATAAAGCTGATATATTGCACTTACTTTCTCAGCTCAGTGGTATTCTTTTCTTCTCCTGGGCTGAGTGCCGCTCGTTCGCTCGCTCGCTCGCACGCAGGCAGCGATTATAATTCAAACTGCAAAATAACTTAACTTTAAACAAGCAGGGTCTGAGTACAAATGAAAACTGCGCTCCTGGACTGGACGGACTGTCTGTTTGTCTCGGTGAGGAAAAGGCAGTGGTGGTGAGGGTGGAGCATTGCGCTCAGGAGGGGAGACTTTCTTTGAGTGGTGCCAATTAATCTGCACCAGAAAATCATCCCCCCGACCGGGATTGGAACCCGGGTCTCAACGATTTAAAAGGTTGCGTCCTCGACCACTGGGCCACCTGGGAACCGCCTGAGGAACCTGTCCAAGAGGCTGAGGACACGCACGCCTGCTCCACGAGCAGCAGCGACCAGCAGGGGGCCGACCGGCTGATCCTTCCCTTTCACAGGCAGGCTTCTGGCCCTCGATAAAACGACAAAGGTGTTCAGAAGGAAGGCCTGGGGGGAGGGAGGGAGGGACGGCCATTGGAAATCAGCACAAAGCAGGTCCCCTGGAATCTCACACCTCCGACCCAGGAAACAGGTCTCCTGGTCAAAGCAGTCCAGCCATTAACGTGACAATGGACAGGGCCCCGGCAGCTTGAGACACATCTTTCTTTCGATATGCAAGTTCTTTTTAAAAAGGTTTCCTTCCACAGCAGCTCTGAGTGAGAGACTGACTGACATACGTACACACACACACACACACACACACACACACACACAACACCGTCACCCATCCGATTGGTGGACCGCGGGGTCGACAATCTAACTTTTCGTTTCGATGCAGGGGAGAGCGCGAACGCAGTCCCCCACTACCACAAATTTTGCAGTCGAGTATCCCGCATTTGGGGACATCGCAGGCGTCAGCGCACACCCCAAGTGCAATGGGCTAGCCTCATCCTGGGAGATCCGCCTTCGGGATCACAGATTCTCCCCTGCCAGGTAAGTATGCCTTGGGTCGCCACACACTGCCACTAGACAGCATTCGCTACCTTTTACGATTGCAAGGGCAGGTTTTAAGAATCAAAACGTCCCTTCGCTCGCAACGTGCTGATGCTCTGAGAGATTAATTCCGCTCAAATATCGTACCGTATATCCGATGATACACTCTGGGAGAAAATACTGCAGCGATGCGGTGCCGGCGATGGTTGTTTGCATGTCGCCCTTCAAGGGAAATGTCCCGCCTCCAGTTGTTGCTGTAGCAATATATACACGCGCGTTGTCGTGGTAATATAGAACTGCAAGTTGCCGTTGTCGTGGTCGTTTCGAATCAGCACAAAGCAGGTGCACTCCCTGGAATGTCACACCTGCGTCCCAGAAAACAGGTCTCCTGGTCAAAGCAGTCCCGCCCCGCCCTGGGATTAACGTGACAATGGACAGGGCCCAGTCAGGGAGCAGCTTGAGAGACACCTTTCAATAGGCACTTCTGAAACATTAACGCCTTGTTTCTTTCGACAGTTTAACCAGCCTTTAACACGTCTTGTGTTTTTATTTCCCATTTCCAGCCAGCCAGCCCAGCCAGCCCAGCCAGCATCTGCAGTATTTTCTTTTGATTGGTCTTGCCTGCTGTGGAATGAACGTTTAAACACGAGCTGCTGATTGTCAGCACCTCACCTCTTTCTCAATTGGCCGTTGCAATCTCACTCACTCGCTGTGAGACACGTCACGTCACGTCACTAGTTTTCTTTAAAGCGGTTTCCTTCCACGGCAGTGAGTTAGTGACTGAGACTGACTGACGGAGGTCCGTTGAGACGCCACCTTCTCCCATCTGATCGGTGGCCGACTGGCAAATTTACCAATCTGTCAAGCAATCCTAGCAAGAAAGGAAAAAACGGCAACTTCTTTAAACTGATCCACTGTTGCAATTAGAAACGGTGGCAAAAATGTGCCCAGAGTGGGAGAGAACGGCAGTGCTTCCAGACTGCTTTAGACACAGTCAGCCAGAGACCAAAGAGGGAGGGAAAACAGGAGCGGAGATCAATTCGCATCGAGCGCGTTATCGCTTCTCGGCCTTTTGGCGAAGATCAAGTGGTCAAGTGGGGGAAGGCAACCATTTGGAGCCTTCCTGCCATTGTATGCCGGGGGGATGCAGTCAGGGAGAAATCCCCTCGGGCAGAGTGTAGAGCTTTGGCTTGTAGAGCTTTGGCTTGATGTAATGTCACTGCAAGGAATCTGGAATGAATCTGTAAGGCAATAAGGCACCCCAGAGTGTCAGAAAAAAAAAAAAAAAGTTTCTGTTCTTATCAGTTTAATATCTGATATGTCCCCTATCTGGGGACCAAATATTAAATTGATTTTTGGAACAGGGAGATGGAACAAGAGCTTGCTCCGTCCACTCCACGCATCGACCCAGTATTACAGTGTCTCTGGCAACGGTGCACCTCCCTGTGGGGAGATATTCAAAATGCTGAACGGATTTTTGGAGCCTGTATTATTACTCAGAATGCTGAGATATTGCAACTGTGGTTTTCTTGTTTACTCCTGGGATGGATGAGTGCCATTCCCTTTCTTCCTTTTCCCTCTTGCAGTTTTACCTTGGAGGGAAAGACGTCAGTCTCAGGTCACTTTTCAGGAAGCTGCAAGCCTGTGTATTGGGACGTGCCACCTTCCACAGACTTGGTCTCCTGACCTGAAACATTTAACTCCAGTTGTTGTGTGAAAAATTACTGCAGTTTTAAACTGGCAGTTCCAGAATTAATTGTTTCCAAGTCAGACATTTCCCGAAACAGAGAGCGCGAGAGAGACACAATGTTAACGTTTAAACTGCCACAAGCGAGAGGCGAAATAACTTCACGTTGCTGACTTTAAAAATGCGAGCAGACAGTGCGTGTGTGTTTGGAGGGAGTGCACTGTGAATGGCCACATTGGAAGCTGTGAGATCAAACTGTGCTGCTAACTGAGTGTTAAGGTGAGTAAAAGGCACTGGTTTGGGTGGAGCATTGCGCTCAGGATGGGAGATTTTCTTGAACGGTGCCAATTAATCTGCACCAGAAAATCATCCCCTGACCAGGATTCGAACCCGGGTCTCAACGAGTTTTAAATGTTGCGTCCTAACCACTAGACCATCAGGGGAGTTGCCCTCAATCCCCTGCAAACATATACAGAAGGCTGAACACATGGCTCCCTACAGTAGCAGCAGTGTCACCAGCAGAGGGCTTGAGTTGCCATTTCCACTTTGACACTCAGTCTTTTCACACTCAGTCAAATGGCAAACGTCTATTCAGGAGGTTATCGCTTCTCGGCTTTGGGACCGAATATTAAATTGAATTTTGCAACAGGGAGATGGAATAGGGGCTTGGCTCCGTCCACTCCACGCATCGACCCAGTATTGCAGTGTCTCTGGCAACGGTGCACCTCCCTGTGGGGAGATATTCAAAAGGAAAAACAGCTCTTTCCCAGCGTCTCTGTCCGTGTGTACGTATTATGACTGAGAATAAAGCTGATATATTGCACTTACTTTCTCAGCTCAGTGGTATTCTTTTCTTCTCCTGGGCTGAGTGCCGCTCGTTCGCTCGCTCGCTCGCACGCAGGCAGCGATTATAATTCAAACTGCAAAATAACTTAACTTTAAACAAGCAGGGTCTGAGTACAAATGAAAACTGCGCTCCTGGACTGGACGGACTGTCTGTTTGTCTCGGTGAGGAAAAGGCAGTGGTGGTGAGGGTGGAGCATTGCGCTCAGGAGGGGAGACTTTCTTTGAGTGGTGCCAATTAATCTGCACCAGAAAATCATCCCCCCGACCGGGATTGGAACCCGGGTCTCAACGATTTAAAAGGTTGCGTCCTCGACCACTGGGCCACCTGGGAACCGCCTGAGGAACCTGTCCAAGAGGCTGAGGACACGCACGCCTGCTCCACGAGCAGCAGCGACCAGCAGGGGGCCGACCGGCTGATCCTTCCCTTTCACAGGCAGGCTTCTGGCCCTCGATAAAACGACAAAGGTGTTCAGAAGGAAGGCCTGGGGGGAGGGAGGGAGGGACGGCCATTGGAAATCAGCACAAAGCAGGTCCCCTGGAATCTCACACCTCCGACCCAGGAAACAGGTCTCCTGGTCAAAGCAGTCCAGCCATTAACGTGACAATGGACAGGGCCCCGGCAGCTTGAGACACATCTTTCTTTCGATATGCAAGTTCTTTTTAAAAAGGTTTCCTTCCACAGCAGCTCTGAGTGAGAGACTGACTGACATACGTACACACACACACACACACACACACACACACACACAACACCGTCACCCATCCGATTGGTGGACCGCGGGGTCGACAATCTAACTTTTCGTTTCGATGCAGGGGAGAGCGCGAACGCAGTCCCCCACTACCACAAATTTTGCAGTCGAGTATCCCGCATTTGGGGACATCGCAGGCGTCAGCGCACACCCCAAGTGCAATGGGCTAGCCTCATCCTGGGAGATCCGCCTTCGGGATCACAGATTCTCCCCTGCCAGGTAAGTATGCCTTGGGTCGCCACACACTGCCACTAGACAGCATTCGCTACCTTTTACGATTGCAAGGGCAGGTTTTAAGAATCAAAACGTCCCTTCGCTCGCAACGTGCTGATGCTCTGAGAGATTAATTCCGCTCAAATATCGTACCGTATATCCGATGATACACTCTGGGAGAAAATACTGCAGCGATGCGGTGCCGGCGATGGTTGTTTGCATGTCGCCCTTCAAGGGAAATGTCCCGCCTCCAGTTGTTGCTGTAGCAATATATACACGCGCGTTGTCGTGGTAATATAGAACTGCAAGTTGCCGTTGTCGTGGTCGTTTCGAATCAGCACAAAGCAGGTGCACTCCCTGGAATGTCACACCTGCGTCCCAGAAAACAGGTCTCCTGGTCAAAGCAGTCCCGCCCCGCCCTGGGATTAACGTGACAATGGACAGGGCCCAGTCAGGGAGCAGCTTGAGAGACACCTTTCAATAGGCACTTCTGAAACATTAACGCCTTGTTTCTTTCGACAGTTTAACCAGCCTTTAACACGTCTTGTGTTTTTATTTCCCATTTCCAGCCAGCCAGCCCAGCCAGCCCAGCCAGCATCTGCAGTATTTTCTTTTGATTGGTCTTGCCTGCTGTGGAATGAACGTTTAAACACGAGCTGCTGATTGTCAGCACCTCACCTCTTTCTCAATTGGCCGTTGCAATCTCACTCACTCGCTGTGAGACACGTCACGTCACGTCACTAGTTTTCTTTAAAGCGGTTTCCTTCCACGGCAGTGAGTTAGTGACTGAGACTGACTGACGGAGGTCCGTTGAGACGCCACCTTCTCCCATCTGATCGGTGGCCGACTGGCAAATTTACCAATCTGTCAAGCAATCCTAGCAAGAAAGGAAAAAACGGCAACTTCTTTAAACTGATCCACTGTTGCAATTAGAAACGGTGGCAAAAATGTGCCCAGAGTGGGAGAGAACGGCAGTGCTTCCAGACTGCTTTAGACACAGTCAGCCAGAGACCAAAGAGGGAGGGAAAACAGGAGCGGAGATCAATTCGCATCGAGCGCGTTATCGCTTCTCGGCCTTTTGGCGAAGATCAAGTGGTCAAGTGGGGGAAGGCAACCATTTGGAGCCTTCCTGCCATTGTATGCCGGGGGGATGCAGTCAGGGAGAAATCCCCTCGGGCAGAGTGTAGAGCTTTGGCTTGTAGAGCTTTGGCTTGATGTAATGTCACTGCAAGGAATCTGGAATGAATCTGTAAGGCAATAAGGCACCCCAGAGTGTCAGAAAAAAAAAAAAAAAGTTTCTGTTCTTATCAGTTTAATATCTGATATGTCCCCTATCTGGGGACCAAATATTAAATTGATTTTTGGAACAGGGAGATGGAACAAGAGCTTGCTCCGTCCACTCCACGCATCGACCCAGTATTACAGTGTCTCTGGCAACGGTGCACCTCCCTGTGGGGAGATATTCAAAATGCTGAACGGATTTTTGGAGCCTGTATTATTACTCAGAATGCTGAGATATTGCAACTGTGGTTTTCTTGTTTACTCCTGGGATGGATGAGTGCCATTCCCTTTCTTCCTTTTCCCTCTTGCAGTTTTACCTTGGAGGGAAAGACGTCAGTCTCAGGTCACTTTTCAGGAAGCTGCAAGCCTGTGTATTGGGACGTGCCACCTTCCACAGACTTGGTCTCCTGACCTGAAACATTTAACTCCAGTTGTTGTGTGAAAAATTACTGCAGTTTTAAACTGGCAGTTCCAGAATTAATTGTTTCCAAGTCAGACATTTCCCGAAACAGAGAGCGCGAGAGAGACACAATGTTAACGTTTAAACTGCCACAAGCGAGAGGCGAAATAACTTCACGTTGCTGACTTTAAAAATGCGAGCAGACAGTGCGTGTGTGTTTGGAGGGAGTGCACTGTGAATGGCCACATTGGAAGCTGTGAGATCAAACTGTGCTGCTAACTGAGTGTTAAGGTGAGTAAAAGGCACTGGTTTGGGTGGAGCATTGCGCTCAGGATGGGAGATTTTCTTGAACGGTGCCAATTAATCTGCACCAGAAAATCATCCCCTGACCAGGATTCGAACCCGGGTCTCAACGAGTTTTAAATGTTGCGTCCTAACCACTAGACCATCAGGGGAGTTGCCCTCAATCCCCTGCAAACATATACAGAAGGCTGAACACATGGCTCCCTACAGTAGCAGCAGTGTCACCAGCAGAGGGCTTGAGTTGCCATTTCCACTTTGACACTCAGTCTTTTCACACTCAGTCAAATGGCAAACGTCTATTCAGGAGGTTATCGCTTCTCGGCTTTGGGACCGAATATTAAATTGAATTTTGCAACAGGGAGATGGAATAGGGGCTTGGCTCCGTCCACTCCACGCATCGACCCAGTATTGCAGTGTCTCTGGCAACGGTGCACCTCCCTGTGGGGAGATATTCAAAAGGAAAAACAGCTCTTTCCCAGCGTCTCTGTCCGTGTGTACGTATTATGACTGAGAATAAAGCTGATATATTGCACTTACTTTCTCAGCTCAGTGGTATTCTTTTCTTCTCCTGGGCTGAGTGCCGCTCGTTCGCTCGCTCGCTCGCACGCAGGCAGCGATTATAATTCAAACTGCAAAATAACTTAAGCAGGGTCTGAGTACAAATGAAAACTGCGCTCCTGGACTGGACGGACTGTCTGTTTGTCTCGGTGAGGAAAAGGCAGTGGTGGTGAGGGTGGAGCATTGCGCTCAGGAGGGGAGACTTTCTTTGAGTGGTGCCAATTAATCTGCACCAGAAAATCATCCCCCCGACCGGGATTGGAACCCGGGTCTCAACGATTTAAAAGGTTGCGTCCTCGACCACTGGGCCACCTGGGAACCGCCTGAGGAACCTGTCCAAGAGGCTGAGGACACGCACGCCTGCTCCACGAGCAGCAGCGACCAGCAGGGGGCCGACCGGCTGATCCTTCCCTTTCACAGGCAGGCTTCTGGCCCTCGATAAAACGACAAAGGTGTTCAGAAGGAAGGCCTGGGGGGAGGGAGGGAGGGACGGCCATTGGAAATCAGCACAAAGCAGGTCCCCTGGAATCTCACACCTCCGACCCAGGAAACAGGTCTCCTGGTCAAAGCAGTCCAGCCATTAACGTGACAATGGACAGGGCCCCGGCAGCTTGAGACACATCTTTCTTTCGATATGCAAGTTCTTTTTAAAAAGGTTTCCTTCCACAGCAGCTCTGAGTGAGAGACTGACTGACATACGTACACACACACACACACACACACACACACACACACAACACCGTCACCCATCCGATTGGTGGACCGCGGGGTCGACAATCTAACTTTTCGTTTCGATGCAGGGGAGAGCGCGAACGCAGTCCCCCACTACCACAAATTTTGCAGTCGAGTATCCCGCATTTGGGGACATCGCAGGCGTCAGCGCACACCCCAAGTGCAATGGGCTAGCCTCATCCTGGGAGATCCGCCTTCGGGATCACAGATTCTCCCCTGCCAGGTAAGTATGCCTTGGGTCGCCACACACTGCCACTAGACAGCATTCGCTACCTTTTACGATTGCAAGGGCAGGTTTTAAGAATCAAAACGTCCCTTCGCTCGCAACGTGCTGATGCTCTGAGAGATTAATTCCGCTCAAATATCGTACCGTATATCCGATGATACACTCTGGGAGAAAATACTGCAGCGATGCGGTGCCGGCGATGGTTGTTTGCATGTCGCCCTTCAAGGGAAATGTCCCGCCTCCAGTTGTTGCTGTAGCAATATATACACGCGCGTTGTCGTGGTAATATAGAACTGCAAGTTGCCGTTGTCGTGGTCGTTTCGAATCAGCACAAAGCAGGTGCACTCCCTGGAATGTCACACCTGCGTCCCAGAAAACAGGTCTCCTGGTCAAAGCAGTCCCGCCCCGCCCTGGGATTAACGTGACAATGGACAGGGCCCAGTCAGGGAGCAGCTTGAGAGACACCTTTCAATAGGCACTTCTGAAACATTAACGCCTTGTTTCTTTCGACAGTTTAACCAGCCTTTAACACGTCTTGTGTTTTTATTTCCCATTTCCAGCCAGCCAGCCCAGCCAGCCCAGCCAGCATCTGCAGTATTTTCTTTTGATTGGTCTTGCCTGCTGTGGAATGAACGTTTAAACACGAGCTGCTGATTGTCAGCACCTCACCTCTTTCTCAATTGGCCGTTGCAATCTCACTCACTCGCTGTGAGACACGTCACGTCACGTCACTAGTTTTCTTTAAAGCGGTTTCCTTCCACGGCAGTGAGTTAGTGACTGAGACTGACTGACGGAGGTCCGTTGAGACGCCACCTTCTCCCATCTGATCGGTGGCCGACTGGCAAATTTACCAATCTGTCAAGCAATCCTAGCAAGAAAGGAAAAAACGGCAACTTCTTTAAACTGATCCACTGTTGCAATTAGAAACGGTGGCAAAAATGTGCCCAGAGTGGGAGAGAACGGCAGTGCTTCCAGACTGCTTTAGACACAGTCAGCCAGAGACCAAAGAGGGAGGGAAAACAGGAGCGGAGATCAATTCGCATCGAGCGCGTTATCGCTTCTCGGCCTTTTGGCGAAGATCAAGTGGTCAAGTGGGGGAAGGCAACCATTTGGAGCCTTCCTGCCATTGTATGCCGGGGGGATGCAGTCAGGGAGAAATCCCCTCGGGCAGAGTGTAGAGCTTTGGCTTGTAGAGCTTTGGCTTGATGTAATGTCACTGCAAGGAATCTGGAATGAATCTGTAAGGCAATAAGGCACCCCAGAGTGTCAGAAAAAAAAAAAAAAAGTTTCTGTTCTTATCAGTTTAATATCTGATATGTCCCCTATCTGGGGACCAAATATTAAATTGATTTTTGGAACAGGGAGATGGAACAAGAGCTTGCTCCGTCCACTCCACGCATCGACCCAGTATTACAGTGTCTCTGGCAACGGTGCACCTCCCTGTGGGGAGATATTCAAAATGCTGAACGGATTTTTGGAGCCTGTATTATTACTCAGAATGCTGAGATATTGCAACTGTGGTTTTCTTGTTTACTCCTGGGATGGATGAGTGCCATTCCCTTTCTTCCTTTTCCCTCTTGCAGTTTTACCTTGGAGGGAAAGACGTCAGTCTCAGGTCACTTTTCAGGAAGCTGCAAGCCTGTGTATTGGGACGTGCCACCTTCCACAGACTTGGTCTCCTGACCTGAAACATTTAACTCCAGTTGTTGTGTGAAAAATTACTGCAGTTTTAAACTGGCAGTTCCAGAATTAATTGTTTCCAAGTCAGACATTTCCCGAAACAGAGAGCGCGAGAGAGACACAATGTTAACGTTTAAACTGCCACAAGCGAGAGGCGAAATAACTTCACGTTGCTGACTTTAAAAATGCGAGCAGACAGTGCGTGTGTGTTTGGAGGGAGTGCACTGTGAATGGCCACATTGGAAGCTGTGAGATCAAACTGTGCTGCTAACTGAGTGTTAAGGTGAGTAAAAGGCACTGGTTTGGGTGGAGCATTGCGCTCAGGATGGGAGATTTTCTTGAACGGTGCCAATTAATCTGCACCAGAAAATCATCCCCTGACCAGGATTCGAACCCGGGTCTCAACGAGTTTTAAATGTTGCGTCCTAACCACTAGACCATCAGGGGAGTTGCCCTCAATCCCCTGCAAACATATACAGAAGGCTGAACACATGGCTCCCTACAGTAGCAGCAGTGTCACCAGCAGAGGGCTTGAGTTGCCATTTCCACTTTGACACTCAGTCTTTTCACACTCAGTCAAATGGCAAACGTCTATTCAGGAGGTTATCGCTTCTCGGCTTTGGGACCGAATATTAAATTGAATTTTGCAACAGGGAGATGGAATAGGGGCTTGGCTCCGTCCACTCCACGCATCGACCCAGTATTGCAGTGTCTCTGGCAACGGTGCACCTCCCTGTGGGGAGATATTCAAAAGGAAAAACAGCTCTTTCCCAGCGTCTCTGTCCGTGTGTACGTATTATGACTGAGAATAAAGCTGATATATTGCACTTACTTTCTCAGCTCAGTGGTATTCTTTTCTTCTCCTGGGCTGAGTGCCGCTCGTTCGCTCGCACGCAGGCAGCGATTATAATTCAAACTGCAAAATAACTTAACTTTAAACAAGCAGGGTCTGAGTACAAATGAAAACTGCGCTCCTGGACTGGACGGACTGTCTGTTTGTCTCGGTGAGGAAAAGGCAGTGGTGGTGAGGGTGGAGCATTGCGCTCAGGAGGGGAGACTTTCTTTGAGTGGTGCCAATTAATCTGCACCAGAAAATCATCCCCCCGACCGGGATTGGAACCCGGGTCTCAACGATTTAAAAGGTTGCGTCCTCGACCACTGGGCCACCTGGGAACCGCCTGAGGAACCTGTCCAAGAGGCTGAGGACACGCACGCCTGCTCCACGAGCAGCAGCGACCAGCAGGGGGCCGACCGGCTGATCCTTCCCTTTCACAGGCAGGCTTCTGGCCCTCGATAAAACGACAAAGGTGTTCAGAAGGAAGGCCTGGGGGGAGGGAGGGAGGGACGGCCATTGGAAATCAGCACAAAGCAGGTCCCCTGGAATCTCACACCTCCGACCCAGGAAACAGGTCTCCTGGTCAAAGCAGTCCAGCCATTAACGTGACAATGGACAGGGCCCCGGCAGCTTGAGACACATCTTTCTTTCGATATGCAAGTTCTTTTTAAAAAGGTTTCCTTCCACAGCAGCTCTGAGTGAGAGACTGACTGACATACGTACACACACACACACACACACACACACACACAACACCGTCACCCATCCGATTGGTGGACCGCGGGGTCGACAATCTAACTTTTCGTTTCGATGCAGGGGAGAGCGCGAACGCAGTCCCCCACTACCACAAATTTTGCAGTCGAGTATCCCGCATTTGGGGACATCGCAGGCGTCAGCGCACACCCCAAGTGCAATGGGCTAGCCTCATCCTGGGAGATCCGCCTTCGGGATCACAGATTCTCCCCTGCCAGGTAAGTATGCCTTGGGTCGCCACACACTGCCACTAGACAGCATTCGCTACCTTTTACGATTGCAAGGGCAGGTTTTAAGAATCAAAACGTCCCTTCGCTCGCAACGTGCTGATGCTCTGAGAGATTAATTCCGCTCAAATATCGTACCGTATATCCGATGATACACTCTGGGAGAAAATACTGCAGCGATGCGGTGCCGGCGATGGTTGTTTGCATGTCGCCCTTCAAGGGAAATGTCCCGCCTCCAGTTGTTGCTGTAGCAATATATACACGCGCGTTGTCGTGGTAATATAGAACTGCAAGTTGCCGTTGTCGTGGTCGTTTCGAATCAGCACAAAGCAGGTGCACTCCCTGGAATGTCACACCTGCGTCCCAGAAAACAGGTCTCCTGGTCAAAGCAGTCCCGCCCCGCCCTGGGATTAACGTGACAATGGACAGGGCCCAGTCAGGGAGCAGCTTGAGAGACACCTTTCAATAGGCACTTCTGAAACATTAACGCCTTGTTTCTTTCGACAGTTTAACCAGCCTTTAACACGTCTTGTGTTTTTATTTCCCATTTCCAGCCAGCCAGCCCAGCCAGCCCAGCCAGCATCTGCAGTATTTTCTTTTGATTGGTCTTGCCTGCTGTGGAATGAACGTTTAAACACGAGCTGCTGATTGTCAGCACCTCACCTCTTTCTCAATTGGCCGTTGCAATCTCACTCACTCGCTGTGAGACACGTCACGTCACGTCACTAGTTTTCTTTAAAGCGGTTTCCTTCCACGGCAGTGAGTTAGTGACTGAGACTGACTGACGGAGGTCCGTTGAGACGCCACCTTCTCCCATCTGATCGGTGGCCGACTGGCAAATTTACCAATCTGTCAAGCAATCCTAGCAAGAAAGGAAAAAACGGCAACTTCTTTAAACTGATCCACTGTTGCAATTAGAAACGGTGGCAAAAATGTGCCCAGAGTGGGAGAGAACGGCAGTGCTTCCAGACTGCTTTAGACACAGTCAGCCAGAGACCAAAGAGGGAGGGAAAACAGGAGCGGAGATCAATTCGCATCGAGCGCGTTATCGCTTCTCGGCCTTTTGGCGAAGATCAAGTGGTCAAGTGGGGGAAGGCAACCATTTGGAGCCTTCCTGCCATTGTATGCCGGGGGGATGCAGTCAGGGAGAAATCCCCTCGGGCAGAGTGTAGAGCTTTGGCTTGTAGAGCTTTGGCTTGATGTAATGTCACTGCAAGGAATCTGGAATGAATCTGTAAGGCAATAAGGCACCCCAGAGTGTCAGAAAAAAAAAAAAAAAGTTTCTGTTCTTATCAGTTTAATATCTGATATGTCCCCTATCTGGGGACCAAATATTAAATTGATTTTTGGAACAGGGAGATGGAACAAGAGCTTGCTCCGTCCACTCCACGCATCGACCCAGTATTACAGTGTCTCTGGCAACGGTGCACCTCCCTGTGGGGAGATATTCAAAATGCTGAACGGATTTTTGGAGCCTGTATTATTACTCAGAATGCTGAGATATTGCAACTGTGGTTTTCTTGTTTACTCCTGGGATGGATGAGTGCCATTCCCTTTCTTCCTTTTCCCTCTTGCAGTTTTACCTTGGAGGGAAAGACGTCAGTCTCAGGTCACTTTTCAGGAAGCTGCAAGCCTGTGTATTGGGACGTGCCACCTTCCACAGACTTGGTCTCCTGACCTGAAACATTTAACTCCAGTTGTTGTGTGAAAAATTACTGCAGTTTTAAACTGGCAGTTCCAGAATTAATTGTTTCCAAGTCAGACATTTCCCGAAACAGAGAGCGCGAGAGAGACACAATGTTAACGTTTAAACTGCCACAAGCGAGAGGCGAAATAACTTCACGTTGCTGACTTTAAAAATGCGAGCAGACAGTGCGTGTGTGTTTGGAGGGAGTGCACTGTGAATGGCCACATTGGAAGCTGTGAGATCAAACTGTGCTGCTAACTGAGTGTTAAGGTGAGTAAAAGGCACTGGTTTGGGTGGAGCATTGCGCTCAGGATGGGAGATTTTCTTGAACGGTGCCAATTAATCTGCACCAGAAAATCATCCCCTGACCAGGATTCGAACCCGGGTCTCAACGAGTTTTAAATGTTGCGTCCTAACCACTAGACCATCAGGGGAGTTGCCCTCAATCCCCTGCAAACATATACAGAAGGCTGAACACATGGCTCCCTACAGTAGCAGCAGTGTCACCAGCAGAGGGCTTGAGTTGCCATTTCCACTTTGACACTCAGTCTTTTCACACTCAGTCAAATGGCAAACGTCTATTCAGGAGGTTATCGCTTCTCGGCTTTGGGACCGAATATTAAATTGAATTTTGCAACAGGGAGATGGAATAGGGGCTTGGCTCCGTCCACTCCACGCATCGACCCAGTATTGCAGTGTCTCTGGCAACGGTGCACCTCCCTGTGGGGAGATATTCAAAAGGAAAAACAGCTCTTTCCCAGCGTCTCTGTCCGTGTGTACGTATTATGACTGAGAATAAAGCTGATATATTGCACTTACTTTCTCAGCTCAGTGGTATTCTTTTCTTCTCCTGGGCTGAGTGCCGCTCGTTCGCTCGCTCGCTCGCACGCAGGCAGCGATTATAATTCAAACTGCAAAATAACTTAACTTTAAACAAGCAGGGTCTGAGTACAAATGAAAACTGCGCTCCTGGACTGGACGGACTGTCTGTTTGTCTCGGTGAGGAAAAGGCAGTGGTGGTGAGGGTGGAGCATTGCGCTCAGGAGGGGAGACTTTCTTTGAGTGGTGCCAATTAATCTGCACCAGAAAATCATCCCCCCGACCGGGATTGGAACCCGGGTCTCAACGATTTAAAAGGTTGCGTCCTCGACCACTGGGCCACCTGGGAACCGCCTGAGGAACCTGTCCAAGAGGCTGAGGACACGCACGCCTGCTCCACGAGCAGCAGCGACCAGCAGGGGGCCGACCGGCTGATCCTTCCCTTTCACAGGCAGGCTTCTGGCCCTCGATAAAACGACAAAGGTGTTCAGAAGGAAGGCCTGGGGGGAGGGAGGGAGGGACGGCCATTGGAAATCAGCACAAAGCAGGTCCCCTGGAATCTCACACCTCCGACCCAGGAAACAGGTCTCCTGGTCAAAGCAGTCCAGCCATTAACGTGACAATGGACAGGGCCCCGGCAGCTTGAGACACATCTTTCTTTCGATATGCAAGTTCTTTTTAAAAAGGTTTCCTTCCACAGCAGCTCTGAGTGAGAGACTGACTGACATACGTACACACACACACACACACACACACACACACACACAACACCGTCACCCATCCGATTGGTGGACCGCGGGGTCGACAATCTAACTTTTCGTTTCGATGCAGGGGAGAGCGCGAACGCAGTCCCCCACTACCACAAATTTTGCAGTCGAGTATCCCGCATTTGGGGACATCGCAGGCGTCAGCGCACACCCCAAGTGCAATGGGCTAGCCTCATCCTGGGAGATCCGCCTTCGGGATCACAGATTCTCCCCTGCCAGGTAAGTATGCCTTGGGTCGCCACACACTGCCACTAGACAGCATTCGCTACCTTTTACGATTGCAAGGGCAGGTTTTAAGAATCAAAACGTCCCTTCGCTCGCAACGTGCTGATGCTCTGAGAGATTAATTCCGCTCAAATATCGTACCGTATATCCGATGATACACTCTGGGAGAAAATACTGCAGCGATGCGGTGCCGGCGATGGTTGTTTGCATGTCGCCCTTCAAGGGAAATGTCCCGCCTCCAGTTGTTGCTGTAGCAATATATACACGCGCGTTGTCGTGGTAATATAGAACTGCAAGTTGCCGTTGTCGTGGTCGTTTCGAATCAGCACAAAGCAGGTGCACTCCCTGGAATGTCACACCTGCGTCCCAGAAAACAGGTCTCCTGGTCAAAGCAGTCCCGCCCCGCCCTGGGATTAACGTGACAATGGACAGGGCCCAGTCAGGGAGCAGCTTGAGAGACACCTTTCAATAGGCACTTCTGAAACATTAACGCCTTGTTTCTTTCGACAGTTTAACCAGCCTTTAACACGTCTTGTGTTTTTATTTCCCATTTCCAGCCAGCCAGCCCAGCCAGCCCAGCCAGCATCTGCAGTATTTTCTTTTGATTGGTCTTGCCTGCTGTGGAATGAACGTTTAAACACGAGCTGCTGATTGTCAGCACCTCACCTCTTTCTCAATTGGCCGTTGCAATCTCACTCACTCGCTGTGAGACACGTCACGTCACGTCACTAGTTTTCTTTAAAGCGGTTTCCTTCCACGGCAGTGAGTTAGTGACTGAGACTGACTGACGGAGGTCCGTTGAGACGCCACCTTCTCCCATCTGATCGGTGGCCGACTGGCAAATTTACCAATCTGTCAAGCAATCCTAGCAAGAAAGGAAAAAACGGCAACTTCTTTAAACTGATCCACTGTTGCAATTAGAAACGGTGGCAAAAATGTGCCCAGAGTGGGAGAGAACGGCAGTGCTTCCAGACTGCTTTAGACACAGTCAGCCAGAGACCAAAGAGGGAGGGAAAACAGGAGCGGAGATCAATTCGCATCGAGCGCGTTATCGCTTCTCGGCCTTTTGGCGAAGATCAAGTGGTCAAGTGGGGGAAGGCAACCATTTGGAGCCTTCCTGCCATTGTATGCCGGGGGGATGCAGTCAGGGAGAAATCCCCTCGGGCAGAGTGTAGAGCTTTGGCTTGTAGAGCTTTGGCTTGATGTAATGTCACTGCAAGGAATCTGGAATGAATCTGTAAGGCAATAAGGCACCCCAGAGTGTCAGAAAAAAAAAAAAAAAGTTTCTGTTCTTATCAGTTTAATATCTGATATGTCCCCTATCTGGGGACCAAATATTAAATTGATTTTTGGAACAGGGAGATGGAACAAGAGCTTGCTCCGTCCACTCCACGCATCGACCCAGTATTACAGTGTCTCTGGCAACGGTGCACCTCCCTGTGGGGAGATATTCAAAATGCTGAACGGATTTTTGGAGCCTGTATTATTACTCAGAATGCTGAGATATTGCAACTGTGGTTTTCTTGTTTACTCCTGGGATGGATGAGTGCCATTCCCTTTCTTCCTTTTCCCTCTTGCAGTTTTACCTTGGAGGGAAAGACGTCAGTCTCAGGTCACTTTTCAGGAAGCTGCAAGCCTGTGTATTGGGACGTGCCACCTTCCACAGACTTGGTCTCCTGACCTGAAACATTTAACTCCAGTTGTTGTGTGAAAAATTACTGCAGTTTTAAACTGGCAGTTCCAGAATTAATTGTTTCCAAGTCAGACATTTCCCGAAACAGAGAGCGCGAGAGAGACACAATGTTAACGTTTAAACTGCCACAAGCGAGAGGCGAAATAACTTCACGTTGCTGACTTTAAAAATGCGAGCAGACAGTGCGTGTGTGTTTGGAGGGAGTGCACTGTGAATGGCCACATTGGAAGCTGTGAGATCAAACTGTGCTGCTAACTGAGTGTTAAGGTGAGTAAAAGGCACTGGTTTGGGTGGAGCATTGCGCTCAGGATGGGAGATTTTCTTGAACGGTGCCAATTAATCTGCACCAGAAAATCATCCCCTGACCAGGATTCGAACCCGGGTCTCAACGAGTTTTAAATGTTGCGTCCTAACCACTAGACCATCAGGGGAGTTGCCCTCAATCCCCTGCAAACATATACAGAAGGCTGAACACATGGCTCCCTACAGTAGCAGCAGTGTCACCAGCAGAGGGCTTGAGTTGCCATTTCCACTTTGACACTCAGTCTTTTCACACTCAGTCAAATGGCAAACGTCTATTCAGGAGGTTATCGCTTCTCGGCTTTGGGACCGAATATTAAATTGAATTTTGCAACAGGGAGATGGAATAGGGGCTTGGCTCCGTCCACTCCACGCATCGACCCAGTATTGCAGTGTCTCTGGCAACGGTGCACCTCCCTGTGGGGAGATATTCAAAAGGAAAAACAGCTCTTTCCCAGCGTCTCTGTCCGTGTGTACGTATTATGACTGAGAATAAAGCTGATATATTGCACTTACTTTCTCAGCTCAGTGGTATTCTTTTCTTCTCCTGGGCTGAGTGCCGCTCGTTCGCTCGCTCGCTCGCACGCAGGCAGCGATTATAATTCAAACTGCAAAATAACTTAACTTTAAACAAGCAGGGTCTGAGTACAAATGAAAACTGCGCTCCTGGACTGGACGGACTGTCTGTTTGTCTCGGTGAGGAAAAGGCAGTGGTGGTGAGGGTGGAGCATTGCGCTCAGGAGGGGAGACTTTCTTTGAGTGGTGCCAATTAATCTGCACCAGAAAATCATCCCCCCGACCGGGATTGGAACCCGGGTCTCAACGATTTAAAAGGTTGCGTCCTCGACCACTGGGCCACCTGGGAACCGCCTGAGGAACCTGTCCAAGAGGCTGAGGACACGCACGCCTGCTCCACGAGCAGCAGCGACCAGCAGGGGGCCGACCGGCTGATCCTTCCCTTTCACAGGCAGGCTTCTGGCCCTCGATAAAACGACAAAGGTGTTCAGAAGGAAGGCCTGGGGGGAGGGAGGGAGGGACGGCCATTGGAAATCAGCACAAAGCAGGTCCCCTGGAATCTCACACCTCCGACCCAGGAAACAGGTCTCCTGGTCAAAGCAGTCCAGCCATTAACGTGACAATGGACAGGGCCCCGGCAGCTTGAGACACATCTTTCTTTCGATATGCAAGTTCTTTTTAAAAAGGTTTCCTTCCACAGCAGCTCTGAGTGAGAGACTGACTGACATACGTACACACACACACACACACACACACACACACACACAACACCGTCACCCATCCGATTGGTGGACCGCGGGGTCGACAATCTAACTTTTCGTTTCGATGCAGGGGAGAGCGCGAACGCAGTCCCCCACTACCACAAATTTTGCAGTCGAGTATCCCGCATTTGGGGACATCGCAGGCGTCAGCGCACACCCCAAGTGCAATGGGCTAGCCTCATCCTGGGAGATCCGCCTTCGGGATCACAGATTCTCCCCTGCCAGGTAAGTATGCCTTGGGTCGCCACACACTGCCACTAGACAGCATTCGCTACCTTTTACGATTGCAAGGGCAGGTTTTAAGAATCAAAACGTCCCTTCGCTCGCAACGTGCTGATGCTCTGAGAGATTAATTCCGCTCAAATATCGTACCGTATATCCGATGATACACTCTGGGAGAAAATACTGCAGCGATGCGGTGCCGGCGATGGTTGTTTGCATGTCGCCCTTCAAGGGAAATGTCCCGCCTCCAGTTGTTGCTGTAGCAATATATACACGCGCGTTGTCGTGGTAATATAGAACTGCAAGTTGCCGTTGTCGTGGTCGTTTCGAATCAGCACAAAGCAGGTGCACTCCCTGGAATGTCACACCTGCGTCCCAGAAAACAGGTCTCCTGGTCAAAGCAGTCCCGCCCCGCCCTGGGATTAACGTGACAATGGACAGGGCCCAGTCAGGGAGCAGCTTGAGAGACACCTTTCAATAGGCACTTCTGAAACATTAACGCCTTGTTTCTTTCGACAGTTTAACCAGCCTTTAACACGTCTTGTGTTTTTATTTCCCATTTCCAGCCAGCCAGCCCAGCCAGCCCAGCCAGCATCTGCAGTATTTTCTTTTGATTGGTCTTGCCTGCTGTGGAATGAACGTTTAAACACGAGCTGCTGATTGTCAGCACCTCACCTCTTTCTCAATTGGCCGTTGCAATCTCACTCACTCGCTGTGAGACACGTCACGTCACGTCACTAGTTTTCTTTAAAGCGGTTTCCTTCCACGGCAGTGAGTTAGTGACTGAGACTGACTGACGGAGGTCCGTTGAGACGCCACCTTCTCCCATCTGATCGGTGGCCGACTGGCAAATTTACCAATCTGTCAAGCAATCCTAGCAAGAAAGGAAAAAACGGCAACTTCTTTAAACTGATCCACTGTTGCAATTAGAAACGGTGGCAAAAATGTGCCCAGAGTGGGAGAGAACGGCAGTGCTTCCAGACTGCTTTAGACACAGTCAGCCAGAGACCAAAGAGGGAGGGAAAACAGGAGCGGAGATCAATTCGCATCGAGCGCGTTATCGCTTCTCGGCCTTTTGGCGAAGATCAAGTGGTCAAGTGGGGGAAGGCAACCATTTGGAGCCTTCCTGCCATTGTATGCCGGGGGGATGCAGTCAGGGAGAAATCCCCTCGGGCAGAGTGTAGAGCTTTGGCTTGTAGAGCTTTGGCTTGATGTAATGTCACTGCAAGGAATCTGGAATGAATCTGTAAGGCAATAAGGCACCCCAGAGTGTCAGAAAAAAAAAAAAAAAGTTTCTGTTCTTATCAGTTTAATATCTGATATGTCCCCTATCTGGGGACCAAATATTAAATTGATTTTTGGAACAGGGAGATGGAACAAGAGCTTGCTCCGTCCACTCCACGCATCGACCCAGTATTACAGTGTCTCTGGCAACGGTGCACCTCCCTGTGGGGAGATATTCAAAATGCTGAACGGATTTTTGGAGCCTGTATTATTACTCAGAATGCTGAGATATTGCAACTGTGGTTTTCTTGTTTACTCCTGGGATGGATGAGTGCCATTCCCTTTCTTCCTTTTCCCTCTTGCAGTTTTACCTTGGAGGGAAAGACGTCAGTCTCAGGTCACTTTTCAGGAAGCTGCAAGCCTGTGTATTGGGACGTGCCACCTTCCACAGACTTGGTCTCCTGACCTGAAACATTTAACTCCAGTTGTTGTGTGAAAAATTACTGCAGTTTTAAACTGGCAGTTCCAGAATTAATTGTTTCCAAGTCAGACATTTCCCGAAACAGAGAGCGCGAGAGAGACACAATGTTAACGTTTAAACTGCCACAAGCGAGAGGCGAAATAACTTCACGTTGCTGACTTTAAAAATGCGAGCAGACAGTGCGTGTGTGTTTGGAGGGAGTGCACTGTGAATGGCCACATTGGAAGCTGTGAGATCAAACTGTGCTGCTAACTGAGTGTTAAGGTGAGTAAAAGGCACTGGTTTGGGTGGAGCATTGCGCTCAGGATGGGAGATTTTCTTGAACGGTGCCAATTAATCTGCACCAGAAAATCATCCCCTGACCAGGATTCGAACCCGGGTCTCAACGAGTTTTAAATGTTGCGTCCTAACCACTAGACCATCAGGGGAGTTGCCCTCAATCCCCTGCAAACATATACAGAAGGCTGAACACATGGCTCCCTACAGTAGCAGCAGTGTCACCAGCAGAGGGCTTGAGTTGCCATTTCCACTTTGACACTCAGTCTTTTCACACTCAGTCAAATGGCAAACGTCTATTCAGGAGGTTATCGCTTCTCGGCTTTGGGACCGAATATTAAATTGAATTTTGCAACAGGGAGATGGAATAGGGGCTTGGCTCCGTCCACTCCACGCATCGACCCAGTATTGCAGTGTCTCTGGCAACGGTGCACCTCCCTGTGGGGAGATATTCAAAAGGAAAAACAGCTCTTTCCCAGCGTCTCTGTCCGTGTGTACGTATTATGACTGAGAATAAAGCTGATATATTGCACTTACTTTCTCAGCTCAGTGGTATTCTTTTCTTCTCCTGGGCTGAGTGCCGCTCGTTCGCTCGCTCGCTCGCACGCAGGCAGCGATTATAATTCAAACTGCAAAATAACTTAACTTTAAACAAGCAGGGTCTGAGTACAAATGAAAACTGCGCTCCTGGACTGGACGGACTGTCTGTTTGTCTCGGTGAGGAAAAGGCAGTGGTGGTGAGGGTGGAGCATTGCGCTCAGGAGGGGAGACTTTCTTTGAGTGGTGCCAATTAATCTGCACCAGAAAATCATCCCCCCGACCGGGATTGGAACCCGGGTCTCAACGATTTAAAAGGTTGCGTCCTCGACCACTGGGCCACCTGGGAACCGCCTGAGGAACCTGTCCAAGAGGCTGAGGACACGCACGCCTGCTCCACGAGCAGCAGCGACCAGCAGGGGGCCGACCGGCTGATCCTTCCCTTTCACAGGCAGGCTTCTGGCCCTCGATAAAACGACAAAGGTGTTCAGAAGGAAGGCCTGGGGGGAGGGAGGGAGGGACGGCCATTGGAAATCAGCACAAAGCAGGTCCCCTGGAATCTCACACCTCCGACCCAGGAAACAGGTCTCCTGGTCAAAGCAGTCCAGCCATTAACGTGACAATGGACAGGGCCCCGGCAGCTTGAGACACATCTTTCTTTCGATATGCAAGTTCTTTTTAAAAAGGTTTCCTTCCACAGCAGCTCTGAGTGAGAGACTGACTGACATACGTACACACACACACACACACACACACACACACACACAACACCGTCACCCATCCGATTGGTGGACCGCGGGGTCGACAATCTAACTTTTCGTTTCGATGCAGGGGAGAGCGCGAACGCAGTCCCCCACTACCACAAATTTTGCAGTCGAGTATCCCGCATTTGGGGACATCGCAGGCGTCAGCGCACACCCCAAGTGCAATGGGCTAGCCTCATCCTGGGAGATCCGCCTTCGGGATCACAGATTCTCCCCTGCCAGGTAAGTATGCCTTGGGTCGCCACACACTGCCACTAGACAGCATTCGCTACCTTTTACGATTGCAAGGGCAGGTTTTAAGAATCAAAACGTCCCTTCGCTCGCAACGTGCTGATGCTCTGAGAGATTAATTCCGCTCAAATATCGTACCGTATATCCGATGATACACTCTGGGAGAAAATACTGCAGCGATGCGGTGCCGGCGATGGTTGTTTGCATGTCGCCCTTCAAGGGAAATGTCCCGCCTCCAGTTGTTGCTGTAGCAATATATACACGCGCGTTGTCGTGGTAATATAGAACTGCAAGTTGCCGTTGTCGTGGTCGTTTCGAATCAGCACAAAGCAGGTGCACTCCCTGGAATGTCACACCTGCGTCCCAGAAAACAGGTCTCCTGGTCAAAGCAGTCCCGCCCCGCCCTGGGATTAACGTGACAATGGACAGGGCCCAGTCAGGGAGCAGCTTGAGAGACACCTTTCAATAGGCACTTCTGAAACATTAACGCCTTGTTTCTTTCGACAGTTTAACCAGCCTTTAACACGTCTTGTGTTTTTATTTCCCATTTCCAGCCAGCCAGCCCAGCCAGCCCAGCCAGCATCTGCAGTATTTTCTTTTGATTGGTCTTGCCTGCTGTGGAATGAACGTTTAAACACGAGCTGCTGATTGTCAGCACCTCACCTCTTTCTCAATTGGCCGTTGCAATCTCACTCACTCGCTGTGAGACACGTCACGTCACGTCACTAGTTTTCTTTAAAGCGGTTTCCTTCCACGGCAGTGAGTTAGTGACTGAGACTGACTGACGGAGGTCCGTTGAGACGCCACCTTCTCCCATCTGATCGGTGGCCGACTGGCAAATTTACCAATCTGTCAAGCAATCCTAGCAAGAAAGGAAAAAACGGCAACTTCTTTAAACTGATCCACTGTTGCAATTAGAAACGGTGGCAAAAATGTGCCCAGAGTGGGAGAGAACGGCAGTGCTTCCAGACTGCTTTAGACACAGTCAGCCAGAGACCAAAGAGGGAGGGAAAACAGGAGCGGAGATCAATTCGCATCGAGCGCGTTATCGCTTCTCGGCCTTTTGGCGAAGATCAAGTGGTCAAGTGGGGGAAGGCAACCATTTGGAGCCTTCCTGCCATTGTATGCCGGGGGGATGCAGTCAGGGAGAAATCCCCTCGGGCAGAGTGTAGAGCTTTGGCTTGTAGAGCTTTGGCTTGATGTAATGTCACTGCAAGGAATCTGGAATGAATCTGTAAGGCAATAAGGCACCCCAGAGTGTCAGAAAAAAAAAAAAAAAGTTTCTGTTCTTATCAGTTTAATATCTGATATGTCCCCTATCTGGGGACCAAATATTAAATTGATTTTTGGAACAGGGAGATGGAACAAGAGCTTGCTCCGTCCACTCCACGCATCGACCCAGTATTACAGTGTCTCTGGCAACGGTGCACCTCCCTGTGGGGAGATATTCAAAATGCTGAACGGATTTTTGGAGCCTGTATTATTACTCAGAATGCTGAGATATTGCAACTGTGGTTTTCTTGTTTACTCCTGGGATGGATGAGTGCCATTCCCTTTCTTCCTTTTCCCTCTTGCAGTTTTACCTTGGAGGGAAAGACGTCAGTCTCAGGTCACTTTTCAGGAAGCTGCAAGCCTGTGTATTGGGACGTGCCACCTTCCACAGACTTGGTCTCCTGACCTGAAACATTTAACTCCAGTTGTTGTGTGAAAAATTACTGCAGTTTTAAACTGGCAGTTCCAGAATTAATTGTTTCCAAGTCAGACATTTCCCGAAACAGAGAGCGCGAGAGAGACACAATGTTAACGTTTAAACTGCCACAAGCGAGAGGCGAAATAACTTCACGTTGCTGACTTTAAAAATGCGAGCAGACAGTGCGTGTGTGTTTGGAGGGAGTGCACTGTGAATGGCCACATTGGAAGCTGTGAGATCAAACTGTGCTGCTAACTGAGTGTTAAGGTGAGTAAAAGGCACTGGTTTGGGTGGAGCATTGCGCTCAGGATGGGAGATTTTCTTGAACGGTGCCAATTAATCTGCACCAGAAAATCATCCCCTGACCAGGATTCGAACCCGGGTCTCAACGAGTTTTAAATGTTGCGTCCTAACCACTAGACCATCAGGGGAGTTGCCCTCAATCCCCTGCAAACATATACAGAAGGCTGAACACATGGCTCCCTACAGTAGCAGCAGTGTCACCAGCAGAGGGCTTGAGTTGCCATTTCCACTTTGACACTCAGTCTTTTCACACTCAGTCAAATGGCAAACGTCTATTCAGGAGGTTATCGCTTCTCGGCTTTGGGACCGAATATTAAATTGAATTTTGCAACAGGGAGATGGAATAGGGGCTTGGCTCCGTCCACTCCACGCATCGACCCAGTATTGCAGTGTCTCTGGCAACGGTGCACCTCCCTGTGGGGAGATATTCAAAAGGAAAAACAGCTCTTTCCCAGCGTCTCTGTCCGTGTGTACGTATTATGACTGAGAATAAAGCTGATATATTGCACTTACTTTCTCAGCTCAGTGGTATTCTTTTCTTCTCCTGGGCTGAGTGCCGCTCGTTCGCTCGCTCGCTCGCACGCAGGCAGCGATTATAATTCAAACTGCAAAATAACTTAACTTTAAACAAGCAGGGTCTGAGTACAAATGAAAACTGCGCTCCTGGACTGGACGGACTGTCTGTTTGTCTCGGTGAGGAAAAGGCAGTGGTGGTGAGGGTGGAGCATTGCGCTCAGGAGGGGAGACTTTCTTTGAGTGGTGCCAATTAATCTGCACCAGAAAATCATCCCCCCGACCGGGATTGGAACCCGGGTCTCAACGATTTAAAAGGTTGCGTCCTCGACCACTGGGCCACCTGGGAACCGCCTGAGGAACCTGTCCAAGAGGCTGAGGACACGCACGCCTGCTCCACGAGCAGCAGCGACCAGCAGGGGGCCGACCGGCTGATCCTTCCCTTTCACAGGCAGGCTTCTGGCCCTCGATAAAACGACAAAGGTGTTCAGAAGGAAGGCCTGGGGGGAGGGAGGGAGGGACGGCCATTGGAAATCAGCACAAAGCAGGTCCCCTGGAATCTCACACCTCCGACCCAGGAAACAGGTCTCCTGGTCAAAGCAGTCCAGCCATTAACGTGACAATGGACAGGGCCCCGGCAGCTTGAGACACATCTTTCTTTCGATATGCAAGTTCTTTTTAAAAAGGTTTCCTTCCACAGCAGCTCTGAGTGAGAGACTGACTGACATACGTACACACACACACACACACACACACACAACACCGTCACCCATCCGATTGGTGGACCGCGGGGTCGACAATCTAACTTTTCGTTTCGATGCAGGGGAGAGCGCGAACGCAGTCCCCCACTACCACAAATTTTGCAGTCGAGTATCCCGCATTTGGGGACATCGCAGGCGTCAGCGCACACCCCAAGTGCAATGGGCTAGCCTCATCCTGGGAGATCCGCCTTCGGGATCACAGATTCTCCCCTGCCAGGTAAGTATGCCTTGTGTCGCCACACACTGCCACTAGACAGCATTCGCTACCTTTTACGATTGCAAGGGCAGGTTTTAAGAATCAAAACGTCCCTTCGCTCGCAACGTGCTGATGCTCTGAGAGATTAATTCCGCTCAAATATCGTACCGTATATCCGATGATACACTCTGGGAGAAAATACTGCAGCGATGCGGTGCCGGCGATGGTTGTTTGCATGTCGCCCTTCAAGGGAAATGTCCCGCCTCCAGTTGTTGCTGTAGCAATATATACACGCGCGTTGTCGTGGTAATATAGAACTGCAAGTTGCCGTTGTCGTGGTCGTTTCGAATCAGCACAAAGCAGGTGCACTCCCTGGAATGTCACACCTGCGTCCCAGAAAACAGGTCTCCTGGTCAAAGCAGTCCCGCCCCGCCCTGGGATTAACGTGACAATGGACAGGGCCCAGTCAGGGAGCAGCTTGAGAGACACCTTTCAATAGGCACTTCTGAAACATTAACGCCTTGTTTCTTTCGACAGTTTAACCAGCCTTTAACACGTCTTGTGTTTTTATTTCCCATTTCCAGCCAGCCAGCCCAGCCAGCCCAGCCAGCATCTGCAGTATTTTCTTTTGATTGGTCTTGCCTGCTGTGGAATGAACGTTTAAACACGAGCTGCTGATTGTCAGCACCTCACCTCTTTCTCAATTGGCCGTTGCAATCTCACTCACTCGCTGTGAGACACGTCACGTCACGTCACTAGTTTTCTTTAAAGCGGTTTCCTTCCACGGCAGTGAGTTAGTGACTGAGACTGACTGACGGAGGTCCGTTGAGACGCCACCTTCTCCCATCTGATCGGTGGCCGACTGGCAAATTTACCAATCTGTCAAGCAATCCTAGCAAGAAAGGAAAAAACGGCAACTTCTTTAAACTGATCCACTGTTGCAATTAGAAACGGTGGCAAAAATGTGCCCAGAGTGGGAGAGAACGGCAGTGCTTCCAGACTGCTTTAGACACAGTCAGCCAGAGACCAAAGAGGGAGGGAAAACAGGAGCGGAGATCAATTCGCATCGAGCGCGTTATCGCTTCTCGGCCTTTTGGCGAAGATCAAGTGGTCAAGTGGGGGAAGGCAACCATTTGGAGCCTTCCTGCCATTGTATGCCGGGGGGATGCAGTCAGGGAGAAATCCCCTCGGGCAGAGTGTAGAGCTTTGGCTTGTAGAGCTTTGGCTTGATGTAATGTCACTGCAAGGAATCTGGAATGAATCTGTAAGGCAATAAGGCACCCCAGAGTGTCAGAAAAAAAAAAAAAAAGTTTCTGTTCTTATCAGTTTAATATCTGATATGTCCCCTATCTGGGGACCAAATATTAAATTGATTTTTGGAACAGGGAGATGGAACAAGAGCTTGCTCCGTCCACTCCACGCATCGACCCAGTATTACAGTGTCTCTGGCAACGGTGCACCTCCCTGTGGGGAGATATTCAAAATGCTGAACGGATTTTTGGAGCCTGTATTATTACTCAGAATGCTGAGATATTGCAACTGTGGTTTTCTTGTTTACTCCTGGGATGGATGAGTGCCATTCCCTTTCTTCCTTTTCCCTCTTGCAGTTTTACCTTGGAGGGAAAGACGTCAGTCTCAGGTCACTTTTCAGGAAGCTGCAAGCCTGTGTATTGGGACGTGCCACCTTCCACAGACTTGGTCTCCTGACCTGAAACATTTAACTCCAGTTGTTGTGTGAAAAATTACTGCAGTTTTAAACTGGCAGTTCCAGAATTAATTGTTTCCAAGTCAGACATTTCCCGAAACAGAGAGCGCGAGAGAGACACAATGTTAACGTTTAAACTGCCACAAGCGAGAGGCGAAATAACTTCACGTTGCTGACTTTAAAAATGCGAGCAGACAGTGCGTGTGTGTTTGGAGGGAGTGCACTGTGAATGGCCACATTGGAAGCTGTGAGATCAAACTGTGCTGCTAACTGAGTGTTAAGGTGAGTAAAAGGCACTGGTTTGGGTGGAGCATTGCGCTCAGGATGGGAGATTTTCTTGAACGGTGCCAATTAATCTGCACCAGAAAATCATCCCCTGACCAGGATTCGAACCCGGGTCTCAACGAGTTTTAAATGTTGCGTCCTAACCACTAGACCATCAGGGGAGTTGCCCTCAATCCCCTGCAAACATATACAGAAGGCTGAACACATGGCTCCCTACAGTAGCAGCAGTGTCACCAGCAGAGGGCTTGAGTTGCCATTTCCACTTTGACACTCAGTCTTTTCACACTCAGTCAAATGGCAAACGTCTATTCAGGAGGTTATCGCTTCTCGGCTTTGGGACCAAATATTAAATTGAATTTTGCAACAGGGAGATGGAATAGGGGCTTGGCTCCGTCCACTCCACGCATCGACCCAGTATTGCAGTGTCTCTGGCAACGGTGCACCTCCCTGTGGGGAGATATTCAAAAGGAAAAACAGCTCTTTCCCAGCGTCTCTGTCCGTGTGTACGTATTATGACTGAGAATAAAGCTGATATATTGCACTTACTTTCTCAGCTCAGTGGTATTCTTTTCTTCTCCTGGGCTGAGTGCCGCTCGTTCGCTCGCTCGCTCGCACGCAGGCAGCGATTATAATTCAAACTGCAAAATAACTTAACTTTAAACAAGCAGGGTCTGAGTACAAATGAAAACTGCGCTCCTGGACTGGACGGACTGTCTGTTTGTCTCGGTGAGGAAAAGGCAGTGGTGGTGAGGGTGGAGCATTGCGCTCAGGAGGGGAGACTTTCTTTGAGTGGTGCCAATTAATCTGCACCAGAAAATCATCCCCCCGACCGGGATTGGAACCCGGGTCTCAACGATTTAAAAGGTTGCGTCCTCGACCACTGGGCCACCTGGGAACCGCCTGAGGAACCTGTCCAAGAGGCTGAGGACACGCACGCCTGCTCCACGAGCAGCAGCGACCAGCAGGGGGCCGACCGGCTGATCCTTCCCTTTCACAGGCAGGCTTCTGGCCCTCGATAAAACGACAAAGGTGTTCAGAAGGAAGGCCTGGGGGGAGGGAGGGAGGGACGGCCATTGGAAATCAGCACAAAGCAGGTCCCCTGGAATCTCACACCTCCGACCCAGGAAACAGGTCTCCTGGTCAAAGCAGTCCAGCCATTAACGTGACAATGGACAGGGCCCCGGCAGCTTGAGACACATCTTTCTTTCGATATGCAAGTTCTTTTTAAAAAGGTTTCCTTCCACAGCAGCTCTGAGTGAGAGACTGACTGACATACGTACACACACACACACACACACACACACACACACAACACCGTCACCCATCCGATTGGTGGACCGCGGGGTCGACAATCTAACTTTTCGTTTCGATGCAGGGGAGAGCGCGAACGCAGTCCCCCACTACCACAAATTTTGCAGTCGAGTATCCCGCATTTGGGGACATCGCAGGCGTCAGCGCACACCCCAAGTGCAATGGGCTAGCCTCATCCTGGGAGATCCGCCTTCGGGATCACAGATTCTCCCCTGCCAGGTAAGTATGCCTTGGGTCGCCACACACTGCCACTAGACAGCATTCGCTACCTTTTACGATTGCAAGGGCAGGTTTTAAGAATCAAAACGTCCCTTCGCTCGCAACGTGCTGATGCTCTGAGAGATTAATTCCGCTCAAATATCGTACCGTATATCCGATGATACACTCTGGGAGAAAATACTGCAGCGATGCGGTGCCGGCGATGGTTGTTTGCATGTCGCCCTTCAAGGGAAATGTCCCGCCTCCAGTTGTTGCTGTAGCAATATATACACGCGCGTTGTCGTGGTAATATAGAACTGCAAGTTGCCGTTGTCGTGGTCGTTTCGAATCAGCACAAAGCAGGTGCACTCCCTGGAATGTCACACCTGCGTCCCAGAAAACAGGTCTCCTGGTCAAAGCAGTCCCGCCCCGCCCTGGGATTAACGTGACAATGGACAGGGCCCAGTCAGGGAGCAGCTTGAGAGACACCTTTCAATAGGCACTTCTGAAACATTAACGCCTTGTTTCTTTCGACAGTTTAACCAGCCTTTAACACGTCTTGTGTTTTTATTTCCCATTTCCAGCCAGCCAGCCCAGCCAGCCCAGCCAGCATCTGCAGTATTTTCTTTTGATTGGTCTTGCCTGCTGTGGAATGAACGTTTAAACACGAGCTGCTGATTGTCAGCACCTCACCTCTTTCTCAATTGGCCGTTGCAATCTCACTCACTCGCTGTGAGACACGTCACGTCACGTCACTAGTTTTCTTTAAAGCGGTTTCCTTCCACGGCAGTGAGTTAGTGACTGAGACTGACTGACGGAGGTCCGTTGAGACGCCACCTTCTCCCATCTGATCGGTGGCCGACTGGCAAATTTACCAATCTGTCAAGCAATCCTAGCAAGAAAGGAAAAAACGGCAACTTCTTTAAACTGATCCACTGTTGCAATTAGAAACGGTGGCAAAAATGTGCCCAGAGTGGGAGAGAACGGCAGTGCTTCCAGACTGCTTTAGACACAGTCAGCCAGAGACCAAAGAGGGAGGGAAAACAGGAGCGGAGATCAATTCGCATCGAGCGCGTTATCGCTTCTCGGCCTTTTGGCGAAGATCAAGTGGTCAAGTGGGGGAAGGCAACCATTTGGAGCCTTCCTGCCATTGTATGCCGGGGGGATGCAGTCAGGGAGAAATCCCCTCGGGCAGAGTGTAGAGCTTTGGCTTGTAGAGCTTTGGCTTGATGTAATGTCACTGCAAGGAATCTGGAATGAATCTGTAAGGCAATAAGGCACCCCAGAGTGTCAGAAAAAAAAAAAAAAAGTTTCTGTTCTTATCAGTTTAATATCTGATATGTCCCCTATCTGGGGACCAAATATTAAATTGATTTTTGGAACAGGGAGATGGAACAAGAGCTTGCTCCGTCCACTCCACGCATCGACCCAGTATTACAGTGTCTCTGGCAACGGTGCACCTCCCTGTGGGGAGATATTCAAAATGCTGAACGGATTTTTGGAGCCTGTATTATTACTCAGAATGCTGAGATATTGCAACTGTGGTTTTCTTGTTTACTCCTGGGATGGATGAGTGCCATTCCCTTTCTTCCTTTTCCCTCTTGCAGTTTTACCTTGGAGGGAAAGACGTCAGTCTCAGGTCACTTTTCAGGAAGCTGCAAGCCTGTGTATTGGGACGTGCCACCTTCCACAGACTTGGTCTCCTGACCTGAAACATTTAACTCCAGTTGTTGTGTGAAAAATTACTGCAGTTTTAAACTGGCAGTTCCAGAATTAATTGTTTCCAAGTCAGACATTTCCCGAAACAGAGAGCGCGAGAGAGACACAATGTTAACGTTTAAACTGCCACAAGCGAGAGGCGAAATAACTTCACGTTGCTGACTTTAAAAATGCGAGCAGACAGTGCGTGTGTGTTTGGAGGGAGTGCACTGTGAATGGCCACATTGGAAGCTGTGAGATCAAACTGTGCTGCTAACTGAGTGTTAAGGTGAGTAAAAGGCACTGGTTTGGGTGGAGCATTGCGCTCAGGATGGGAGATTTTCTTGAACGGTGCCAATTAATCTGCACCAGAAAATCATCCCCTGACCAGGATTCGAACCCGGGTCTCAACGAGTTTTAAATGTTGCGTCCTAACCACTAGACCATCAGGGGAGTTGCCCTCAATCCCCTGCAAACATATACAGAAGGCTGAACACATGGCTCCCTACAGTAGCAGCAGTGTCACCAGCAGAGGGCTTGAGTTGCCATTTCCACTTTGACACTCAGTCTTTTCACACTCAGTCAAATGGCAAACGTCTATTCAGGAGGTTATCGCTTCTCGGCTTTGGGACCGAATATTAAATTGAATTTTGCAACAGGGAGATGGAATAGGGGCTTGGCTCCGTCCACTCCACGCATCGACCCAGTATTGCAGTGTCTCTGGCAACGGTGCACCTCCCTGTGGGGAGATATTCAAAAGGAAAAACAGCTCTTTCCCAGCGTCTCTGTCCGTGTGTACGTATTATGACTGAGAATAAAGCTGATATATTGCACTTACTTTCTCAGCTCAGTGGTATTCTTTTCTTCTCCTGGGCTGAGTGCCGCTCGTTCGCTCGCACGCAGGCAGCGATTATAATTCAAACTGCAAAATAACTTAACTTTAAACAAGCAGGGTCTGAGTACAAATGAAAACTGCGCTCCTGGACTGGACGGACTGTCTGTTTGTCTCGGTGAGGAAAAGGCAGTGGTGGTGAGGGTGGAGCATTGCGCTCAGGAGGGGAGACTTTCTTTGAGTGGTGCCAATTAATCTGCACCAGAAAATCATCCCCCCGACCGGGATTGGAACCCGGGTCTCAACGATTTAAAAGGTTGCGTCCTCGACCACTGGGCCACCTGGGAACCGCCTGAGGAACCTGTCCAAGAGGCTGAGGACACGCACGCCTGCTCCACGAGCAGCAGCGACCAGCAGGGGGCCGACCGGCTGATCCTTCCCTTTCACAGGCAGGCTTCTGGCCCTCGATAAAACGACAAAGGTGTTCAGAAGGAAGGCCTGGGGGGAGGGAGGGAGGGACGGCCATTGGAAATCAGCACAAAGCAGGTCCCCTGGAATCTCACACCTCCGACCCAGGAAACAGGTCTCCTGGTCAAAGCAGTCCAGCCATTAACGTGACAATGGACAGGGCCCCGGCAGCTTGAGACACATCTTTCTTTCGATATGCAAGTTCTTTTTAAAAAGGTTTCCTTCCACAGCAGCTCTGAGTGAGAGACTGACTGACATACGTACACACACACACACACAACACCGTCACCCATCCGATTGGTGGACCGCGGGGTCGACAATCTAACTTTTCGTTTCGATGCAGGGGAGAGCGCGAACGCAGTCCCCCACTACCACAAATTTTGCAGTCGAGTATCCCGCATTTGGGGACATCGCAGGCGTCAGCGCACACCCCAAGTGCAATGGGCTAGCCTCATCCTGGGAGATCCGCCTTCGGGATCACAGATTCTCCCCTGCCAGGTAAGTATGCCTTGGGTCGCCACACACTGCCACTAGACAGCATTCGCTACCTTTTACGATTGCAAGGGCAGGTTTTAAGAATCAAAACGTCCCTTCGCTCGCAACGTGCTGATGCTCTGAGAGATTAATTCCGCTCAAATATCGTACCGTATATCCGATGATACACTCTGGGAGAAAATACTGCAGCGATGCGGTGCCGGCGATGGTTGTTTGCATGTCGCCCTTCAAGGGAAATGTCCCGCCTCCAGTTGTTGCTGTAGCAATATATACACGCGCGTTGTCGTGGTAATATAGAACTGCAAGTTGCCGTTGTCGTGGTCGTTTCGAATCAGCACAAAGCAGGTGCACTCCCTGGAATGTCACACCTGCGTCCCAGAAAACAGGTCTCCTGGTCAAAGCAGTCCCGCCCCGCCCTGGGATTAACGTGACAATGGACAGGGCCCAGTCAGGGAGCAGCTTGAGAGACACCTTTCAATAGGCACTTCTGAAACATTAACGCCTTGTTTCTTTCGACAGTTTAACCAGCCTTTAACACGTCTTGTGTTTTTATTTCCCATTTCCAGCCAGCCAGCCCAGCCAGCCCAGCCAGCATCTGCAGTATTTTCTTTTGATTGGTCTTGCCTGCTGTGGAATGAACGTTTAAACACGAGCTGCTGATTGTCAGCACCTCACCTCTTTCTCAATTGGCCGTTGCAATCTCACTCACTCGCTGTGAGACACGTCACGTCACGTCACTAGTTTTCTTTAAAGCGGTTTCCTTCCACGGCAGTGAGTTAGTGACTGAGACTGACTGACGGAGGTCCGTTGAGACGCCACCTTCTCCCATCTGATCGGTGGCCGACTGGCAAATTTACCAATCTGTCAAGCAATCCTAGCAAGAAAGGAAAAAACGGCAACTTCTTTAAACTGATCCACTGTTGCAATTAGAAACGGTGGCAAAAATGTGCCCAGAGTGGGAGAGAACGGCAGTGCTTCCAGACTGCTTTAGACACAGTCAGCCAGAGACCAAAGAGGGAGGGAAAACAGGAGCGGAGATCAATTCGCATCGAGCGCGTTATCGCTTCTCGGCCTTTTGGCGAAGATCAAGTGGTCAAGTGGGGGAAGGCAACCATTTGGAGCCTTCCTGCCATTGTATGCCGGGGGGATGCAGTCAGGGAGAAATCCCCTCGGGCAGAGTGTAGAGCTTTGGCTTGTAGAGCTTTGGCTTGATGTAATGTCACTGCAAGGAATCTGGAATGAATCTGTAAGGCAATAAGGCACCCCAGAGTGTCAGAAAAAAAAAAAAAAAGTTTCTGTTCTTATCAGTTTAATATCTGATATGTCCCCTATCTGGGGACCAAATATTAAATTGATTTTTGGAACAGGGAGATGGAACAAGAGCTTGCTCCGTCCACTCCACGCATCGACCCAGTATTACAGTGTCTCTGGCAACGGTGCACCTCCCTGTGGGGAGATATTCAAAATGCTGAACGGATTTTTGGAGCCTGTATTATTACTCAGAATGCTGAGATATTGCAACTGTGGTTTTCTTGTTTACTCCTGGGATGGATGAGTGCCATTCCCTTTCTTCCTTTTCCCTCTTGCAGTTTTACCTTGGAGGGAAAGACGTCAGTCTCAGGTCACTTTTCAGGAAGCTGCAAGCCTGTGTATTGGGACGTGCCACCTTCCACAGACTTGGTCTCCTGACCTGAAACATTTAACTCCAGTTGTTGTGTGAAAAATTACTGCAGTTTTAAACTGGCAGTTCCAGAATTAATTGTTTCCAAGTCAGACATTTCCCGAAACAGAGAGCGCGAGAGAGACACAATGTTAACGTTTAAACTGCCACAAGCGAGAGGCGAAATAACTTCACGTTGCTGACTTTAAAAATGCGAGCAGACAGTGCGTGTGTGTTTGGAGGGAGTGCACTGTGAATGGCCACATTGGAAGCTGTGAGATCAAACTGTGCTGCTAACTGAGTGTTAAGGTGAGTAAAAGGCACTGGTTTGGGTGGAGCATTGCGCTCAGGATGGGAGATTTTCTTGAACGGTGCCAATTAATCTGCACCAGAAAATCATCCCCTGACCAGGATTCGAACCCGGGTCTCAACGAGTTTTAAATGTTGCGTCCTAACCACTAGACCATCAGGGGAGTTGCCCTCAATCCCCTGCAAACATATACAGAAGGCTGAACACATGGCTCCCTACAGTAGCAGCAGTGTCACCAGCAGAGGGCTTGAGTTGCCATTTCCACTTTGACACTCAGTCTTTTCACACTCAGTCAAATGGCAAACGTCTATTCAGGAGGTTATCGCTTCTCGGCTTTGGGACCGAATATTAAATTGAATTTTGCAACAGGGAGATGGAATAGGGGCTTGGCTCCGTCCACTCCACGCATCGACCCAGTATTGCAGTGTCTCTGGCAACGGTGCACCTCCCTGTGGGGAGATATTCAAAAGGAAAAACAGCTCTTTCCCAGCGTCTCTGTCCGTGTGTACGTATTATGACTGAGAATAAAGCTGATATATTGCACTTACTTTCTCAGCTCAGTGGTATTCTTTTCTTCTCCTGGGCTGAGTGCCGCTCGTTCGCTCGCTCGCTCGCTCGCACGCAGGCAGCGATTATAATTCAAACTGCAAAATAACTTAACTTTAAACAAGCAGGGTCTGAGTACAAATGAAAACTGCGCTCCTGGACTGGACGGACTGTCTGTTTGTCTCGGTGAGGAAAAGGCAGTGGTGGTGAGGGTGGAGCATTGCGCTCAGGAGGGGAGACTTTCTTTGAGTGGTGCCAATTAATCTGCACCAGAAAATCATCCCCCCGACCGGGATTGGAACCCGGGTCTCAACGATTTAAAAGGTTGCGTCCTCGACCACTGGGCCACCTGGGAACCGCCTGAGGAACCTGTCCAAGAGGCTGAGGACACGCACGCCTGCTCCACGAGCAGCAGCGACCAGCAGGGGGCCGACCGGCTGATCCTTCCCTTTCACAGGCAGGCTTCTGGCCCTCGATAAAACGACAAAGGTGTTCAGAAGGAAGGCCTGGGGGGAGGGAGGGAGGGACGGCCATTGGAAATCAGCACAAAGCAGGTCCCCTGGAATCTCACACCTCCGACCCAGGAAACAGGTCTCCTGGTCAAAGCAGTCCAGCCATTAACGTGACAATGGACAGGGCCCCGGCAGCTTGAGACACATCTTTCTTTCGATATGCAAGTTCTTTTTAAAAAGGTTTCCTTCCACAGCAGCTCTGAGTGAGAGACTGACTGACATACGTACACACACACACACACACACACACACACACACAACACCGTCACCCATCCGATTGGTGGACCGCGGGGTCGACAATCTAACTTTTCGTTTCGATGCAGGGGAGAGCGCGAACGCAGTCCCCCACTACCACAAATTTTGCAGTCGAGTATCCCGCATTTGGGGACATCGCAGGCGTCAGCGCACACCCCAAGTGCAATGGGCTAGCCTCATCCTGGGAGATCCGCCTTCGGGATCACAGATTCTCCCCTGCCAGGTAAGTATGCCTTGGGTCGCCACACACTGCCACTAGACAGCATTCGCTACCTTTTACGATTGCAAGGGCAGGTTTTAAGAATCAAAACGTCCCTTCGCTCGCAACGTGCTGATGCTCTGAGAGATTAATTCCGCTCAAATATCGTACCGTATATCCGATGATACACTCTGGGAGAAAATACTGCAGCGATGCGGTGCCGGCGATGGTTGTTTGCATGTCGCCCTTCAAGGGAAATGTCCCGCCTCCAGTTGTTGCTGTAGCAATATATACACGCGCGTTGTCGTGGTAATATAGAACTGCAAGTTGCCGTTGTCGTGGTCGTTTCGAATCAGCACAAAGCAGGTGCACTCCCTGGAATGTCACACCTGCGTCCCAGAAAACAGGTCTCCTGGTCAAAGCAGTCCCGCCCCGCCCTGGGATTAACGTGACAATGGACAGGGCCCAGTCAGGGAGCAGCTTGAGAGACACCTTTCAATAGGCACTTCTGAAACATTAACGCCTTGTTTCTTTCGACAGTTTAACCAGCCTTTAACACGTCTTGTGTTTTTATTTCCCATTTCCAGCCAGCCAGCCCAGCCAGCCCAGCCAGCATCTGCAGTATTTTCTTTTGATTGGTCTTGCCTGCTGTGGAATGAACGTTTAAACACGAGCTGCTGATTGTCAGCACCTCACCTCTTTCTCAATTGGCCGTTGCAATCTCACTCACTCGCTGTGAGACACGTCACGTCACGTCACTAGTTTTCTTTAAAGCGGTTTCCTTCCACGGCAGTGAGTTAGTGACTGAGACTGACTGACGGAGGTCCGTTGAGACGCCACCTTCTCCCATCTGATCGGTGGCCGACTGGCAAATTTACCAATCTGTCAAGCAATCCTAGCAAGAAAGGAAAAAACGGCAACTTCTTTAAACTGATCCACTGTTGCAATTAGAAACGGTGGCAAAAATGTGCCCAGAGTGGGAGAGAACGGCAGTGCTTCCAGACTGCTTTAGACACAGTCAGCCAGAGACCAAAGAGGGAGGGAAAACAGGAGCGGAGATCAATTCGCATCGAGCGCGTTATCGCTTCTCGGCCTTTTGGCGAAGATCAAGTGGTCAAGTGGGGGAAGGCAACCATTTGGAGCCTTCCTGCCATTGTATGCCGGGGGGATGCAGTCAGGGAGAAATCCCCTCGGGCAGAGTGTAGAGCTTTGGCTTGTAGAGCTTTGGCTTGATGTAATGTCACTGCAAGGAATCTGGAATGAATCTGTAAGGCAATAAGGCACCCCAGAGTGTCAGAAAAAAAAAAAAAAAGTTTCTGTTCTTATCAGTTTAATATCTGATATGTCCCCTATCTGGGGACCAAATATTAAATTGATTTTTGGAACAGGGAGATGGAACAAGAGCTTGCTCCGTCCACTCCACGCATCGACCCAGTATTACAGTGTCTCTGGCAACGGTGCACCTCCCTGTGGGGAGATATTCAAAATGCTGAACGGATTTTTGGAGCCTGTATTATTACTCAGAATGCTGAGATATTGCAACTGTGGTTTTCTTGTTTACTCCTGGGATGGATGAGTGCCATTCCCTTTCTTCCTTTTCCCTCTTGCAGTTTTACCTTGGAGGGAAAGACGTCAGTCTCAGGTCACTTTTCAGGAAGCTGCAAGCCTGTGTATTGGGACGTGCCACCTTCCACAGACTTGGTCTCCTGACCTGAAACATTTAACTCCAGTTGTTGTGTGAAAAATTACTGCAGTTTTAAACTGGCAGTTCCAGAATTAATTGTTTCCAAGTCAGACATTTCCCGAAACAGAGAGCGCGAGAGAGACACAATGTTAACGTTTAAACTGCCACAAGCGAGAGGCGAAATAACTTCACGTTGCTGACTTTAAAAATGCGAGCAGACAGTGCGTGTGTGTTTGGAGGGAGTGCACTGTGAATGGCCACATTGGAAGCTGTGAGATCAAACTGTGCTGCTAACTGAGTGTTAAGGTGAGTAAAAGGCACTGGTTTGGGTGGAGCATTGCGCTCAGGATGGGAGATTTTCTTGAACGGTGCCAATTAATCTGCACCAGAAAATCATCCCCTGACCAGGATTCGAACCCGGGTCTCAACGAGTTTTAAATGTTGCGTCCTAACCACTAGACCATCAGGGGAGTTGCCCTCAATCCCCTGCAAACATATACAGAAGGCTGAACACATGGCTCCCTACAGTAGCAGCAGTGTCACCAGCAGAGGGCTTGAGTTGCCATTTCCACTTTGACACTCAGTCTTTTCACACTCAGTCAAATGGCAAACGTCTATTCAGGAGGTTATCGCTTCTCGGCTTTGGGACCGAATATTAAATTGAATTTTGCAACAGGGAGATGGAATAGGGGCTTGGCTCCGTCCACTCCACGCATCGACCCAGTATTGCAGTGTCTCTGGCAACGGTGCACCTCCCTGTGGGGAGATATTCAAAAGGAAAAACAGCTCTTTCCCAGCGTCTCTGTCCGTGTGTACGTATTATGACTGAGAATAAAGCTGATATATTGCACTTACTTTCTCAGCTCAGTGGTATTCTTTTCTTCTCCTGGGCTGAGTGCCGCTCGTTCGCTCGCACGCAGGCAGCGATTATAATTCAAACTGCAAAATAACTTAACTTTAAACAAGCAGGGTCTGAGTACAAATGAAAACTGCGCTCCTGGACTGGACGGACTGTCTGTTTGTCTCGGTGAGGAAAAGGCAGTGGTGGTGAGGGTGGAGCATTGCGCTCAGGAGGGGAGACTTTCTTTGAGTGGTGCCAATTAATCTGCACCAGAAAATCATCCCCCCGACCGGGATTGGAACCCGGGTCTCAACGATTTAAAAGGTTGCGTCCTCGACCACTGGGCCACCTGGGAACCGCCTGAGGAACCTGTCCAAGAGGCTGAGGACACGCACGCCTGCTCCACGAGCAGCAGCGACCAGCAGGGGGCCGACCGGCTGATCCTTCCCTTTCACAGGCAGGCTTCTGGCCCTCGATAAAACGACAAAGGTGTTCAGAAGGAAGGCCTGGGGGGAGGGAGGGAGGGACGGCCATTGGAAATCAGCACAAAGCAGGTCCCCTGGAATCTCACACCTCCGACCCAGGAAACAGGTCTCCTGGTCAAAGCAGTCCAGCCATTAACGTGACAATGGACAGGGCCCCGGCAGCTTGAGACACATCTTTCTTTCGATATGCAAGTTCTTTTTAAAAAGGTTTCCTTCCACAGCAGCTCTGAGTGAGAGACTGACTGACATACGTACACACACACACACACAACACCGTCACCCATCCGATTGGTGGACCGCGGGGTCGACAATCTAACTTTTCGTTTCGATGCAGGGGAGAGCGCGAACGCAGTCCCCCACTACCACAAATTTTGCAGTCGAGTATCCCGCATTTGGGGACATCGCAGGCGTCAGCGCACACCCCAAGTGCAATGGGCTAGCCTCATCCTGGGAGATCCGCCTTCGGGATCACAGATTCTCCCCTGCCAGGTAAGTATGCCTTGGGTCGCCACACACTGCCACTAGACAGCATTCGCTACCTTTTACGATTGCAAGGGCAGGTTTTAAGAATCAAAACGTCCCTTCGCTCGCAACGTGCTGATGCTCTGAGAGATTAATTCCGCTCAAATATCGTACCGTATATCCGATGATACACTCTGGGAGAAAATACTGCAGCGATGCGGTGCCGGCGATGGTTGTTTGCATGTCGCCCTTCAAGGGAAATGTCCCGCCTCCAGTTGTTGCTGTAGCAATATATACACGCGCGTTGTCGTGGTAATATAGAACTGCAAGTTGCCGTTGTCGTGGTCGTTTCGAATCAGCACAAAGCAGGTGCACTCCCTGGAATGTCACACCTGCGTCCCAGAAAACAGGTCTCCTGGTCAAAGCAGTCCCGCCCCGCCCTGGGATTAACGTGACAATGGACAGGGCCCAGTCAGGGAGCAGCTTGAGAGACACCTTTCAATAGGCACTTCTGAAACATTAACGCCTTGTTTCTTTCGACAGTTTAACCAGCCTTTAACACGTCTTGTGTTTTTATTTCCCATTTCCAGCCAGCCAGCCCAGCCAGCCCAGCCAGCATCTGCAGTATTTTCTTTTGATTGGTCTTGCCTGCTGTGGAATGAACGTTTAAACACGAGCTGCTGATTGTCAGCACCTCACCTCTTTCTCAATTGGCCGTTGCAATCTCACTCACTCGCTGTGAGACACGTCACGTCACGTCACTAGTTTTCTTTAAAGCGGTTTCCTTCCACGGCAGTGAGTTAGTGACTGAGACTGACTGACGGAGGTCCGTTGAGACGCCACCTTCTCCCATCTGATCGGTGGCCGACTGGCAAATTTACCAATCTGTCAAGCAATCCTAGCAAGAAAGGAAAAAACGGCAACTTCTTTAAACTGATCCACTGTTGCAATTAGAAACGGTGGCAAAAATGTGCCCAGAGTGGGAGAGAACGGCAGTGCTTCCAGACTGCTTTAGACACAGTCAGCCAGAGACCAAAGAGGGAGGGAAAACAGGAGCGGAGATCAATTCGCATCGAGCGCGTTATCGCTTCTCGGCCTTTTGGCGAAGATCAAGTGGTCAAGTGGGGGAAGGCAACCATTTGGAGCCTTCCTGCCATTGTATGCCGGGGGGATGCAGTCAGGGAGAAATCCCCTCGGGCAGAGTGTAGAGCTTTGGCTTGTAGAGCTTTGGCTTGATGTAATGTCACTGCAAGGAATCTGGAATGAATCTGTAAGGCAATAAGGCACCCCAGAGTGTCAGAAAAAAAAAAAAAAAGTTTCTGTTCTTATCAGTTTAATATCTGATATGTCCCCTATCTGGGGACCAAATATTAAATTGATTTTTGGAACAGGGAGATGGAACAAGAGCTTGCTCCGTCCACTCCACGCATCGACCCAGTATTACAGTGTCTCTGGCAACGGTGCACCTCCCTGTGGGGAGATATTCAAAATGCTGAACGGATTTTTGGAGCCTGTATTATTACTCAGAATGCTGAGATATTGCAACTGTGGTTTTCTTGTTTACTCCTGGGATGGATGAGTGCCATTCCCTTTCTTCCTTTTCCCTCTTGCAGTTTTACCTTGGAGGGAAAGACGTCAGTCTCAGGTCACTTTTCAGGAAGCTGCAAGCCTGTGTATTGGGACGTGCCACCTTCCACAGACTTGGTCTCCTGACCTGAAACATTTAACTCCAGTTGTTGTGTGAAAAATTACTGCAGTTTTAAACTGGCAGTTCCAGAATTAATTGTTTCCAAGTCAGACATTTCCCGAAACAGAGAGCGCGAGAGAGACACAATGTTAACGTTTAAACTGCCACAAGCGAGAGGCGAAATAACTTCACGTTGCTGACTTTAAAAATGCGAGCAGACAGTGCGTGTGTGTTTGGAGGGAGTGCACTGTGAATGGCCACATTGGAAGCTGTGAGATCAAACTGTGCTGCTAACTGAGTGTTAAGGTGAGTAAAAGGCACTGGTTTGGGTGGAGCATTGCGCTCAGGATGGGAGATTTTCTTGAACGGTGCCAATTAATCTGCACCAGAAAATCATCCCCTGACCAGGATTCGAACCCGGGTCTCAACGAGTTTTAAATGTTGCGTCCTAACCACTAGACCATCAGGGGAGTTGCCCTCAATCCCCTGCAAACATATACAGAAGGCTGAACACATGGCTCCCTACAGTAGCAGCAGTGTCACCAGCAGAGGGCTTGAGTTGCCATTTCCACTTTGACACTCAGTCTTTTCACACTCAGTCAAATGGCAAACGTCTATTCAGGAGGTTATCGCTTCTCGGCTTTGGGACCGAATATTAAATTGAATTTTGCAACAGGGAGATGGAATAGGGGCTTGGCTCCGTCCACTCCACGCATCGACCCAGTATTGCAGTGTCTCTGGCAACGGTGCACCTCCCTGTGGGGAGATATTCAAAAGGAAAAACAGCTCTTTCCCAGCGTCTCTGTCCGTGTGTACGTATTATGACTGAGAATAAAGCTGATATATTGCACTTACTTTCTCAGCTCAGTGGTATTCTTTTCTTCTCCTGGGCTGAGTGCCGCTCGTTCGCTCGCTCGCTCGCTCGCACGCAGGCAGCGATTATAATTCAAACTGCAAAATAACTTAACTTTAAACAAGCAGGGTCTGAGTACAAATGAAAACTGCGCTCCTGGACTGGACGGACTGTCTGTTTGTCTCGGTGAGGAAAAGGCAGTGGTGGTGAGGGTGGAGCATTGCGCTCAGGAGGGGAGACTTTCTTTGAGTGGTGCCAATTAATCTGCACCAGAAAATCATCCCCCCGACCGGGATTGGAACCCGGGTCTCAACGATTTAAAAGGTTGCGTCCTCGACCACTGGGCCACCTGGGAACCGCCTGAGGAACCTGTCCAAGAGGCTGAGGACACGCACGCCTGCTCCACGAGCAGCAGCGACCAGCAGGGGGCCGACCGGCTGATCCTTCCCTTTCACAGGCAGGCTTCTGGCCCTCGATAAAACGACAAAGGTGTTCAGAAGGAAGGCCTGGGGGGAGGGAGGGAGGGACGGCCATTGGAAATCAGCACAAAGCAGGTCCCCTGGAATCTCACACCTCCGACCCAGGAAACAGGTCTCCTGGTCAAAGCAGTCCAGCCATTAACGTGACAATGGACAGGGCCCCGGCAGCTTGAGACACATCTTTCTTTCGATATGCAAGTTCTTTTTAAAAAGGTTTCCTTCCACAGCAGCTCTGAGTGAGAGACTGACTGACATACGTACACACACACACACACACACACACACACACACAACACCGTCACCCATCCGATTGGTGGACCGCGGGGTCGACAATCTAACTTTTCGTTTCGATGCAGGGGAGAGCGCGAACGCAGTCCCCCACTACCACAAATTTTGCAGTCGAGTATCCCGCATTTGGGGACATCGCAGGCGTCAGCGCACACCCCAAGTGCAATGGGCTAGCCTCATCCTGGGAGATCCGCCTTCGGGATCACAGATTCTCCCCTGCCAGGTAAGTATGCCTTGGGTCGCCACACACTGCCACTAGACAGCATTCGCTACCTTTTACGATTGCAAGGGCAGGTTTTAAGAATCAAAACGTCCCTTCGCTCGCAACGTGCTGATGCTCTGAGAGATTAATTCCGCTCAAATATCGTACCGTATATCCGATGATACACTCTGGGAGAAAATACTGCAGCGATGCGGTGCCGGCGATGGTTGTTTGCATGTCGCCCTTCAAGGGAAATGTCCCGCCTCCAGTTGTTGCTGTAGCAATATATACACGCGCGTTGTCGTGGTAATATAGAACTGCAAGTTGCCGTTGTCGTGGTCGTTTCGAATCAGCACAAAGCAGGTGCACTCCCTGGAATGTCACACCTGCGTCCCAGAAAACAGGTCTCCTGGTCAAAGCAGTCCCGCCCCGCCCTGGGATTAACGTGACAATGGACAGGGCCCAGTCAGGGAGCAGCTTGAGAGACATCTTTCAATAGGCACTTCTGAAACATTAACGCCTTGTTTCTTTCGACAGTTTAACCAGCCTTTAACACGTCTTGTGTTTTTATTTCCCATTTCCAGCCAGCCAGCCCAGCCAGCCGAGCCAGCATCTGCAGTATTTTCTTTTGATTGGTCTTGCCTGCTGTGGAATGAACGTTTAAACACGAGCTGCTGATTGTCAGCACCTCACCTCTTTCTCAATTGGCCGTTGCAATCTCACTCACTCGCTGTGAGACACGTCACGTCACGTCACTAGTTTTCTTTAAAGCGGTTTCCTTCCACGGCAGTGAGTTAGTGACTGAGACTGACTGACGGAGGTCCGTTGAGACGCCACCTTCTCCCATCTGATCGGTGGCCGACTGGCAAATTTACCAATCTGTCAAGCAATCCTAGCAAGAAAGGAAAAAACGGCAACTTCTTTAAACTGATCCACTGTTGCAATTAGAAACGGTGGCAAAAATGTGCCCAGAGTGGGAGAGAACGGCAGTGCTTCCAGACTGCTTTAGACACAGTCAGCCAGAGACCAAAGAGGGAGGGAAAACAGGAGCGGAGATCAATTCGCATCGAGCGCGTTATCGCTTCTCGGCCTTTTGGCGAAGATCAAGTAGTCAAGTGGGGGAAGGCAACCATTTGGAGCCTTCCTGCCATTGTATGCCGGGGGGATGCAGTCAGGGAGAAATCCCCTCGGGCAGAGTGTAGAGCTTTGGCTTGTAGAGCTTTGGCTTGATGTAATGTCACTGCAAGGAATCTGGAATGAATCTGTAAGGCAATAAGGCACCCCAGAGTGTCAGAAAAAAAAAAAAAAAGTTTCTGTTCTTATCAGTTTAATATCTGATATGTCCCCTATCTGGGGACCAAATATTAAATTGATTTTTGGAACAGGGAGATGGAACAAGAGCTTGCTCCGTCCACTCCACGCATCGACCCAGTATTACAGTGTCTCTGGCAACGGTGCACCTCCCTGTGGGGAGATATTCAAAATGCTGAACGGATTTTTGGAGCCTGTATTATTACTCAGAATGCTGAGATATTGCAACTGTGGTTTTCTTGTTTACTCCTGGGATGGATGAGTGCCATTCCCTTTCTTCCTTTTCCCTCTTGCAGTTTTACCTTGGAGGGAAAGACGTCAGTCTCAGGTCACTTTTCAGGAAGCTGCAAGCCTGTGTATTGGGACGTGCCACCTTCCACAGACTTGGTCTCCTGACCTGAAACATTTAACTCCAGTTGTTGTGTGAAAAATTACTGCAGTTTTAAACTGGCAGTTCCAGAATTAATTGTTTCCAAGTCAGACATTTCCCGAAACAGAGAGCGCGAGAGAGACACAATGTTAACGTTTAAACTGCCACAAGCGAGAGGCGAAATAACTTCACGTTGCTGACTTTAAAAATGCGAGCAGACAGTGCGTGTGTGTTTGGAGGGAGTGCACTGTGAATGGCCACATTGGAAGCTGTGAGATCAAACTGTGCTGCTAACTGAGTGTTAAGGTGAGTAAAAGGCACTGGTTTGGGTGGAGCATTGCGCTCAGGATGGGAGATTTTCTTGAACGGTGCCAATTAATCTGCACCAGAAAATCATCCCCTGACCGGGATTCGAACCCGGGTCTCAACGAGTTTTAAATGTTGCGTCCTAACCACTAGACCATCAGGGGAGTTGCCCTCAATCCCCTGCAAACATATACAGAAGGCTGAACACATGGCTCCCTACAGTAGCAGCAGTGTCACCAGCAGAGGGCTTGAGTTGCCATTTCCACTTTGACACTCAGTCTTTTCACACTCAGTCAAATGGCAAACGTCTATTCAGGAGGTTATCGCTTCTCGGCTTTGGGACCGAATATTAAATTGAATTTTGCAACAGGGAGATGGAATAGGGGCTTGGCTCCGTCCACTCCACGCATCGACCCAGTATTGCAGTGTCTCTGGCAACGGTGCACCTCCCTGTGGGGAGATATTCAAAAGGAAAAACAGCTCTTTCCCAGCGTCTCTGTCCGTGTGTACGTATTATGACTGAGAATAAAGCTGATATATTGCACTTACTTTCTCAGCTCAGTGGTATTCTTTTCTTCTCCTGGGCTGAGTGCCGCTCGTTCGCTCGCTCGCTCGCACGCAGGCAGCGATTATAATTCAAACTGCAAAATAACTTAACTTTAAACAAGCAGGGTCTGAGTACAAATGAAAACTGCGCTCCTGGACTGGACGGACTGTCTGTTTGTCTCGGTGAGGAAAAGGCAGTGGTGGTGAGGGTGGAGCATTGCGCTCAGGAGGGGAGACTTTCTTTGAGTGGTGCCAATTAATCTGCACCAGAAAATCATCCCCCCGACCGGGATTGGAACCCGGGTCTCAACGATTTAAAAGGTTGCGTCCTCGACCACTGGGCCACCTGGGAACCGCCTGAGGAACCTGTCCAAGAGGCTGAGGACACGCACGCCTGCTCCACGAGCAGCAGCGACCAGCAGGGGGCCGACCGGCTGATCCTTCCCTTTCACAGGCAGGCTTCTGGCCCTCGATAAAACGACAAAGGTGTTCAGAAGGAAGGCCTGGGGGGAGGGAGGGAGGGACGGCCATTGGAAATCAGCACAAAGCAGGTCCCCTGGAATCTCACACCTCCGACCCAGGAAACAGGTCTCCTGGTCAAAGCAGTCCAGCCATTAACGTGACAATGGACAGGGCCCCGGCAGCTTGAGACACATCTTTCTTTCGATATGCAAGTTCTTTTTAAAAAGGTTTCCTTCCACAGCAGCTCTGAGTGAGAGACTGACTGACATACGTACACACACACACACACACACACACACACACACAACACCGTCACCCATCCGATTGGTGGACCGCGGGGTCGACAATCTAACTTTTCGTTTCGATGCAGGGGAGAGCGCGAACGCAGTCCCCCACTACCACAAATTTTGCAGTCGAGTATCCCGCATTTGGGGACATCGCAGGCGTCAGCGCACACCCCAAGTGCAATGGGCTAGCCTCATCCTGGGAGATCCGCCTTCGGGATCACAGATTCTCCCCTGCCAGGTAAGTATGCCTTGGGTCGCCACACACTGCCACTAGACAGCATTCGCTACCTTTTACGATTGCAAGGGCAGGTTTTAAGAATCAAAACGTCCCTTCGCTCGCAACGTGCTGATGCTCTGAGAGATTAATTCCGCTCAAATATCGTACCGTATATCCGATGATACACTCTGGGAGAAAATACTGCAGCGATGCGGTGCCGGCGATGGTTGTTTGCATGTCGCCCTTCAAGGGAAATGTCCCGCCTCCAGTTGTTGCTGTAGCAATATATACACGCGCGTTGTCGTGGTAATATAGAACTGCAAGTTGCCGTTGTCGTGGTCGTTTCGAATCAGCACAAAGCAGGTGCACTCCCTGGAATGTCACACCTGCGTCCCAGAAAACAGGTCTCCTGGTCAAAGCAGTCCCGCCCCGCCCTGGGATTAACGTGACAATGGACAGGGCCCAGTCAGGGAGCAGCTTGAGAGACATCTTTCAATAGGCACTTCTGAAACATTAACGCCTTGTTTCTTTCGACAGTTTAACCAGCCTTTAACACGTCTTGTGTTTTTATTTCCCATTTCCAGCCAGCCAGCCCAGCCAGCCGAGCCAGCATCTGCAGTATTTTCTTTTGATTGGTCTTGCCTGCTGTGGAATGAACGTTTAAACACGAGCTGCTGATTGTCAGCACCTCACCTCTTTCTCAATTGGCCGTTGCAATCTCACTCACTCGCTGTGAGACACGTCACGTCACGTCACTAGTTTTCTTTAAAGCGGTTTCCTTCCACGGCAGTGAGTTAGTGACTGAGACTGACTGACGGAGGTCCGTTGAGACGCCACCTTCTCCCATCTGATCGGTGGCCGACTGGCAAATTTACCAATCTGTCAAGCAATCCTAGCAAGAAAGGAAAAAACGGCAACTTCTTTAAACTGATCCACTGTTGCAATTAGAAACGGTGGCAAAAATGTGCCCAGAGTGGGAGAGAACGGCAGTGCTTCCAGACTGCTTTAGACACAGTCAGCCAGAGACCAAAGAGGGAGGGAAAACAGGAGCGGAGATCAATTCGCATCGAGCGCGTTATCGCTTCTCGGCCTTTTGGCGAAGATCAAGTAGTCAAGTGGGGGAAGGCAACCATTTGGAGCCTTCCTGCCATTGTATGCCGGGGGGATGCAGTCAGGGAGAAATCCCCTCGGGCAGAGTGTAGAGCTTTGGCTTGTAGAGCTTTGGCTTGATGTAATGTCACTGCAAGGAATCTGGAATGAATCTGTAAGGCAATAAGGCACCCCAGAGTGTCAGAAAAAAAAAAAAAAAGTTTCTGTTCTTATCAGTTTAATATCTGATATGTCCCCTATCTGGGGACCAAATATTAAATTGATTTTTGGAACAGGGAGATGGAACAAGAGCTTGCTCCGTCCACTCCACGCATCGACCCAGTATTACAGTGTCTCTGGCAACGGTGCACCTCCCTGTGGGGAGATATTCAAAATGCTGAACGGATTTTTGGAGCCTGTATTATTACTCAGAATGCTGAGATATTGCAACTGTGGTTTTCTTGTTTACTCCTGGGATGGATGAGTGCCATTCCCTTTCTTCCTTTTCCCTCTTGCAGTTTTACCTTGGAGGGAAAGACGTCAGTCTCAGGTCACTTTTCAGGAAGCTGCAAGCCTGTGTATTGGGACGTGCCACCTTCCACAGACTTGGTCTCCTGACCTGAAACATTTAACTCCAGTTGTTGTGTGAAAAATTACTGCAGTTTTAAACTGGCAGTTCCAGAATTAATTGTTTCCAAGTCAGACATTTCCCGAAACAGAGAGCGCGAGAGAGACACAATGTTAACGTTTAAACTGCCACAAGCGAGAGGCGAAATAACTTCACGTTGCTGACTTTAAAAATGCGAGCAGACAGTGCGTGTGTGTTTGGAGGGAGTGCACTGTGAATGGCCACATTGGAAGCTGTGAGATCAAACTGTGCTGCTAACTGAGTGTTAAGGTGAGTAAAAGGCACTGGTTTGGGTGGAGCATTGCGCTCAGGATGGGAGATTTTCTTGAACGGTGCCAATTAATCTGCACCAGAAAATCATCCCCTGACCGGGATTCGAACCCGGGTCTCAACGAGTTTTAAATGTTGCGTCCTAACCACTAGACCATCAGGGGAGTTGCCCTCAATCCCCTGCAAACATATACAGAAGGCTGAACACATGGCTCCCTACAGTAGCAGCAGTGTCACCAGCAGAGGGCTTGAGTTGCCATTTCCACTTTGACACTCAGTCTTTTCACACTCAGTCAAATGGCAAACGTCTATTCAGGAGGTTATCGCTTCTCGGCTTTGGGACCGAATATTAAATTGAATTTTGCAACAGGGAGATGGAATAGGGGCTTGGCTCCGTCCACTCCACGCATCGACCCAGTATTGCAGTGTCTCTGGCAACGGTGCACCTCCCTGTGGGGAGATATTCAAAAGGAAAAACAGCTCTTTCCCAGCGTCTCTGTCCGTGTGTACGTATTATGACTGAGAATAAAGCTGATATATTGCACTTACTTTCTCAGCTCAGTGGTATTCTTTTCTTCTCCTGGGCTGAGTGCCGCTCGTTCGCTCGCTCGCTCGCACGCAGGCAGCGATTATAATTCAAACTGCAAAATAACTTAACTTTAAACAAGCAGGGTCTGAGTACAAATGAAAACTGCGCTCCTGGACTGGACGGACTGTCTGTTTGTCTCGGTGAGGAAAAGGCAGTGGTGGTGAGGGTGGAGCATTGCGCTCAGGAGGGGAGACTTTCTTTGAGTGGTGCCAATTAATCTGCACCAGAAAATCATCCCCCCGACCGGGATTGGAACCCGGGTCTCAACGATTTAAAAGGTTGCGTCCTCGACCACTGGGCCACCTGGGAACCGCCTGAGGAACCTGTCCAAGAGGCTGAGGACACGCACGCCTGCTCCACGAGCAGCAGCGACCAGCAGGGGGCCGACCGGCTGATCCTTCCCTTTCACAGGCAGGCTTCTGGCCCTCGATAAAACGACAAAGGTGTTCAGAAGGAAGGCCTGGGGGGAGGGAGGGAGGGACGGCCATTGGAAATCAGCACAAAGCAGGTCCCCTGGAATCTCACACCTCCGACCCAGGAAACAGGTCTCCTGGTCAAAGCAGTCCAGCCATTAACGTGACAATGGACAGGGCCCCGGCAGCTTGAGACACATCTTTCTTTCGATATGCAAGTTCTTTTTAAAAAGGTTTCCTTCCACAGCAGCTCTGAGTGAGAGACTGACTGACATACGTACACACACACACACACACAACACCGTCACCCATCCGATTGGTGGACCGCGGGGTCGACAATCTAACTTTTCGTTTCGATGCAGGGGAGAGCGCGAACGCAGTCCCCCACTACCACAAATTTTGCAGTCGAGTATCCCGCATTTGGGGACATCGCAGGCGTCAGCGCACACCCCAAGTGCAATGGGCTAGCCTCATCCTGGGAGATCCGCCTTCGGGATCACAGATTCTCCCCTGCCAGGTAAGTATGCCTTGGGTCGCCACACACTGCCACTAGACAGCATTCGCTACCTTTTACGATTGCAAGGGCAGGTTTTAAGAATCAAAACGTCCCTTCGCTCGCAACGTGCTGATGCTCTGAGAGATTAATTCCGCTCAAATATCGTACCGTATATCCGATGATACACTCTGGGAGAAAATACTGCAGCGATGCGGTGCCGGCGATGGTTGTTTGCATGTCGCCCTTCAAGGGAAATGTCCCGCCTCCAGTTGTTGCTGTAGCAATATATACACGCGCGTTGTCGTGGTAATATAGAACTGCAAGTTGCCGTTGTCGTGGTCGTTTCGAATCAGCACAAAGCAGGTGCACTCCCTGGAATGTCACACCTGCGTCCCAGAAAACAGGTCTCCTGGTCAAAGCAGTCCCGCCCCCGCCCTGGGATTAACGTGACAATGGACAGGGCCCAGTCAGGGAGCAGCTTGAGAGACACCTTTCAATAGGCACTTCTGAAACATTAACGCCTTGTTTCTTTCGACAGTTTAACCAGCCTTTAACACGTCTTGTGTTTTTATTTCCCATTTCCAGCCAGCCAGCCCAGCCAGCCCAGCCAGCATCTGCAGTATTTTCTTTTGATTGGTCTTGCCTGCTGTGGAATGAACGTTTAAACACGAGCTGCTGATTGTCAGCACCTCACCTCTTTCTCAATTGGCCGTTGCAATCTCACTCACTCGCTGTGAGACACGTCACGTCACGTCACTAGTTTTCTTTAAAGCGGTTTCCTTCCACGGCAGTGAGTTAGTGACTGAGACTGACTGACGGAGGTCCGTTGAGACGCCACCTTCTCCCATCTGATCGGTGGCCGACTGGCAAATTTACCAATCTGTCAAGCAATCCTAGCAAGAAAGGAAAAAACGGCAACTTCTTTAAACTGATCCACTGTTGCAATTAGAAACGGTGGCAAAAATGTGCCCAGAGTGGGAGAGAACGGCAGTGCTTCCAGACTGCTTTAGACACAGTCAGCCAGAGACCAAAGAGGGAGGGAAAACAGGAGCGGAGATCAATTCGCATCGAGCGCGTTATCGCTTCTCGGCCTTTTGGCGAAGATCAAGTGGTCAAGTGGGGGAAGGCAACCGTTTGGAGCCTTCCTGCCATTGTATGCCGGGGGGATGCAGTCAGGGAGAAATCCCCTCGGGCAGAGTGTAGAGCTTTGGCTTGTAGAGCTTTGGCTTGATGTAATGTCACTGCAAGGAATCTGGAATGAATCTGTAAGGCAATAAGGCACCCCAGAGTGTCAGAAAAAAAAAAAAAAAGTTTCTGTTCTTATCAGTTTAATATCTGATATGTCCCCTATCTGGGGACCAAATATTAAATTGATTTTTGGAACAGGGAGATGGAACAAGAGCTTGCTCCGTCCACTCCACGCATCGACCCAGTATTACAGTGTCTCTGGCAACGGTGCACCTCCCTGTGGGGAGATATTCAAAATGCTGAACGGATTTTTGGAGCCTGTATTATTACTCAGAATGCTGAGATATTGCAACTGTGGTTTTCTTGTTTACTCCTGGGATGGATGAGTGCCATTCCCTTTCTTCCTTTTCCCTCTTGCAGTTTTACCTTGGAGGGAAAGACGTCAGTCTCAGGTCACTTTTCAGGAAGCTGCAAGCCTGTGTATTGGGACGTGCCACCTTCCACAGACTTGGTCTCCTGACCTGAAACATTTAACTCCAGTTGTTGTGTGAAAAATTACTGCAGTTTTAAACTGGCAGTTCCAGAATTAATTGTTTCCAAGTCAGACATTTCCCGAAACAGAGAGCGCGAGAGAGACACAATGTTAACGTTTAAACTGCCACAAGCGAGAGGCGAAATAACTTCACGTTGCTGACTTTAAAAATGCGAGCAGACAGTGCGTGTGTGTTTGGAGGGAGTGCACTGTGAATGGCCACATTGGAAGCTGTGAGATCAAACTGTGCTGCTAACTGAGTGTTAAGGTGAGGAAAAGGCACTGGTTTGGGTGGAGCATTGCGCTCAGGATGGGAGATTTTCTTGAACGGTGCCAATTAATCTGCACCAGAAAATCATCCCCTGACCAGGATTCGAACCCGGGTCTCAACGAGTTTTAAATGTTGCGTCCTAACCACTAGACCATCAGGGGAGTTGCCCTCAATCCCCTGCAAACATATACAGAAGGCTGAACACATGGCTCCCTACAGTAGCAGCAGTGTCACCAGCAGAGGGCTTGAGTTGCCATTTCCACTTTGACACTCAGTCTTTTCACACTCAGTCAAATGGCAAACGTCTATTCAGGAGGTTATCGCTTCTCGGCTTTGGGACCGAATATTAAATTGAATTTTGCAACAGGGAGATGGAATAGGGGCTTGGCTCCGTCCACTCCACGCATCGACCCAGTATTGCAGTGTCTCTGGCAACGGTGCACCTCCCTGTGGGGAGATATTCAAAAGGAAAAACAGCTCTTTCCCAGCGTCTCTGTCCGTGTGTACGTATTATGACTGAGAATAAAGCTGATATATTGCACTTACTTTCTCAGCTCAGTGGTATTCTTTTCTTCTCCTGGGCTGAGTGCCGCTCGTTCGCTCGCTCGCTCGCACGCAGGCAGCGATTATAATTCAAACTGCAAAATAACTTAACTTTAAACAAGCAGGGTCTGAGTACAAATGAAAACTGCGCTCCTGGACTGGACGGACTGTCTGTTTGTCTCGGTGAGGAAAAGGCAGTGGTGGTGAGGGTGGAGCATTGCGCTCAGGAGGGGAGACTTTCTTTGAGTGGTGCCAATTAATCTGCACCAGAAAATCATCCCCCCGACCGGGATTGGAACCCGGGTCTCAGCGATTTAAAAGGTTGCGTCCTCGACCACTGGGCCACCTGGGGGAGCTGCCTCAACCGCCTGAGGAACCTGTCCGAGAGGCTGAGGACACGCACGCCTGCTCCACGAGCAGCAGCGACCAGCAGGGGGCCGACCGGCTGATCCTTCCCTTTCACAGGCAGGCTTCTGGCCCTCGATAAAACGACAAAGGTGTTCAGAAGGAAGGCCTGGGGGGAGGGAGGGAGGGACGGCCATTGGAAATCAGCACAAAGCAGGTCCCCTGGAATCTCACACCTCCGACCCAGGAAACAGGTCTCCTGGTCAAAGCAGTCCAGCCATTAACGTGACAATGGACAGGGCCCCGGCAGCTTGAGACACATCTTTCTTTCGATATGCAAGTTCTTTTTAAAAAGGTTTCCTTCCACAGCAGCTCTGAGTGAGAGACTGACTGACATACGTACACACACACACACACACACACACACACACACAACACCGTCACCCATCCGATTGGTGGACCGCGGGGTCGACAATCTAACTTTTCGTTTCGATGCAGGGGAGAGCGCGAACGCAGTCCCCCACTACCACAAATTTTGCAGTCGAGTATCCCGCATTTGGAGACATCGCAGGCGTCAGCGCACACCCCAAGTGCAATGGGCTAGCCTCGTCCTGGGAGATCCGCCTTCGGGATCACAGATTCTCCCCTGCCAGGTAAGTATGCCTTGTGTCGCCACACACTGCCACTAGACAGCATTCGCTACCTTTTACGATTGCAAGGGCAGGTTTTAAGAATCAAAACGTCCCTTCGCTCGCAACGTGCTGATGCTCTGAGAGATTAATTCCGCTCAAATATCGTACCGTATATCCGATGATACACTCTGGGAGAAAATACTGCAGCGATGCGGTGCCGGCGATGGTTGTTTGCATGTCGCCCTTCAAGGGAAATGTCCCGCCTCCAGTTGTTGCTGTAGCAATATATACACGCGCGTTGTCGTGGTAATATAGAACTGCAAGTTGCCGTTGTCGTGGTCGTTTCGAATCAGCACAAAGCAGGTGCACTCCCTGGAATGTCACACCTGCGTCCCAGAAAACAGGTCTCCTGGTCAAAGCAGTCCCGCCCCGCCCTGGGATTAACGTGACAATGGACAGGGCCCAGTCAGGGAGCAGCTTGAGAGACATCTTTCAATAGGCACTTCTGAAACATTAACGCCTTGTTTCTTTCGACAGTTTAACCAGCCTTTAACACGTCTTGTGTATTTATTTCCCATTTCCAGCCAGCCAGCCCAGCCAGCCGAGCCAGCATCTGCAGTATTTTCTTTTGATTGGTCTTGCCTGCTGTGGAATGAACGTTTAAACACGAGCTGCTGATTGTCAGCACCTCACCTCTTTCTCAATTGGCCGTTGCAATCTCACTCACTCGCTGTGAGACACGTCACGTCACGTCACTAGTTTTCTTTAAAGCGGTTTCCTTCCACGGCAGTGAGTTAGTGACTGAGACTGACTGACGGAGGTCCGTTGAGACACCACCTTCTCCCATCTGATCGGTGGCCGACTGGCAAATTTACCAATCTGTCAAGCAATCGTAGCAAGAAAGGAAAAAACGGCAACTTCTTTAAACTGATCCACTGTTGCAATTAGAAACGGTGGCAAAAATGTGGCCAGAGTGGGAGAGAACGGCAGTGCTTCTAGACTGCTTTAGACACAGTCAGCCAGAGACCAAAGAGGGAGGGAAAACAGGAGCGGAGATCAATTCGCATCGAGCGCGTTATCGCTTCTCGGCCTTTTGGCGAAGATCAAGTGGTCAAGTGGGGGAAGGCAACCATTTGGAGCCTTCCTGCCATTGTATGCCGGGGGGATGCAGTCAGGGAGAAATCCCCTCGGGCAGAGTGTAGAGCTTTGGCTTGTAGAGCTTTGGCTTGATGTAATGTCACTGCAAGGAATCTGGAATGAATCTGTAAGGCAATAAGGCACCCCAGAGTGTCAGAAAAAAAAAAAAAAAAGTTTCTGTTCTTATCAGTTTAATATCTGATATGTCCCCTATCTGGGGACCAAATATTAAATTGATTTTTGGAACAGGGAGATGGAACAAGAGCTTGCTCCGTCCACTCCACGCATCGACCCAGTATTACAGTGTCTCTGGCAACGGTGCACCTCCCTGTGGGGAGATATTCAAAATGCTGAACGGATTTTTGGAGCCTGTATTATTACTCAGAATGCTGAGATATTGCAACTGTGGTTTTCTTGTTTACTCCTGGGATGGATGAGTGCCACTCCCTTTCTTCCTTTTCCCTCTTGCAGTTTTACCTTGGAGGGAAAGACGTCAGTCTCAGGTCACTTTTCAGGAAGCTGCAAGCCTGTGTATTGGGACGTGCCACCTTCCACAGACTTGGTCTCCTGACCTGAAACATTTAACTCCAGTTGTTGTGTGAAAAATTACTGCAGTTTTAAACTGGCAGTTCCAGAATTAATTGTTTCCAAGTCAGACATTTCCCGAAACAGAGAGCGCGAGAGAGACACAATGTTAACGTTTAAACTGCCACAAGCGAGAGGCGAAATAACTTCACGTTGCTGACTTTAAAAATGCGAGCAGACAGTGCGTGTGTGTTTGGAGGGAGTGCACTGTGAATGGCCACATTGGAAGCTGTGAGATCAAACTGTGCTGCTAACTGAGTGTTAAGGTGAGTAAAAGGCACTGGTTTGGGTGGAGCATTGCGCTCAGGATGGGAGATTTTCTTGAACGGTGCCAATTAATCTGCACCAGAAAATCATCCCCTGACCGGGATTCGAACCCGGGTCTCAACGAGTTTTAAATGTTGCGTCCTAACCACTAGACCATCAGGGGAGTTGCCCTCAATCCCCTGCAAACATATACAGAAGGCTGAACACATGGCTCCCTACAGTAGCAGCAGTGTCACCAGCAGAGGGCTTGAGTTGCCATTTCCACTTTGACACTCAGTCTTTTCACACTCAGTCAAATGGCAAACGTCTATTCAGGAGGTTATCGCTTCTCGGCTTTGGGACCGAATATTAAATTGAATTTTGCAACAGGGAGATGGAATAGGGGCTTGGCTCCGTCCACTCCACGCATCGACCCAGTATTGCAGTGTCTCTGGCAACGGTGCACCTCCCTGTGGGGAGATATTCAAAAGGAAAAACAGCTCTTTCCCAGCGTCTCTGTCCGTGTGTACGTATTATGACTGAGAATAAAGCTGATATATTGCACTTACTTTCTCAGCTCAGTGGTATTCTTTTCTTCTCCTGGGCTGAGTGCCGCTCGTTCGCTCGCTCGCTCGCACGCAGGCAGCGATTATAATTCAAACTGCAAAATAACTTAACTTTAAACAAGCAGGGTCTGAGTACAAATGAAAACTGCGCTCCTGGACTGGACGGACTGTCTGTTTGTCTCGGTGAGGAAAAGGCAGTGGTGGTGAGGGTGGAGCATTGCGCTCAGGAGGGGAGACTTTCTTTGAGTGGTGCCAATTAATCTGCACCAGAAAATCATCCCCCCGACCGGGATTGGAACCCGGGTCTCAACGATTTAAAAGGTTGCGTCCTCGACCACTGGGCCACCTGGGAACCGCCTGAGGAACCTGTCCGAGAGGCTGAGGACACGCACGCCTGCTCCACGAGCAGCAGCGACCAGCAGGGGGCCGACCGGCTGATCCTTCCCTTTCACAGGCAGGCTTCTGGCCCTCGATAAAACGCCAAAGGTGTTCAGAAGGAAGGCCTGGGGGGAGGGAGGGAGGGACGGCCATTGGAAATCAGCACAAAGCAGGTCCCCTGGAATCTCACACCTCCGACCCAGGAAACAGGTCTCCTGGTCAAAGCAGTCCAGCCATTAACGTGACAATGGACAGGGCCCCGGCAGCTTGAGACACATCTTTCTTTCGATATGCAAGTTCTTTTTAAAAAGGTTTCCTTCCACAGCAGCTCTGAGTGAGAGACTGACTGACATACGTACACACACACACACAACACCGTCACCCATCCGATTGGTGGACCGCGGGGTCGACAATCTAACTTTTCGTTTCGATGCAGGGGAGAGCGCGAACGCAGTCCCCCACTACCACAAATTTTGCAGTCGAGTATCCCGCATTTGGGGACATCGCAGGCGTCAGCGCACACCCCAAGTGCAATGGGCTAGCCTCGTCCTGGGAGATCCGCCTTCGGGATCACAGATTCTCCCCTGCCAGGTAAGTATGCCTTGTGTCGCCACACACTGCCACTAGACAGCATTCGCTACCTTTTACGATTGCAAGGGCAGGTTTTAAGAATCAAAACGTCCCTTCGCTCGCAACGTGCTGATGCTCTGAGAGATTAATTCCGCTCAAATATCGTACCGTATATCCGATGATACACTCTGGGAGAAAATACTGCAGCGATGCGGTGCCGGCGATGGTTGTTTGCATGTCGCCCTTCAAGGGAAATGTCCCGCCTCCAGTTGTTGCTGTAGCAATATATACACGCGCGTTGTCGTGGTAATATAGAACTGCAAGTTGCCGTTGTCGTGGTCGTTTCGAATCAGCACAAAGCAGGTGCACTCCCTGGAATGTCACACCTGCGTCCCAGAAAACAGGTCTCCTGGTCAAAGCAGTCCCGCCCCCGCCCTGGGATTAACGTGACAATGGACAGGGCCCAGTCAGGGAGCAGCTTGAGAGACATCTTTCAATAGGCACTTCTGAAACATTAACGCCTTGTTTCTTTCGACAGTTTAACCAGCCTTTAACACGTCTTGTGTATTTATTTCCCATTTCCAGCCAGCCAGCCCAGCCAGCCGAGCCAGCATCTGCAGTATTTTCTTTTGATTGGTCTTGCCTGCTGTGGAATGAACGTTTAAACACGAGCTGCTGATTGTCAGCACCTCACCTCTTTCTCAATTGGCCGTTGCAATCTCACTCACTCGCTGTGAGACACGTCACGTCACGTCACTAGTTTTCTTTAAAGCGGTTTCCTTCCACGGCAGTGAGTTAGTGACTGAGACTGACTGACGGAGGTCCGTTGAGACACCACCTTCTCCCATCTGATCGGTGGCTGACTGGCAAATTTACCAATCTGTCAAGCAATCGTAGCAAGAAAGGAAAAAACGGCAACTTCTTTAAACTGATCCACTGTTGCAATTAGAAACGGTGGCAAAAATGTGGCCAGAGTGGGAGAGAACGGCAGTGCTTCTAGACTGCTTTAGACACAGTCAGCCAGAGACCAAAGAGGGAGGGAAAACAGGAGCGGAGATCAATTCGCATCGAGCGCGTTATCGCTTCTCGGCCTTTTGGCGAAGATCAAGTGGTCAAGTGGGGGAAGGCAACCATTTGGAGCCTTCCTGCCATTGTATGCCGGGGGGATGCAGTCAGGGAGAAATCCCCTCGGGCAGAGTGTAGAGCTTTGGCTTGTAGAGCTTTGGCTTGATGTAATGTCACTGCAAGGAATCTGGAATGAATCTGTAAGGCAATAAGGCACCCCAGAGTGTCAGAAAAAAAAAAAAAAAAGTTTCTGTTCTTATCAGTTTAATATCTGATATGTCCCCTATCTGGGGACCAAATATTAAATTGATTTTTGGAACAGGGAGATGGAACAAGAGCTTGCTCCGTCCACTCCACGCATCGACCCAGTATTACAGTGTCTCTGGCAACGGTGCACCTCCCTGTGGGGAGATATTCAAAATGCTGAATGGATTTTTGGAGCCTGTATTATTACTCAGAATGCTGAGATATTGCAACTGTGGTTTTCTTGTTTACTCCTGGGATGGATGAGTGCCATTCCCTTTCTTCCTTTTCCCTCTTGCAGTTTTACCTTGGAGGGAAAGACGTCAGTCTCAGGTCACTTTTCAGGAAGCTGCAAGCCTGTGTATTGGGACGTGCCACCTTCCACAGACTTGGTCTCCTGACCTGAAACATTTAACTCCAGTTGTTGTGTGAAAAATTACTGCAGTTTTAAACTGGCAGTTCCAGAATTAATTGTTTCCAAGTCAGACATTTCCCGAAACAGAGAGCGCGAGAGAGACACAATGTTAACGTTTAAACTGCCACAAGCGAGAGGCGAAATAACTTCACGTTGCTGACTTTAAAAATGCGAGCAGACAGTGCGTGTGTGTTTGGAGGGAGTGCACTGTGAATGGCCACATTGGAAGCTGTGAGATCAAACTGTGCTGCTAACTGAGTGTTAAGGTGAGTAAAAGGCACTGGTTTGGGTGGAGCATTGCGCTCAGGATGGGAGATTTTCTTGAACGGTGCCAATTAATCTGCACCAGAAAATCATCCCCTGACCGGGATTCGAACCCGGGTCTCAACGAGTTTTAAATGTTGCGTCCTAACCACTAGACCATCAGGGGAGTTGCCCTCAATCCCCTGCAAACATATACAGAAGGCTGAACACATGGCTCCCTACAGTAGCAACAGTGTCACCAGCAGAGGGCTTGACTTGCCATTTCCACTTTGACACTCAGTCTTTTCACACTCAGTCAAATGGCAAACGTCTATTCAGGAGGTTATCGCTTCTCGGCTTCGGGACCGAATATTAAATTGAATTTTGCAACAGGGAGATGGAATAGGGGCTTGGCTCCGTCCACTCCACGCATCGACCCAGTATTGCAGTGTCTCTGGCAACGGTGCACCTCCCTGTGGGGAGATATTCAAAAGGAAAAACAGCTCTTTCCCAGCGTCTCTGTCCGTGTGTACGTATTATGACTGAGAATAAAGCTGATATATTGCACTTACTTTCTCAGCTCAGTGCTATTCTTTTCTTCTCCTGGGCTGAGTGCCGCTCGTTCGCTCGCTCGCTCGCTCGCTCGCTCGCTCGCACGCAGGCAGCGATTATAATTCAAACTGCAAAATAACTTAACTTTAAACAAGCAGGGTCTGAGTACAAATGAAAACTGCGCTCCTGGACTGGACGGACTGTCTGTTTGTCTCGGTGAGGAAAAGGCAGTGGTGGTGAGGGTGGAGCATTGCGCTCAGGAGGGGAGACTTTCTTTGAGTGGTGCCAATTAATCTGCACCAGAAAATCATCCCCCCGACCGGGATTGGAACCCGGGTCTCAGCGATTTAAAAGGTTGCGTCCTCGACCACTGGGCCACCTGGGAACCGCCTGAGGAACCTGTCCAAGAGGCTGAGGACACGCACGCCTGCTCCACGAGCAGCAGCGACCAGCAGGGGGCCGACCGGCTGATCCTTCCCTTTCACAGGCAGGCTTCTGGCCCTCGATAAAACGACAAAGGTGTTCAGAAGGAAGGCCTGGGGGGAGGGAGGGACGGCCGTTGGAAATCAGCACAAAGCAGGTCCCCTGGAATCTCACACCTCCGACCCAGGAAACAGGTCTCCTGGTCAAAGCAGTCCAGCCATTAACGTGACAATGGACAGGGCCCCGGCAGCTTGAGACACATCTTTCTTTCGATATGCAAGTTCTTTTTAAAAAGGTTTCCTTCCACAGCAGCTCTGAGTGAGAGACTGACTGACATACGTACACACACACACACACACACACACACACACACAACACCGTCACCCATCCGATTGGTGGACCGCGGGGTCGACAATCTAACTTTTCGTTTCGATGCAGGGGAGAGCGCGAACGCAGTCCCCCACTACCACAAATTTTGCAGTCGAGTATCCCGCATTTGGAGACATCGCAGGCGTCAGCGCACACCCCAAGTGCAATGGGCTAGCCTCGTCCTGGGAGATCCGCCTTCGGGATCACAGATTCTCCCCTGCCAGGTAAGTATGCCTTGTGTCGCCACACACTGCCACTAGACAGCATTCGCTACCTTTTACGATTGCAAGGGCAGGTTTTAAGAATCAAAACGTCCCTTCGCTCGCAACGTGCTGATGCTCTGAGAGATTAATTCCGCTCAAATATCGTACCGTATATCCGATGATACACTCTGGGAGAAAATACTGCAGCGATGCGGTGCCGGCGATGGTTGTTTGCATGTCGCCCTTCAAGGGAAATGTCCCGCCTCCAGTTGTTGCTGTAGCAATATATACACGCGCGTTGTCGTGGTAATATAGAACTGCAAGTTGCCGTTGTCGTGGTCGTTTCGAATCAGCACAAAGCAGGTGCACTCCCTGGAATGTCACACCTGCGTCCCAGAAAACAGGTCTCCTGGTCAAAGCAGTCCCGCCCCGCCCTGGGATTAACGTGACAATGGACAGGGCCCAGTCAGGGAGCAGCTTGAGAGACATCTTTCAATAGGCACTTCTGAAACATTAACGCCTTGTTTCTTTCGACAGTTTAACCAGCCTTTAACACGTCTTGTGTATTTATTTCCCATTTCCAGCCAGCCAGCCCAGCCAGCCGAGCCAGCATCTGCAGTATTTTCTTTTGATTGGTCTTGCCTGCTGTGGAATGAACGTTTAAACACGAGCTGCTGATTGTCAGCACCTCACCTCTTTCTCAATTGGCCGTTGCAATCTCACTCACTCGCTGTGAGACACGTCACGTCACGTCACTAGTTTTCTTTAAAGCGGTTTCCTTCCACGGCAGTGAGTTAGTGACTGAGACTGACTGACGGAGGTCCGTTGAGACACCACCTTCTCCCATCTGATCGGTGGCCGACTGGCAAATTTACCAATCTGTCAAGCAATCGTAGCAAGAAAGGAAAAAACGGCAACTTCTTTAAACTGATCCACTGTTGCAATTAGAAACGGTGGCAAAAATGTGGCCAGAGTGGGAGAGAACGGCAGTGCTTCTAGACTGCTTTAGACACAGTCAGCCAGAGACCAAAGAGGGAGGGAAAACAGGAGCGGAGATCAATTCGCATCGAGCGCGTTATCGCTTCTCGGCCTTTTGGCGAAGATCAAGTGGTCAAGTGGGGGAAGGCAACCATTTGGAGCCTTCCTGCCATTGTATGCCGGGGGGATGCAGTCAGGGAGAAATCCCCTCGGGCAGAGTGTAGAGCTTTGGCTTGTAGAGCTTTGGCTTGATGTAATGTCACTGCAAGGAATCTGGAATGAATCTGTAAGGCAATAAGGCACCCCAGAGTGTCAGAAAAAAAAAAAAAAAAGTTTCTGTTCTTATCAGTTTAATATCTGATATGTCCCCTATCTGGGGACCAAATATTAAATTGATTTTTGGAACAGGGAGATGGAACAAGAGCTTGCTCCGTCCACTCCACGCATCGACCCAGTATTACAGTGTCTCTGGCAACGGTGCACCTCCCTGTGGGGAGATATTCAAAATGCTGAACGGATTTTTGGAGCCTGTATTATTACTCAGAATGCTGAGATATTGCAACTGTGGTTTTCTTGTTTACTCCTGGGATGGATGAGTGCCACTCCCTTTCTTCCTTTTCCCTCTTGCAGTTTTACCTTGGAGGGAAAGACGTCAGTCTCAGGTCACTTTTCAGGAAGCTGCAAGCCTGTGTATTGGGACGTGCCACCTTCCACAGACTTGGTCTCCTGACCTGAAACATTTAACTCCAGTTGTTGTGTGAAAAATTACTGCAGTTTTAAACTGGCAGTTCCAGAATTAATTGTTTCCAAGTCAGACATTTCCCGAAACAGAGAGCGCGAGAGAGACACAATGTTAACGTTTAAACTGCCACAAGCGAGAGGCGAAATAACTTCACGTTGCTGACTTTAAAAATGCGAGCAGACAGTGCGTGTGTGTTTGGAGGGAGTGCACTGTGAATGGCCACATTGGAAGCTGTGAGATCAAACTGTGCTGCTAACTGAGTGTTAAGGTGAGTAAAAGGCACTGGTTTGGGTGGAGCATTGCGCTCAGGATGGGAGATTTTCTTGAACGGTGCCAATTAATCTGCACCAGAAAATCATCCCCTGACCGGGATTCGAACCCGGGTCTCAACGAGTTTTAAATGTTGCGTCCTAACCACTAGACCATCAGGGGAGTTGCCCTCAATCCCCTGCAAACATATACAGAAGGCTGAACACATGGCTCCCTACAGTAGCAACAGTGTCACCAGCAGAGGGCTTGACTTGCCATTTCCACTTTGACACTCAGTCTTTTCACACTCAGTCAAATGGCAAACGTCTATTCAGGAGGTTATCGCTTCTCGGCTTCGGGACCGAATATTAAATTGAATTTTGCAACAGGGAGATGGAATAGGGGCTTGGCTCCGTCCACTCCACGCATCGACCCAGTATTGCAGTGTCTCTGGCAACGGTGCACCTCCCTGTGGGGAGATATTCAAAAGGAAAAACAGCTCTTTCCCAGCGTCTCTGTCCGTGTGTACGTATTATGACTGAGAATAAAGCTGATATATTGCACTTACTTTCTCAGCTCAGTGCTATTCTTTTCTTCTCCTGGGCTGAGTGCCGCTCGTTCGCTCGCTCGCTCGCTCGCTCGCTCGCTCGCACGCAGGCAGCGATTATAATTCAAACTGCAAAATAACTTAACTTTAAACAAGCAGGGTCTGAGTACAAATGAAAACTGCGCTCCTGGACTGGACGGACTGTCTGTTTGTCTCGGTGAGGAAAAGGCAGTGGTGGTGAGGGTGGAGCATTGCGCTCAGGAGGGGAGACTTTCTTTGAGTGGTGCCAATTAATCTGCACCAGAAAATCATCCCCCCGACCGGGATTGGAACCCGGGTCTCAGCGATTTAAAAGGTTGCGTCCTCGACCACTGGGCCACCTGGGAACCGCCTGAGGAACCTGTCCAAGAGGCTGAGGACACGCACGCCTGCTCCACGAGCAGCAGCGACCAGCAGGGGGCCGACCGGCTGATCCTTCCCTTTCACAGGCAGGCTTCTGGCCCTCGATAAAACGACAAAGGTGTTCAGAAGGAAGGCCTGGGGGGAGGGAGGGACGGCCGTTGGAAATCAGCACAAAGCAGGTCCCCTGGAATCTCACACCTCCGACCCAGGAAACAGGTCTCCTGGTCAAAGCAGTCCAGCCATTAACGTGACAATGGACAGGGCCCCGGCAGCTTGAGACACATCTTTCTTTCGATATGCAAGTTCTTTTTAAAAAGGTTTCCTTCCACAGCAGCTCTGAGTGAGAGACTGACTGACATACGTACACACACACACACACACACACACACACACACAACACCGTCACCCATCCGATTGGTGGACCGCGGGGTCGACAATCTAACTTTTCGTTTCGATGCAGGGGAGAGCGCGAACGCAGTCCCCCACTACCACAAATTTTGCAGTCGAGTATCCCGCATTTGGAGACATCGCAGGCGTCAGCGCACACCCCAAGTGCAATGGGCTAGCCTCGTCCTGGGAGATCCGCCTTCGGGATCACAGATTCTCCCCTGCCAGGTAAGTATGCCTTGTGTCGCCACACACTGCCACTAGACAGCATTCGCTACCTTTTACGATTGCAAGGGCAGGTTTTAAGAATCAAAACGTCCCTTCGCTCGCAACGTGCTGATGCTCTGAGAGATTAATTCCGCTCAAATATCGTACCGTATATCCGATGATACACTCTGGGAGAAAATACTGCAGCGATGCGGTGCCGGCGATGGTTGTTTGCATGTCGCCCTTCAAGGGAAATGTCCCGCCTCCAGTTGTTGCTGTAGCAATATATACACGCGCGTTGTCGTGGTAATATAGAACTGCAAGTTGCCGTTGTCGTGGTCGTTTCGAATCAGCACAAAGCAGGTGCACTCCCTGGAATGTCACACCTGCGTCCCAGAAAACAGGTCTCCTGGTCAAAGCAGTCCCGCCCCGCCCTGGGATTAACGTGACAATGGACAGGGCCCAGTCAGGGAGCAGCTTGAGAGACATCTTTCAATAGGCACTTCTGAAACATTAACGCCTTGTTTCTTTCGACAGTTTAACCAGCCTTTAACACGTCTTGTGTATTTATTTCCCATTTCCAGCCAGCCAGCCCAGCCAGCCGAGCCAGCATCTGCAGTATTTTCTTTTGATTGGTCTTGCCTGCTGTGGAATGAACGTTTAAACACGAGCTGCTGATTGTCAGCACCTCACCTCTTTCTCAATTGGCCGTTGCAATCTCACTCACTCGCTGTGAGACACGTCACGTCACGTCACTAGTTTTCTTTAAAGCGGTTTCCTTCCACGGCAGTGAGTTAGTGACTGAGACTGACTGACGGAGGTCCGTTGAGACACCACCTTCTCCCATCTGATCGGTGGCCGACTGGCAAATTTACCAATCTGTCAAGCAATCGTAGCAAGAAAGGAAAAAACGGCAACTTCTTTAAACTGATCCACTGTTGCAATTAGAAACGGTGGCAAAAATGTGGCCAGAGTGGGAGAGAACGGCAGTGCTTCTAGACTGCTTTAGACACAGTCAGCCAGAGACCAAAGAGGGAGGGAAAACAGGAGCGGAGATCAATTCGCATCGAGCGCGTTATCGCTTCTCGGCCTTTTGGCGAAGATCAAGTGGTCAAGTGGGGGAAGGCAACCATTTGGAGCCTTCCTGCCATTGTATGCCGGGGGGATGCAGTCAGGGAGAAATCCCCTCGGGCAGAGTGTAGAGCTTTGGCTTGTAGAGCTTTGGCTTGATGTAATGTCACTGCAAGGAATCTGGAATGAATCTGTAAGGCAATAAGGCACCCCAGAGTGTCAGAAAAAAAAAAAAAAAAGTTTCTGTTCTTATCAGTTTAATATCTGATATGTCCCCTATCTGGGGACCAAATATTAAATTGATTTTTGGAACAGGGAGATGGAACAAGAGCTTGCTCCGTCCACTCCACGCATCGACCCAGTATTACAGTGTCTCTGGCAACGGTGCACCTCCCTGTGGGGAGATATTCAAAATGCTGAACGGATTTTTGGAGCCTGTATTATTACTCAGAATGCTGAGATATTGCAACTGTGGTTTTCTTGTTTACTCCTGGGATGGATGAGTGCCACTCCCTTTCTTCCTTTTCCCTCTTGCAGTTTTACCTTGGAGGGAAAGACGTCAGTCTCAGGTCACTTTTCAGGAAGCTGCAAGCCTGTGTATTGGGACGTGCCACCTTCCACAGACTTGGTCTCCTGACCTGAAACATTTAACTCCAGTTGTTGTGTGAAAAATTACTGCAGTTTTAAACTGGCAGTTCCAGAATTAATTGTTTCCAAGTCAGACATTTCCCGAAACAGAGAGCGCGAGAGAGACACAATGTTAACGTTTAAACTGCCACAAGCGAGAGGCGAAATAACTTCACGTTGCTGACTTTAAAAATGCGAGCAGACAGTGCGTGTGTGTTTGGAGGGAGTGCACTGTGAATGGCCACATTGGAAGCTGTGAGATCAAACTGTGCTGCTAACTGAGTGTTAAGGTGAGTAAAAGGCACTGGTTTGGGTGGAGCATTGCGCTCAGGATGGGAGATTTTCTTGAACGGTGCCAATTAATCTGCACCAGAAAATCATCCCCTGACCGGGATTCGAACCCGGGTCTCAACGAGTTTTAAATGTTGCGTCCTAACCACTAGACCATCAGGGGAGTTGCCCTCAATCCCCTGCAAACATATACAGAAGGCTGAACACATGGCTCCCTACAGTAGCAGCAGTGTCACCAGCAGAGGGCTTGAGTTGCCATTTCCACTTTGACACTCAGTCTTTTCACACTCAGTCAAATGGCAAACGTCTATTCAGGAGGTTATCGCTTCTCGGCTTTGGGACCGAATATTAAATTGAATTTTGCAACAGGGAGATGGAATAGGGGCTTGGCTCCGTCCACTCCACGCATCGACCCAGTATTGCAGTGTCTCTGGCAACGGTGCACCTCCCTGTGGGGAGATATTCAAAAGGAAAAACAGCTCTTTCCCAGCGTCTCTGTCCGTGTGTACGTATTATGACTGAGAATAAAGCTGATATATTGCACTTACTTTCTCAGCTCAGTGGTATTCTTTTCTTCTCCTGGGCTGAGTGCCGCTCGTTCGCTTGCTCGCTCGCACGCAGGCAGCGATTATAATTCAAACTGCAAAATAACTTAACTTTAAACAAGCAGGGTCTGAGTACAAATGAAAACTGCGCTCCTGGACTGGACGGACTGTCTGTTTGTCTCGGTGAGGAAAAGGCAGTGGTGGTGAGGGTGGAGCATTGCGCTCAGGAGGGGAGACTTTCTTTGAGTGGTGCCAATTAATCTGCACCAGAAAATCATCCCCCCGACCGGGATTGGAACCCGGGTCTCAACGATTTAAAAGGTTGCGTCCTCGACCACTGGGCCACCTGGGAACCGCCTGAGGAACCTGTCCAAGAGGCTGAGGACACGCACGCCTGCTCCACGAGCAGCAGCGACCAGCAGGGGGCCGACCGGCTGATCCTTCCCTTTCACAGGCAGGCTTCTGGCCCTCGATAAAACGACAAAGGTGTTCAGAAGGAAGGCCTGGGGGGAGGGAGGGAGGGACGGCCATTGGAAATCAGCACAAAGCAGGTCCCCTGGAATCTCACACCTCCGACCCAGGAAACAGGTCTCCTGGTCAAAGCAGTCCAGCCATTAACGTGACAATGGACAGGGCCCCGGCAGCTTGAGACACATCTTTCTTTCGATATGCAAGTTCTTTTTAAAAAGGTTTCCTTCCACAGCAGCTCTGAGTGAGAGACTGACTGACATACGTACACACACACACACAACACCGTCACCCATCCGATTGGTGGACCGCGGGGTCGACAATCTAACTTTTCGTTTCGATGCAGGGGAGAGCGCGAACGCAGTCCCCCACTACCACAAATTTTGCAGTCGAGTATCCCGCATTTGGGGACATCGCAGGCATCAGCGCACACCCCAAGTGCAATGGGCTAGCCTCGTCCTGGGAGATCCGCCTTCGGGATCACAGATTCTCCCCTGCCAGGTAAGTATGCCTTGTGTCGCCACACACTGCCACTAGACAGCATTCGCTACCTTTTACGATTGCAAGGGCAGGTTTTAAGAATCAAAACGTCCCTTCGCTCGCAACGTGCTGATGCTCTGAGAGATTAATTCCGCTCAAATATCGTACCGTATATCCGATGATACACTCTGGGAGAAAATACTGCAGCGATGCGGTGCCGGCGATGGTTGTTTGCATGTCGCCCTTCAAGGGAAATGTCCCGCCTCCAGTTGTTGCTGTAGCAATATATACACGCGCGTTGTCGTGGTAATATAGAACTGCAAGTTGCCGTTGTCGTGGTCGTTTCGAATCAGCACAAAGCAGGTGCACTCCCTGGAATGTCACACCTGCGTCCCAGAAAACAGGTCTCCTGGTCAAAGCAGTCCCGCCCCCGCCCTGGGATTAACGTGACAATGGACAGGGCCCAGTCAGGGAGCAGCTTGAGAGACATCTTTCAATAGGCACTTCTGAAACATTAACGCCTTGTTTCTTTCGACAGTTTAACCAGCCTTTAACACGTCTTGTGTATTTATTTCCCATTTCCAGCCAGCCAGCCCAGCCAGCCGAGCCAGCATCTGCAGTATTTTCTTTTGATTGGTCTTGCCTGCTGTGGAATGAACGTTTAAACACGAGCTGCTGATTGTCAGCACCTCACCTCTTTCTCAATTGGCCGTTGCAATCTCACTCACTCGCTGTGAGACACGTCACGTCACGTCACTAGTTTTCTTTAAAGCGGTTTCCTTCCACGGCAGTGAGTTAGTGACTGAGACTGACTGACGGAGGTCCGTTGAGACACCACCTTCTCCCATCTGATCGGTGGCCGACTGGCAAATTTACCAATCTGTCAAGCAATCGTAGCAAGAAAGGAAAAAACGGCAACTTCTTTAAACTGATCCACTGTTGCAATTAGAAACGGTGGCAAAAATGTGGCCAGAGTGGGAGAGAACGGCAGTGCTTCTAGACTGCTTTAGACACAGTCAGCCAGAGACCAAAGAGGGAGGGAAAACAGGAGCGGAGATCAATTCGCATCGAGCGCGTTATCGCTTCTCGGCCTTTTGGCGAAGATCAAGTGGTCAAGTGGGGGAAGGCAACCATTTGGAGCCTTCCTGCCATTGTATGCCGGGGGGATGCAGTCAGGGAGAAATCCCCTCGGGCAGAGTGTAGAGCTTTGGCTTGTAGAGCTTTGGCTTGATGTAATGTCACTGCAAGGAATCTGGAATGAATCTGTAAGGCAATAAGGCACCCCAGAGTGTCAGAAAAAAAAAAAAAAAAGTTTCTGTTCTTATCAGTTTAATATCTGATATGTCCCCTATCTGGGGACCAAATATTAAATTGATTTTTGGAACAGGGAGATGGAACAAGAGCTTGCTCCGTCCACTCCACGCATCGACCCAGTATTACAGTGTCTCTGGCAACGGTGCACCTCCCTGTGGGGAGATATTCAAAATGCTGAACGGATTTTTGGAGCCTGTATTATTACTCAGAATGCTGAGATATTGCAACTGTGGTTTTCTTGTTTACTCCTGGGATGGATGAGTGCCATTCCCTTTCTTCCTTTTCCCTCTTGCAGTTTTACCTTGGAGGGAAAGACGTCAGTCTCAGGTCACTTTTCAGGAAGCTGCAAGCCTGTGTATTGGGACGTGCCACCTTCCACAGACTTGGTCTCCTGACCTGAAACATTTAACTCCAGTTGTTGTGTGAAAAATTACTGCAGTTTTAAACTGGCAGTTCCAGAATTAATTGTTTCCAAGTCAGACATTTCCCGAAACAGAGAGCGCGAGAGAGACACAATGTTAACGTTTAAACTGCCACAAGCGAGAGGCGAAATAACTTCACGTTGCTGACTTTAAAAATGCGAGCAGACAGTGCGTGTGTGTTTGGAGGGAGTGCACTGTGAATGGCCACATTGGAAGCTGTGAGATCAAACTGTGCTGCTAACTGAGTGTTAAGGTGAGTAAAAGGCACTGGTTTGGGTGGAGCATTGCGCTCAGGATGGGAGATTTTCTTGAACGGTGCCAATTAATCTGCACCAGAAAATCATCCCCTGACCGGGATTCGAACCCGGGTCTCAACGAGTTTTAAATGTTGCGTCCTAACCACTAGACCATCAGGGGAGTTGCCCTCAATCCCCTGCAAACATATACAGAAGGCTGAACACATGGCTCCCTACAGTAGCAACAGTGTCACCAGCAGAGGGCTTGACTTGCCATTTCCACTTTGACACTCAGTCTTTTCACACTCAGTCAAATGGCAAACGTCTATTCAGGAGGTTATCGCTTCTCGGCTTCGGGACCGAATATTAAATTGAATTTTGCAACAGGGAGATGGAATAGGGGCTTGGCTCCGTCCACTCCACGCATCGACCCAGTATTGCAGTGTCTCTGGCAACGGTGCACCTCCCTGTGGGGAGATATTCAAAAGGAAAAACAGCTCTTTCCCAGCGTCTCTGTCCGTGTGTACGTATTATGACTGAGAATAAAGCTGATATATTGCACTTACTTTCTCAGCTCAGTGCTATTCTTTTCTTCTCCTGGGCTGAGTGCCGCTCGTTCGCTCGCTCGCTCGCTCGCTCGCTCGCTCGCACGCAGGCAGCGATTATAATTCAAACTGCAAAATAACTTAACTTTAAACAAGCAGGGTCTGAGTACAAATGAAAACTGCGCTCCTGGACTGGACGGACTGTCTGTTTGTCTCGGTGAGGAAAAGGCAGTGGTGGTGAGGGTGGAGCATTGCGCTCAGGAGGGGAGACTTTCTTTGAGTGGTGCCAATTAATCTGCACCAGAAAATCATCCCCCCGACCGGGATTGGAACCCGGGTCTCAGCGATTTAAAAGGTTGCGTCCTCGACCACTGGGCCACCTGGGGGAGCTGCCTCAACCGCCTGAGGAACCTGTCCGAGAGGCTGAGGACACGCACGCCTGCTCCACGAGCAGCAGCGACCAGCAGGGGGCCGACCGGCTGATCCTTCCCTTTCACAGGCAGGCTTCTGGCCCTCGATAAAACGACAAAGGTGTTCAGAAGGAAGGCCTGGGGGGAGGGAGGGAGGGACGGCCATTGGAAATCAGCACAAAGCAGGTCCCCTGGAATCTCACACCTCCGACCCAGGAAACAGGTCTCCTGGTCAAAGCAGTCCAGCCATTAACGTGACAATGGACAGGGCCCCGGCAGCTTGAGACACATCTTTCTTTCGATATGCAAGTTCTTTTTAAAAAGGTTTCCTTCCACAGCAGCTCTGAGTGAGAGACTGACTGACATACGTACACACACACACACACACACACACACACAACACCGTCACCCATCCGATTGGTGGACCGCGGGGTCGACAATCTAACTTTTCGTTTCGATGCAGGGGAGAGCGCGAACGCAGTCCCCCACTACCACAAATTTTGCAGTCGAGTATCCCGCATTTGGAGACATCGCAGGCGTCAGCGCACACCCCAAGTGCAATGGGCTAGCCTCGTCCTGGGAGATCCGCCTTCGGGATCACAGATTCTCCCCTGCCAGGTAAGTATGCCTTGTGTCGCCACACACTGCCACTAGACAGCATTCGCTACCTTTTACGATTGCAAGGGCAGGTTTTAAGAATCAAAACGTCCCTTCGCTCGCAACGTGCTGATGCTCTGAGAGATTAATTCCGCTCAAATATCGTACCGTATATCCGATGATACACTCTGGGAGAAAATACTGCAGCGATGCGGTGCCGGCGATGGTTGTTTGCATGTCGCCCTTCAAGGGAAATGTCCCGCCTCCAGTTGTTGCTGTAGCAATATATACACGCGCGTTGTCGTGGTAATATAGAACTGCAAGTTGCCGTTGTCGTGGTCGTTTCGAATCAGCACAAAGCAGGTGCACTCCCTGGAATGTCACACCTGCGTCCCAGAAAACAGGTCTCCTGGTCAAAGCAGTCCCGCCCCGCCCTGGGATTAACGTGACAATGGACAGGGCCCAGTCAGGGAGCAGCTTGAGAGACATCTTTCAATAGGCACTTCTGAAACATTAACGCCTTGTTTCTTTCGACAGTTTAACCAGCCTTTAACACGTCTTGTGTATTTATTTCCCATTTCCAGCCAGCCAGCCCAGCCAGCCGAGCCAGCATCTGCAGTATTTTCTTTTGATTGGTCTTGCCTGCTGTGGAATGAACGTTTAAACACGAGCTGCTGATTGTCAGCACCTCACCTCTTTCTCAATTGGCCGTTGCAATCTCACTCACTCGCTGTGAGACACGTCACGTCACGTCACTAGTTTTCTTTAAAGCGGTTTCCTTCCACGGCAGTGAGTTAGTGACTGAGACTGACTGACGGAGGTCCGTTGAGACACCACCTTCTCCCATCTGATCGGTGGCCGACTGGCAAATTTACCAATCTGTCAAGCAATCGTAGCAAGAAAGGAAAAAACGGCAACTTCTTTAAACTGATCCACTGTTGCAATTAGAAACGGTGGCAAAAATGTGGCCAGAGTGGGAGAGAACGGCAGTGCTTCTAGACTGCTTTAGACACAGTCAGCCAGAGACCAAAGAGGGAGGGAAAACAGGAGCGGAGATCAATTCGCATCGAGCGCGTTATCGCTTCTCGGCCTTTTGGCGAAGATCAAGTGGTCAAGTGGGGGAAGGCAACCATTTGGAGCCTTCCTGCCATTGTATGCCGGGGGGATGCAGTCAGGGAGAAATCCCCTCGGGCAGAGTGTAGAGCTTTGGCTTGTAGAGCTTTGGCTTGATGTAATGTCACTGCAAGGAATCTGGAATGAATCTGTAAGGCAATAAGGCACCCCAGAGTGTCAGAAAAAAAAAAAAAAAAGTTTCTGTTCTTATCAGTTTAATATCTGATATGTCCCCTATCTGGGGACCAAATATTAAATTGATTTTTGGAACAGGGAGATGGAACAAGAGCTTGCTCCGTCCACTCCACGCATCGACCCAGTATTACAGTGTCTCTGGCAACGGTGCACCTCCCTGTGGGGAGATATTCAAAATGCTGAACGGATTTTTGGAGCCTGTATTATTACTCAGAATGCTGAGATATTGCAACTGTGGTTTTCTTGTTTACTCCTGGGATGGATGAGTGCCATTCCCTTTCTTCCTTTTCCCTCTTGCAGTTTTACCTTGGAGGGAAAGACGTCAGTCTCAGGTCACTTTTCAGGAAGCTGCAAGCCTGTGTATTGGGACGTGCCACCTTCCACAGACTTGGTCTCCTGACCTGAAACATTTAACTCCAGTTGTTGTGTGAAAAATTACTGCAGTTTTAAACTGGCAGTTCCAGAATTAATTGTTTCCAAGTCAGACATTTCCCGAAACAGAGAGCGCGAGAGAGACACAATGTTAACGTTTAAACTGCCACAAGCGAGAGGCGAAATAACTTCACGTTGCTGACTTTAAAAATGCGAGCAGACAGTGCGTGTGTGTTTGGAGGGAGTGCACTGTGAATGGCCACATTGGAAGCTGTGAGATCAAACTGTGCTGCTAACTGAGTGTTAAGGTGAGTAAAAGGCACTGGTTTGGGTGGAGCATTGCGCTCAGGATGGGAGATTTTCTTGAACGGTGCCAATTAATCTGCACCAGAAAATCATCCCCTGACCGGGATTCGAACCCGGGTCTCAACGAGTTTTAAATGTTGCGTCCTAACCACTAGACCATCAGGGGAGTTGCCCTCAATCCCCTGCAAACATATACAGAAGGCTGAACACATGGCTCCCTACAGTAGCAGCAGTGTCACCAGCAGAGGGCTTGAGTTGCCATTTCCACTTTGACACTCAGTCTTTTCACACTCAGTCAAATGGCAAACGTCTATTCAGGAGGTTATCGCTTCTCGGCTTTGGGACCGAATATTAAATTGAATTTTGCAACAGGGAGATGGAATAGGGGCTTGGCTCCGTCCACTCCACGCATCGACCCAGTATTGCAGTGTCTCTGGCAACGGTGCACCTCCCTGTGGGGAGATATTCAAAAGGAAAAACAGCTCTTTCCCAGCGTCTCTGTCCGTGTGTACGTATTATGACTGAGAATAAAGCTGATATATTGCACTTACTTTCTCAGCTCAGTGGTATTCTTTTCTTCTCCTGGGCTGAGTGCCGCTCGTTCGCTTGCTCGCTCGCACGCAGGCAGCGATTATAATTCAAACTGCAAAATAACTTAACTTTAAACAAGCAGGGTCTGAGTACAAATGAAAACTGCGCTCCTGGACTGGACGGACTGTCTGTTTGTCTCGGTGAGGAAAAGGCAGTGGTGGTGAGGGTGGAGCATTGCGCTCAGGAGGGGAGACTTTCTTTGAGTGGTGCCAATTAATCTGCACCAGAAAATCATCCCCCCGACCGGGATTGGAACCCGGGTCTCAACGATTTAAAAGGTTGCGTCCTCGACCACTGGGCCACCTGGGAACCGCCTGAGGAACCTGTCCAAGAGGCTGAGGACACGCACGCCTGCTCCACGAGCAGCAGCGACCAGCAGGGGGCCGACCGGCTGATCCTTCCCTTTCACAGGCAGGCTTCTGGCCCTCGATAAAACGACAAAGGTGTTCAGAAGGAAGGCCTGGGGGGAGGGAGGGAGGGACGGCCATTGGAAATCAGCACAAAGCAGGTCCCCTGGAATCTCACACCTCCGACCCAGGAAACAGGTCTCCTGGTCAAAGCAGTCCAGCCATTAACGTGACAATGGACAGGGCCCCGGCAGCTTGAGACACATCTTTCTTTCGATATGCAAGTTCTTTTTAAAAAGGTTTCCTTCCACAGCAGCTCTGAGTGAGAGACTGACTGACATACGTACACACACACACACAACACCGTCACCCATCCGATTGGTGGACCGCGGGGTCGACAATCTAACTTTTCGTTTCGATGCAGGGGAGAGCGCGAACGCAGTCCCCCACTACCACAAATTTTGCAGTCGAGTATCCCGCATTTGGGGACATCGCAGGCATCAGCGCACACCCCAAGTGCAATGGGCTAGCCTCGTCCTGGGAGATCCGCCTTCGGGATCACAGATTCTCCCCTGCCAGGTAAGTATGCCTTGTGTCGCCACACACTGCCACTAGACAGCATTCGCTACCTTTTACGATTGCAAGGGCAGGTTTTAAGAATCAAAACGTCCCTTCGCTCGCAACGTGCTGATGCTCTGAGAGATTAATTCCGCTCAAATATCGTACCGTATATCCGATGATACACTCTGGGAGAAAATACTGCAGCGATGCGGTGCCGGCGATGGTTGTTTGCATGTCGCCCTTCAAGGGAAATGTCCCGCCTCCAGTTGTTGCTGTAGCAATATATACACGCGCGTTGTCGTGGTAATATAGAACTGCAAGTTGCCGTTGTCGTGGTCGTTTCGAATCAGCACAAAGCAGGTGCACTCCCTGGAATGTCACACCTGCGTCCCAGAAAACAGGTCTCCTGGTCAAAGCAGTCCCGCCCCCGCCCTGGGATTAACGTGACAATGGACAGGGCCCAGTCAGGGAGCAGCTTGAGAGACATCTTTCAATAGGCACTTCTGAAACATTAACGCCTTGTTTCTTTCGACAGTTTAACCAGCCTTTAACACGTCTTGTGTATTTATTTCCCATTTCCAGCCAGCCAGCCCAGCCAGCCGAGCCAGCATCTGCAGTATTTTCTTTTGATTGGTCTTGCCTGCTGTGGAATGAACGTTTAAACACGAGCTGCTGATTGTCAGCACCTCACCTCTTTCTCAATTGGCCGTTGCAATCTCACTCACTCGCTGTGAGACACGTCACGTCACGTCACTAGTTTTCTTTAAAGCGGTTTCCTTCCACGGCAGTGAGTTAGTGACTGAGACTGACTGACGGAGGTCCGTTGAGACACCACCTTCTCCCATCTGATCGGTGGCCGACTGGCAAATTTACCAATCTGTCAAGCAATCGTAGCAAGAAAGGAAAAAACGGCAACTTCTTTAAACTGATCCACTGTTGCAATTAGAAACGGTGGCAAAAATGTGGCCAGAGTGGGAGAGAACGGCAGTGCTTCTAGACTGCTTTAGACACAGTCAGCCAGAGACCAAAGAGGGAGGGAAAACAGGAGCGGAGATCAATTCGCATCGAGCGCGTTATCGCTTCTCGGCCTTTTGGCGAAGATCAAGTGGTCAAGTGGGGGAAGGCAACCATTTGGAGCCTTCCTGCCATTGTATGCCGGGGGGATGCAGTCAGGGAGAAATCCCCTCGGGCAGAGTGTAGAGCTTTGGCTTGTAGAGCTTTGGCTTGATGTAATGTCACTGCAAGGAATCTGGAATGAATCTGTAAGGCAATAAGGCACCCCAGAGTGTCAGAAAAAAAAAAAAAAAAGTTTCTGTTCTTATCAGTTTAATATCTGATATGTCCCCTATCTGGGGACCAAATATTAAATTGATTTTTGGAACAGGGAGATGGAACAAGAGCTTGCTCCGTCCACTCCACGCATCGACCCAGTATTACAGTGTCTCTGGCAACGGTGCACCTCCCTGTGGGGAGATATTCAAAATGCTGAACGGATTTTTGGAGCCTGTATTATTACTCAGAATGCTGAGATATTGCAACTGTGGTTTTCTTGTTTACTCCTGGGATGGATGAGTGCCATTCCCTTTCTTCCTTTTCCCTCTTGCAGTTTTACCTTGGAGGGAAAGACGTCAGTCTCAGGTCACTTTTCAGGAAGCTGCAAGCCTGTGTATTGGGACGTGCCACCTTCCACAGACTTGGTCTCCTGACCTGAAACATTTAACTCCAGTTGTTGTGTGAAAAATTACTGCAGTTTTAAACTGGCAGTTCCAGAATTAATTGTTTCCAAGTCAGACATTTCCCGAAACAGAGAGCGCGAGAGAGACACAATGTTAACGTTTAAACTGCCACAAGCGAGAGGCGAAATAACTTCACGTTGCTGACTTTAAAAATGCGAGCAGACAGTGCGTGTGTGTTTGGAGGGAGTGCACTGTGAATGGCCACATTGGAAGCTGTGAGATCAAACTGTGCTGCTAACTGAGTGTTAAGGTGAGTAAAAGGCACTGGTTTGGGTGGAGCATTGCGCTCAGGATGGGAGATTTTCTTGAACGGTGCCAATTAATCTGCACCAGAAAATCATCCCCTGACCGGGATTCGAACCCGGGTCTCAACGAGTTTTAAATGTTGCGTCCTAACCACTAGACCATCAGGGGAGTTGCCCTCAATCCCCTGCAAACATATACAGAAGGCTGAACACATGGCTCCCTACAGTAGCAGCAGTGTCACCAGCAGAGGGCTTGAGTTGCCATTTCCACTTTGACACTCAGTCTTTTCACACTCAGTCAAATGGCAAACGTCTATTCAGGAGGTTATCGCTTCTCGGCTTCGGGACCGAATATTAAATTGAATTTTGCAACAGGGAGATGGAATAGGGGCTTGGCTCCGTCCACTCCACGCATCGACCCAGTATTGCAGTGTCTCTGGCAACGGTGCACCTCCCTGTGGGGAGATATTCAAAAGGAAAAACAGCTCTTTCCCAGCGTCTCTGTCCGTGTGTACGTATTATGACTGAGAATAAAGCTGATATATTGCACTTACTTTCTCAGCTCAGTGCTATTCTTTTCTTCTCCTGGGCTGAGTGCCGCTCGTTCGCTCGCTCGCTCGCTCGCTCGCTCGCTCGCACGCAGGCAGCGATTATAATTCAAACTGCAAAATAACTTAACTTTAAACAAGCAGGGTCTGAGTACAAATGAAAACTGCGCTCCTGGACTGGACGGACTGTCTGTTTGTCTCGGTGAGGAAAAGGCAGTGGTGGTGAGGGTGGAGCATTGCGCTCAGGAGGGGAGACTTTCTTTGAGTGGTGCCAATTAATCTGCACCAGAAAATCATCCCCCCGACCGGGATTGGAACCCGGGTCTCAGCGATTTAAAAGGTTGCGTCCTCGACCACTGGGCCACCTGGGGGAGCTGCCTCAACCGCCTGAGGAACCTGTCCGAGAGGCTGAGGACACGCACGCCTGCTCCACGAGCAGCAGCGACCAGCAGGGGGCCGACCGGCTGATCCTTCCCTTTCACAGGCAGGCTTCTGGCCCTCGATAAAACGACAAAGGTGTTCAGAAGGAAGGCCTGGGGGGAGGGAGGGAGGGACGGCCATTGGAAATCAGCACAAAGCAGGTCCCCTGGAATCTCACACCTCCGACCCAGGAAACAGGTCTCCTGGTCAAAGCAGTCCAGCCATTAACGTGACAATGGACAGGGCCCCGGCAGCTTGAGACACATCTTTCTTTCGATATGCAAGTTCTTTTTAAAAAGGTTTCCTTCCACAGCAGCTCTGAGTGAGAGACTGACTGACATACGTACACACACACACACACACACACACACAACACCGTCACCCATCCGATTGGTGGACCGCGGGGTCGACAATCTAACTTTTCGTTTCGATGCAGGGGAGAGCGCGAACGCAGTCCCCCACTACCACAAATTTTGCAGTCGAGTATCCCGCATTTGGAGACATCGCAGGCGTCAGCGCACACCCCAAGTGCAATGGGCTAGCCTCGTCCTGGGAGATCCGCCTTCGGGATCACAGATTCTCCCCTGCCAGGTAAGTATGCCTTGTGTCGCCACACACTGCCACTAGACAGCATTCGCTACCTTTTACGATTGCAAGGGCAGGTTTTAAGAATCAAAACGTCCCTTCGCTCGCAACGTGCTGATGCTCTGAGAGATTAATTCCGCTCAAATATCGTACCGTATATCCGATGATACACTCTGGGAGAAAATACTGCAGCGATGCGGTGCCGGCGATGGTTGTTTGCATGTCGCCCTTCAAGGGAAATGTCCCGCCTCCAGTTGTTGCTGTAGCAATATATACACGCGCGTTGTCGTGGTAATATAGAACTGCAAGTTGCCGTTGTCGTGGTCGTTTCGAATCAGCACAAAGCAGGTGCACTCCCTGGAATGTCACACCTGCGTCCCAGAAAACAGGTCTCCTGGTCAAAGCAGTCCCGCCCCGCCCTGGGATTAACGTGACAATGGACAGGGCCCAGTCAGGGAGCAGCTTGAGAGACATCTTTCAATAGGCACTTCTGAAACATTAACGCCTTGTTTCTTTCGACAGTTTAACCAGCCTTTAACACGTCTTGTGTATTTATTTCCCATTTCCAGCCAGCCAGCCCAGCCAGCCGAGCCAGCATCTGCAGTATTTTCTTTTGATTGGTCTTGCCTGCTGTGGAATGAACGTTTAAACACGAGCTGCTGATTGTCAGCACCTCACCTCTTTCTCAATTGGCCGTTGCAATCTCACTCACTCGCTGTGAGACACGTCACGTCACGTCACTAGTTTTCTTTAAAGCGGTTTCCTTCCACGGCAGTGAGTTAGTGACTGAGACTGACTGACGGAGGTCCGTTGAGACACCACCTTCTCCCATCTGATCGGTGGCCGACTGGCAAATTTACCAATCTGTCAAGCAATCGTAGCAAGAAAGGAAAAAACGGCAACTTCTTTAAACTGATCCACTGTTGCAATTAGAAACGGTGGCAAAAATGTGGCCAGAGTGGGAGAGAACGGCAGTGCTTCTAGACTGCTTTAGACACAGTCAGCCAGAGACCAAAGAGGGAGGGAAAACAGGAGCGGAGATCAATTCGCATCGAGCGCGTTATCGCTTCTCGGCCTTTTGGCGAAGATCAAGTGGTCAAGTGGGGGAAGGCAACCATTTGGAGCCTTCCTGCCATTGTATGCCGGGGGGATGCAGTCAGGGAGAAATCCCCTCGGGCAGAGTGTAGAGCTTTGGCTTGTAGAGCTTTGGCTTGATGTAATGTCACTGCAAGGAATCTGGAATGAATCTGTAAGGCAATAAGGCACCCCAGAGTGTCAGAAAAAAAAAAAAAAAAGTTTCTGTTCTTATCAGTTTAATATCTGATATGTCCCCTATCTGGGGACCAAATATTAAATTGATTTTTGGAACAGGGAGATGGAACAAGAGCTTGCTCCGTCCACTCCACGCATCGACCCAGTATTACAGTGTCTCTGGCAACGGTGCACCTCCCTGTGGGGAGATATTCAAAATGCTGAACGGATTTTTGGAGCCTGTATTATTACTCAGAATGCTGAGATATTGCAACTGTGGTTTTCTTGTTTACTCCTGGGATGGATGAGTGCCATTCCCTTTCTTCCTTTTCCCTCTTGCAGTTTTACCTTGGAGGGAAAGACGTCAGTCTCAGGTCACTTTTCAGGAAGCTGCAAGCCTGTGTATTGGGACGTGCCACCTTCCACAGACTTGGTCTCCTGACCTGAAACATTTAACTCCAGTTGTTGTGTGAAAAATTACTGCAGTTTTAAACTGGCAGTTCCAGAATTAATTGTTTCCAAGTCAGACATTTCCCGAAACAGAGAGCGCGAGAGAGACACAATGTTAACGTTTAAACTGCCACAAGCGAGAGGCGAAATAACTTCACGTTGCTGACTTTAAAAATGCGAGCAGACAGTGCGTGTGTGTTTGGAGGGAGTGCACTGTGAATGGCCACATTGGAAGCTGTGAGATCAAACTGTGCTGCTAACTGAGTGTTAAGGTGAGTAAAAGGCACTGGTTTGGGTGGAGCATTGCGCTCAGGATGGGAGATTTTCTTGAACGGTGCCAATTAATCTGCACCAGAAAATCATCCCCTGACCGGGATTCGAACCCGGGTCTCAACGAGTTTTAAATGTTGCGTCCTAACCACTAGACCATCAGGGGAGTTGCCCTCAATCCCCTGCAAACATATACAGAAGGCTGAACACATGGCTCCCTACAGTAGCAGCAGTGTCACCAGCAGAGGGCTTGAGTTGCCATTTCCACTTTGACACTCAGTCTTTTCACACTCAGTCAAATGGCAAACGTCTATTCAGGAGGTTATCGCTTCTCGGCTTCGGGACCGAATATTAAATTGAATTTTGCAACAGGGAGATGGAATAGGGGCTTGGCTCCGTCCACTCCACGCATCGACCCAGTATTGCAGTGTCTCTGGCAACGGTGCACCTCCCTGTGGGGAGATATTCAAAAGGAAAAACAGCTCTTTCCCAGCGTCTCTGTCCGTGTGTACGTATTATGACTGAGAATAAAGCTGATATATTGCACTTACTTTCTCAGCTCAGTGCTATTCTTTTCTTCTCCTGGGCTGAGTGCCGCTCGTTCGCTCGCTCGCTCGCTCGCTCGCTCGCTCGCACGCAGGCAGCGATTATAATTCAAACTGCAAAATAACTTAACTTTAAACAAGCAGGGTCTGAGTACAAATGAAAACTGCGCTCCTGGACTGGACGGACTGTCTGTTTGTCTCGGTGAGGAAAAGGCAGTGGTGGTGAGGGTGGAGCATTGCGCTCAGGAGGGGAGACTTTCTTTGAGTGGTGCCAATTAATCTGCACCAGAAAATCATCCCCCCGACCGGGATTGGAACCCGGGTCTCAGCGATTTAAAAGGTTGCGTCCTCGACCACTGGGCCACCTGGGGGAGCTGCCTCAACCGCCTGAGGAACCTGTCCGAGAGGCTGAGGACACGCACGCCTGCTCCACGAGCAGCAGCGACCAGCAGGGGGCCGACCGGCTGATCCTTCCCTTTCACAGGCAGGCTTCTGGCCCTCGATAAAACGACAAAGGTGTTCAGAAGGAAGGCCTGGGGGGAGGGAGGGAGGGACGGCCATTGGAAATCAGCACAAAGCAGGTCCCCTGGAATCTCACACCTCCGACCCAGGAAACAGGTCTCCTGGTCAAAGCAGTCCAGCCATTAACGTGACAATGGACAGGGCCCCGGCAGCTTGAGACACATCTTTCTTTCGATATGCAAGTTCTTTTTAAAAAGGTTTCCTTCCACAGCAGCTCTGAGTGAGAGACTGACTGACATACGTACACACACACACACACACACACACACACACACAACACCGTCACCCATCCGATTGGTGGACCGCGGGGTCGACAATCTAACTTTTCGTTTCGATGCAGGGGAGAGCGCGAACGCAGTCCCCCACTACCACAAATTTTGCAGTCGAGTATCCCGCATTTGGAGACATCGCAGGCGTCAGCGCACACCCCAAGTGCAATGGGCTAGCCTCGTCCTGGGAGATCCGCCTTCGGGATCACAGATTCTCCCCTGCCAGGTAAGTATGCCTTGTGTCGCCACACACTGCCACTAGACAGCATTCGCTACCTTTTACGATTGCAAGGGCAGGTTTTAAGAATCAAAACGTCCCTTCGCTCGCAACGTGCTGATGCTCTGAGAGATTAATTCCGCTCAAATATCGTACCGTATATCCGATGATACACTCTGGGAGAAAATACTGCAGCGATGCGGTGCCGGCGATGGTTGTTTGCATGTCGCCCTTCAAGGGAAATGTCCCGCCTCCAGTTGTTGCTGTAGCAATATATACACGCGCGTTGTCGTGGTAATATAGAACTGCAAGTTGCCGTTGTCGTGGTCGTTTCGAATCAGCACAAAGCAGGTGCACTCCCTGGAATGTCACACCTGCGTCCCAGAAAACAGGTCTCCTGGTCAAAGCAGTCCCGCCCCGCCCTGGGATTAACGTGACAATGGACAGGGCCCAGTCAGGGAGCAGCTTGAGAGACATCTTTCAATAGGCACTTCTGAAACATTAACGCCTTGTTTCTTTCGACAGTTTAACCAGCCTTTAACACGTCTTGTGTATTTATTTCCCATTTCCAGCCAGCCAGCCCAGCCAGCCGAGCCAGCATCTGCAGTATTTTCTTTTGATTGGTCTTGCCTGCTGTGGAATGAACGTTTAAACACGAGCTGCTGATTGTCAGCACCTCACCTCTTTCTCAATTGGCCGTTGCAATCTCACTCACTCGCTGTGAGACACGTCACGTCACGTCACTAGTTTTCTTTAAAGCGGTTTCCTTCCACGGCAGTGAGTTAGTGACTGAGACTGACTGACGGAGGTCCGTTGAGACACCACCTTCTCCCATCTGATCGGTGGCCGACTGGCAAATTTACCAATCTGTCAAGCAATCGTAGCAAGAAAGGAAAAAACGGCAACTTCTTTAAACTGATCCACTGTTGCAATTAGAAACGGTGGCAAAAATGTGGCCAGAGTGGGAGAGAACGGCAGTGCTTCTAGACTGCTTTAGACACAGTCAGCCAGAGACCAAAGAGGGAGGGAAAACAGGAGCGGAGATCAATTCGCATCGAGCGCGTTATCGCTTCTCGGCCTTTTGGCGAAGATCAAGTGGTCAAGTGGGGGAAGGCAACCATTTGGAGCCTTCCTGCCATTGTATGCCGGGGGGATGCAGTCAGGGAGAAATCCCCTCGGGCAGAGTGTAGAGCTTTGGCTTGTAGAGCTTTGGCTTGATGTAATGTCACTGCAAGGAATCTGGAATGAATCTGTAAGGCAATAAGGCACCCCAGAGTGTCAGAAAAAAAAAAAAAAAAGTTTCTGTTCTTATCAGTTTAATATCTGATATGTCCCCTATCTGGGGACCAAATATTAAATTGATTTTTGGAACAGGGAGATGGAACAAGAGCTTGCTCCGTCCACTCCACGCATCGACCCAGTATTACAGTGTCTCTGGCAACGGTGCACCTCCCTGTGGGGAGATATTCAAAATGCTGAACGGATTTTTGGAGCCTGTATTATTACTCAGAATGCTGAGATATTGCAACTGTGGTTTTCTTGTTTACTCCTGGGATGGATGAGTGCCATTCCCTTTCTTCCTTTTCCCTCTTGCAGTTTTACCTTGGAGGGAAAGACGTCAGTCTCAGGTCACTTTTCAGGAAGCTGCAAGCCTGTGTATTGGGACGTGCCACCTTCCACAGACTTGGTCTCCTGACCTGAAACATTTAACTCCAGTTGTTGTGTGAAAAATTACTGCAGTTTTAAACTGGCAGTTCCAGAATTAATTGTTTCCAAGTCAGACATTTCCCGAAACAGAGAGCGCGAGAGAGACACAATGTTAACGTTTAAACTGCCACAAGCGAGAGGCGAAATAACTTCACGTTGCTGACTTTAAAAATGCGAGCAGACAGTGCGTGTGTGTTTGGAGGGAGTGCACTGTGAATGGCCACATTGGAAGCTGTGAGATCAAACTGTGCTGCTAACTGAGTGTTAAGGTGAGTAAAAGGCACTGGTTTGGGTGGAGCATTGCGCTCAGGATGGGAGATTTTCTTGAACGGTGCCAATTAATCTGCACCAGAAAATCATCCCCTGACCGGGATTCGAACCCGGGTCTCAACGAGTTTTAAATGTTGCGTCCTAACCACTAGACCATCAGGGGAGTTGCCCTCAATCCCCTGCAAACATATACAGAAGGCTGAACACATGGCTCCCTACAGTAGCAACAGTGTCACCAGCAGAGGGCTTGACTTGCCATTTCCACTTTGACACTCAGTCTTTTCACACTCAGTCAAATGGCAAACGTCTATTCAGGAGGTTATCGCTTCTCGGCTTCGGGACCGAATATTAAATTGAATTTTGCAACAGGGAGATGGAATAGGGGCTTGGCTCCGTCCACTCCACGCATCGACCCAGTATTGCAGTGTCTCTGGCAACGGTGCACCTCCCTGTGGGGAGATATTCAAAAGGAAAAACAGCTCTTTCCCAGCGTCTCTGTCCGTGTGTACGTATTATGACTGAGAATAAAGCTGATATATTGCACTTACTTTCTCAGCTCAGTGCTATTCTTTTCTTCTCCTGGGCTGAGTGCCGCTCGTTCGCTCGCTCGCTCGCTCGCTCGCTCGCTCGCACGCAGGCAGCGATTATAATTCAAACTGCAAAATAACTTAACTTTAAACAAGCAGGGTCTGAGTACAAATGAAAACTGCGCTCCTGGACTGGACGGACTGTCTGTTTGTCTCGGTGAGGAAAAGGCAGTGGTGGTGAGGGTGGAGCATTGCGCTCAGGAGGGGAGACTTTCTTTGAGTGGTGCCAATTAATCTGCACCAGAAAATCATCCCCCCGACCGGGATTGGAACCCGGGTCTCAGCGATTTAAAAGGTTGCGTCCTCGACCACTGGGCCACCTGGGGGAGCTGCCTCAACCGCCTGAGGAACCTGTCCGAGAGGCTGAGGACACGCACGCCTGCTCCACGAGCAGCAGCGACCAGCAGGGGGCCGACCGGCTGATCCTTCCCTTTCACAGGCAGGCTTCTGGCCCTCGATAAAACGACAAAGGTGTTCAGAAGGAAGGCCTGGGGGGAGGGAGGGAGGGACGGCCATTGGAAATCAGCACAAAGCAGGTCCCCTGGAATCTCACACCTCCGACCCAGGAAACAGGTCTCCTGGTCAAAGCAGTCCAGCCATTAACGTGACAATGGACAGGGCCCCGGCAGCTTGAGACACATCTTTCTTTCGATATGCAAGTTCTTTTTAAAAAGGTTTCCTTCCACAGCAGCTCTGAGTGAGAGACTGACTGACATACGTACACACACACACACACACACACACACACACACAACACCGTCACCCATCCGATTGGTGGACCGCGGGGTCGACAATCTAACTTTTCGTTTCGATGCAGGGGAGAGCGCGAACGCAGTCCCCCACTACCACAAATTTTGCAGTCGAGTATCCCGCATTTGGAGACATCGCAGGCGTCAGCGCACACCCCAAGTGCAATGGGCTAGCCTCGTCCTGGGAGATCCGCCTTCGGGATCACAGATTCTCCCCTGCCAGGTAAGTATGCCTTGTGTCGCCACACACTGCCACTAGACAGCATTCGCTACCTTTTACGATTGCAAGGGCAGGTTTTAAGAATCAAAACGTCCCTTCGCTCGCAACGTGCTGATGCTCTGAGAGATTAATTCCGCTCAAATATCGTACCGTATATCCGATGATACACTCTGGGAGAAAATACTGCAGCGATGCGGTGCCGGCGATGGTTGTTTGCATGTCGCCCTTCAAGGGAAATGTCCCGCCTCCAGTTGTTGCTGTAGCAATATATACACGCGCGTTGTCGTGGTAATATAGAACTGCAAGTTGCCGTTGTCGTGGTCGTTTCGAATCAGCACAAAGCAGGTGCACTCCCTGGAATGTCACACCTGCGTCCCAGAAAACAGGTCTCCTGGTCAAAGCAGTCCCGCCCCGCCCTGGGATTAACGTGACAATGGACAGGGCCCAGTCAGGGAGCAGCTTGAGAGACATCTTTCAATAGGCACTTCTGAAACATTAACGCCTTGTTTCTTTCGACAGTTTAACCAGCCTTTAACACGTCTTGTGTATTTATTTCCCATTTCCAGCCAGCCAGCCCAGCCAGCCGAGCCAGCATCTGCAGTATTTTCTTTTGATTGGTCTTGCCTGCTGTGGAATGAACGTTTAAACACGAGCTGCTGATTGTCAGCACCTCACCTCTTTCTCAATTGGCCGTTGCAATCTCACTCACTCGCTGTGAGACACGTCACGTCACGTCACTAGTTTTCTTTAAAGCGGTTTCCTTCCACGGCAGTGAGTTAGTGACTGAGACTGACTGACGGAGGTCCGTTGAGACACCACCTTCTCCCATCTGATCGGTGGCCGACTGGCAAATTTACCAATCTGTCAAGCAATCGTAGCAAGAAAGGAAAAAACGGCAACTTCTTTAAACTGATCCACTGTTGCAATTAGAAACGGTGGCAAAAATGTGGCCAGAGTGGGAGAGAACGGCAGTGCTTCTAGACTGCTTTAGACACAGTCAGCCAGAGACCAAAGAGGGAGGGAAAACAGGAGCGGAGATCAATTCGCATCGAGCGCGTTATCGCTTCTCGGCCTTTTGGCGAAGATCAAGTGGTCAAGTGGGGGAAGGCAACCATTTGGAGCCTTCCTGCCATTGTATGCCGGGGGGATGCAGTCAGGGAGAAATCCCCTCGGGCAGAGTGTAGAGCTTTGGCTTGTAGAGCTTTGGCTTGATGTAATGTCACTGCAAGGAATCTGGAATGAATCTGTAAGGCAATAAGGCACCCCAGAGTGTCAGAAAAAAAAAAAAAAAAGTTTCTGTTCTTATCAGTTTAATATCTGATATGTCCCCTATCTGGGGACCAAATATTAAATTGATTTTTGGAACAGGGAGATGGAACAAGAGCTTGCTCCGTCCACTCCACGCATCGACCCAGTATTACAGTGTCTCTGGCAACGGTGCACCTCCCTGTGGGGAGATATTCAAAATGCTGAACGGATTTTTGGAGCCTGTATTATTACTCAGAATGCTGAGATATTGCAACTGTGGTTTTCTTGTTTACTCCTGGGATGGATGAGTGCCATTCCCTTTCTTCCTTTTCCCTCTTGCAGTTTTACCTTGGAGGGAAAGACGTCAGTCTCAGGTCACTTTTCAGGAAGCTGCAAGCCTGTGTATTGGGACGTGCCACCTTCCACAGACTTGGTCTCCTGACCTGAAACATTTAACTCCAGTTGTTGTGTGAAAAATTACTGCAGTTTTAAACTGGCAGTTCCAGAATTAATTGTTTCCAAGTCAGACATTTCCCGAAACAGAGAGCGCGAGAGAGACACAATGTTAACGTTTAAACTGCCACAAGCGAGAGGCGAAATAACTTCACGTTGCTGACTTTAAAAATGCGAGCAGACAGTGCGTGTGTGTTTGGAGGGAGTGCACTGTGAATGGCCACATTGGAAGCTGTGAGATCAAACTGTGCTGCTAACTGAGTGTTAAGGTGAGTAAAAGGCACTGGTTTGGGTGGAGCATTGCGCTCAGGATGGGAGATTTTCTTGAACGGTGCCAATTAATCTGCACCAGAAAATCATCCCCTGACCGGGATTCGAACCCGGGTCTCAACGAGTTTTAAATGTTGCGTCCTAACCACTAGACCATCAGGGGAGTTGCCCTCAATCCCCTGCAAACATATACAGAAGGCTGAACACATGGCTCCCTACAGTAGCAACAGTGTCACCAGCAGAGGGCTTGACTTGCCATTTCCACTTTGACACTCAGTCTTTTCACACTCAGTCAAATGGCAAACGTCTATTCAGGAGGTTATCGCTTCTCGGCTTCGGGACCGAATATTAAATTGAATTTTGCAACAGGGAGATGGAATAGGGGCTTGGCTCCGTCCACTCCACGCATCGACCCAGTATTGCAGTGTCTCTGGCAACGGTGCACCTCCCTGTGGGGAGATATTCAAAAGGAAAAACAGCTCTTTCCCAGCGTCTCTGTCCGTGTGTACGTATTATGACTGAGAATAAAGCTGATATATTGCACTTACTTTCTCAGCTCAGTGCTATTCTTTTCTTCTCCTGGGCTGAGTGCCGCTCGTTCGCTCGCTCGCTCGCTCGCTCGCTCGCTCGCTCGCACGCAGGCAGCGATTATAATTCAAACTGCAAAATAACTTAACTTTAAACAAGCAGGGTCTGAGTACAAATGAAAACTGCGCTCCTGGACTGGACGGACTGTCTGTTTGTCTCGGTGAGGAAAAGGCAGTGGTGGTGAGGGTGGAGCATTGCGCTCAGGAGGGGAGACTTTCTTTGAGTGGTGCCAATTAATCTGCACCAGAAAATCATCCCCCCGACCGGGATTGGAACCCGGGTCTCAGCGATTTAAAAGGTTGCGTCCTCGACCACTGGGCCACCTGGGGGAGCTGCCTCAACCGCCTGAGGAACCTGTCCGAGAGGCTGAGGACACGCACGCCTGCTCCACGAGCAGCAGCGACCAGCAGGGGGCCGACCGGCTGATCCTTCCCTTTCACAGGCAGGCTTCTGGCCCTCGATAAAACGACAAAGGTGTTCAGAAGGAAGGCCTGGGGGGAGGGAGGGAGGGACGGCCATTGGAAATCAGCACAAAGCAGGTCCCCTGGAATCTCACACCTCCGACCCAGGAAACAGGTCTCCTGGTCAAAGCAGTCCAGCCATTAACGTGACAATGGACAGGGCCCCGGCAGCTTGAGACACATCTTTCTTTCGATATGCAAGTTCTTTTTAAAAAGGTTTCCTTCCACAGCAGCTCTGAGTGAGAGACTGACTGACATACGTACACACACACACACACACACACACACACACACACAACACCGTCACCCATCCGATTGGTGGACCGCGGGGTCGACAATCTAACTTTTCGTTTCGATGCAGGGGAGAGCGCGAACGCAGTCCCCCACTACCACAAATTTTGCAGTCGAGTATCCCGCATTTGGAGACATCGCAGGCGTCAGCGCACACCCCAAGTGCAATGGGCTAGCCTCGTCCTGGGAGATCCGCCTTCGGGATCACAGATTCTCCCCTGCCAGGTAAGTATGCCTTGTGTCGCCACACACTGCCACTAGACAGCATTCGCTACCTTTTACGATTGCAAGGGCAGGTTTTAAGAATCAAAACGTCCCTTCGCTCGCAACGTGCTGATGCTCTGAGAGATTAATTCCGCTCAAATATCGTACCGTATATCCGATGATACACTCTGGGAGAAAATACTGCAGCGATGCGGTGCCGGCGATGGTTGTTTGCATGTCGCCCTTCAAGGGAAATGTCCCGCCTCCAGTTGTTGCTGTAGCAATATATACACGCGCGTTGTCGTGGTAATATAGAACTGCAAGTTGCCGTTGTCGTGGTCGTTTCGAATCAGCACAAAGCAGGTGCACTCCCTGGAATGTCACACCTGCGTCCCAGAAAACAGGTCTCCTGGTCAAAGCAGTCCCGCCCCGCCCTGGGATTAACGTGACAATGGACAGGGCCCAGTCAGGGAGCAGCTTGAGAGACATCTTTCAATAGGCACTTCTGAAACATTAACGCCTTGTTTCTTTCGACAGTTTAACCAGCCTTTAACACGTCTTGTGTATTTATTTCCCATTTCCAGCCAGCCAGCCCAGCCAGCCGAGCCAGCATCTGCAGTATTTTCTTTTGATTGGTCTTGCCTGCTGTGGAATGAACGTTTAAACACGAGCTGCTGATTGTCAGCACCTCACCTCTTTCTCAATTGGCCGTTGCAATCTCACTCACTCGCTGTGAGACACGTCACGTCACGTCACTAGTTTTCTTTAAAGCGGTTTCCTTCCACGGCAGTGAGTTAGTGACTGAGACTGACTGACGGAGGTCCGTTGAGACACCACCTTCTCCCATCTGATCGGTGGCCGACTGGCAAATTTACCAATCTGTCAAGCAATCGTAGCAAGAAAGGAAAAAACGGCAACTTCTTTAAACTGATCCACTGTTGCAATTAGAAACGGTGGCAAAAATGTGGCCAGAGTGGGAGAGAACGGCAGTGCTTCTAGACTGCTTTAGACACAGTCAGCCAGAGACCAAAGAGGGAGGGAAAACAGGAGCGGAGATCAATTCGCATCGAGCGCGTTATCGCTTCTCGGCCTTTTGGCGAAGATCAAGTGGTCAAGTGGGGGAAGGCAACCATTTGGAGCCTTCCTGCCATTGTATGCCGGGGGGATGCAGTCAGGGAGAAATCCCCTCGGGCAGAGTGTAGAGCTTTGGCTTGTAGAGCTTTGGCTTGATGTAATGTCACTGCAAGGAATCTGGAATGAATCTGTAAGGCAATAAGGCACCCCAGAGTGTCAGAAAAAAAAAAAAAAAAGTTTCTGTTCTTATCAGTTTAATATCTGATATGTCCCCTATCTGGGGACCAAATATTAAATTGATTTTTGGAACAGGGAGATGGAACAAGAGCTTGCTCCGTCCACTCCACGCATCGACCCAGTATTACAGTGTCTCTGGCAACGGTGCACCTCCCTGTGGGGAGATATTCAAAATGCTGAACGGATTTTTGGAGCCTGTATTATTACTCAGAATGCTGAGATATTGCAACTGTGGTTTTCTTGTTTACTCCTGGGATGGATGAGTGCCATTCCCTTTCTTCCTTTTCCCTCTTGCAGTTTTACCTTGGAGGGAAAGACGTCAGTCTCAGGTCACTTTTCAGGAAGCTGCAAGCCTGTGTATTGGGACGTGCCACCTTCCACAGACTTGGTCTCCTGACCTGAAACATTTAACTCCAGTTGTTGTGTGAAAAATTACTGCAGTTTTAAACTGGCAGTTCCAGAATTAATTGTTTCCAAGTCAGACATTTCCCGAAACAGAGAGCGCGAGAGAGACACAATGTTAACGTTTAAACTGCCACAAGCAAGAGGCGAAATAACTTCACGTTGCTGACTTTAAAAATGCGAGCAGACAGTGCGTGTGTGTTTGGAGGGAGTGCACTGTGAATGGCCACATTGGAAGCTGTGAGATCAAACTGTGCTGCTAACTGAGTGTTAAGGTGAGTAAAAGGCACTGGTTTGGGTGGAGCATTGCGCTCAGGATGGGAGATTTTCTTGAACGGTGCCAATTAATCTGCACCAGAAAATCATCCCCTGACCGGGATTCGAACCCGGGTCTCAACGAGTTTTAAATGTTGCGTCCTAACCACTAGACCATCAGGGGAGTTGCCCTCAATCCCCTGCAAACATATACAGAAGGCTGAACACATGGCTCCCTACAGTAGCAGCAGTGTCACCAGCAGAGGGCTTGAGTTGCCATTTCCACTTTGACACTCAGTCTTTTCACACTCAGTCAAATGGCAAACGTCTATTCAGGAGGTTATCGCTTCTCGGCTTCGGGACCGAATATTAAATTGAATTTTGCAACAGGGAGATGGAATAGGGGCTTGGCTCCGTCCACTCCACGCATCGACCCAGTATTGCAGTGTCTCTGGCAACGGTGCACCTCCCTGTGGGGAGATATTCAAAAGGAAAAACAGCTCTTTCCCAGCGTCTCTGTCCGTGTGTACGTATTATGACTGAGAATAAAGCTGATATATTGCACTTACTTTCTCAGCTCAGTGCTATTCTTTTCTTCTCCTGGGCTGAGTGCCGCTCGTTCGCTCGCTCGCTCGCTCGCTCGCTCGCTCGCACGCAGGCAGCGATTATAATTCAAACTGCAAAATAACTTAACTTTAAACAAGCAGGGTCTGAGTACAAATGAAAACTGCGCTCCTGGACTGGACGGACTGTCTGTTTGTCTCGGTGAGGAAAAGGCAGTGGTGGTGAGGGTGGAGCATTGCGCTCAGGAGGGGAGACTTTCTTTGAGTGGTGCCAATTAATCTGCACCAGAAAATCATCCCCCCGACCGGGATTGGAACCCGGGTCTCAGCGATTTAAAAGGTTGCGTCCTCGACCACTGGGCCACCTGGGGGAGCTGCCTCAACCGCCTGAGGAACCTGTCCGAGAGGCTGAGGACACGCACGCCTGCTCCACGAGCAGCAGCGACCAGCAGGGGGCCGACCGGCTGATCCTTCCCTTTCACAGGCAGGCTTCTGGCCCTCGATAAAACGACAAAGGTGTTCAGAAGGAAGGCCTGGGGGGAGGGAGGGAGGGACGGCCATTGGAAATCAGCACAAAGCAGGTCCCCTGGAATCTCACACCTCCGACCCAGGAAACAGGTCTCCTGGTCAAAGCAGTCCAGCCATTAACGTGACAATGGACAGGGCCCCGGCAGCTTGAGACACATCTTTCTTTCGATATGCAAGTTCTTTTTAAAAAGGTTTCCTTCCACAGCAGCTCTGAGTGAGAGACTGACTGACATACGTACACACACACACACACACACACACACACACACAACACCGTCACCCATCCGATTGGTGGACCGCGGGGTCGACAATCTAACTTTTCGTTTCGATGCAGGGGAGAGCGCGAACGCAGTCCCCCACTACCACAAATTTTGCAGTCGAGTATCCCGCATTTGGAGACATCGCAGGCGTCAGCGCACACCCCAAGTGCAATGGGCTAGCCTCGTCCTGGGAGATCCGCCTTCGGGATCACAGATTCTCCCCTGCCAGGTAAGTATGCCTTGTGTCGCCACACACTGCCACTAGACAGCATTCGCTACCTTTTACGATTGCAAGGGCAGGTTTTAAGAATCAAAACGTCCCTTCGCTCGCAACGTGCTGATGCTCTGAGAGATTAATTCCGCTCAAATATCGTACCGTATATCCGATGATACACTCTGGGAGAAAATACTGCAGCGATGCGGTGCCGGCGATGGTTGTTTGCATGTCGCCCTTCAAGGGAAATGTCCCGCCTCCAGTTGTTGCTGTAGCAATATATACACGCGCGTTGTCGTGGTAATATAGAACTGCAAGTTGCCGTTGTCGTGGTCGTTTCGAATCAGCACAAAGCAGGTGCACTCCCTGGAATGTCACACCTGCGTCCCAGAAAACAGGTCTCCTGGTCAAAGCAGTCCCGCCCCGCCCTGGGATTAACGTGACAATGGACAGGGCCCAGTCAGGGAGCAGCTTGAGAGACATCTTTCAATAGGCACTTCTGAAACATTAACGCCTTGTTTCTTTCGACAGTTTAACCAGCCTTTAACACGTCTTGTGTATTTATTTCCCATTTCCAGCCAGCCAGCCCAGCCAGCCGAGCCAGCATCTGCAGTATTTTCTTTTGATTGGTCTTGCCTGCTGTGGAATGAACGTTTAAACACGAGCTGCTGATTGTCAGCACCTCACCTCTTTCTCAATTGGCCGTTGCAATCTCACTCACTCGCTGTGAGACACGTCACGTCACGTCACTAGTTTTCTTTAAAGCGGTTTCCTTCCACGGCAGTGAGTTAGTGACTGAGACTGACTGACGGAGGTCCGTTGAGACACCACCTTCTCCCATCTGATCGGTGGCCGACTGGCAAATTTACCAATCTGTCAAGCAATCGTAGCAAGAAAGGAAAAAACGGCAACTTCTTTAAACTGATCCACTGTTGCAATTAGAAACGGTGGCAAAAATGTGGCCAGAGTGGGAGAGAACGGCAGTGCTTCTAGACTGCTTTAGACACAGTCAGCCAGAGACCAAAGAGGGAGGGAAAACAGGAGCGGAGATCAATTCGCATCGAGCGCGTTATCGCTTCTCGGCCTTTTGGCGAAGATCAAGTGGTCAAGTGGGGGAAGGCAACCATTTGGAGCCTTCCTGCCATTGTATGCCGGGGGGATGCAGTCAGGGAGAAATCCCCTCGGGCAGAGTGTAGAGCTTTGGCTTGTAGAGCTTTGGCTTGATGTAATGTCACTGCAAGGAATCTGGAATGAATCTGTAAGGCAATAAGGCACCCCAGAGTGTCAGAAAAAAAAAAAAAAAAGTTTCTGTTCTTATCAGTTTAATATCTGATATGTCCCCTATCTGGGGACCAAATATTAAATTGATTTTTGGAACAGGGAGATGGAACAAGAGCTTGCTCCGTCCACTCCACGCATCGACCCAGTATTACAGTGTCTCTGGCAACGGTGCACCTCCCTGTGGGGAGATATTCAAAATGCTGAACGGATTTTTGGAGCCTGTATTATTACTCAGAATGCTGAGATATTGCAACTGTGGTTTTCTTGTTTACTCCTGGGATGGATGAGTGCCATTCCCTTTCTTCCTTTTCCCTCTTGCAGTTTTACCTTGGAGGGAAAGACGTCAGTCTCAGGTCACTTTTCAGGAAGCTGCAAGCCTGTGTATTGGGACGTGCCACCTTCCACAGACTTGGTCTCCTGACCTGAAACATTTAACTCCAGTTGTTGTGTGAAAAATTACTGCAGTTTTAAACTGGCAGTTCCAGAATTAATTGTTTCCAAGTCAGACATTTCCCGAAACAGAGAGCGCGAGAGAGACACAATGTTAACGTTTAAACTGCCACAAGCGAGAGGCGAAATAACTTCACGTTGCTGACTTTAAAAATGCGAGCAGACAGTGCGTGTGTGTTTGGAGGGAGTGCACTGTGAATGGCCACATTGGAAGCTGTGAGATCAAACTGTGCTGCTAACTGAGTGTTAAGGTGAGTAAAAGGCACTGGTTTGGGTGGAGCATTGCGCTCAGGATGGGAGATTTTCTTGAACGGTGCCAATTAATCTGCACCAGAAAATCATCCCCTGACCGGGATTCGAACCCGGGTCTCAACGAGTTTTAAATGTTGCGTCCTAACCACTAGACCATCAGGGGAGTTGCCCTCAATCCCCTGCAAACATATACAGAAGGCTGAACACATGGCTCCCTACAGTAGCAGCAGTGTCACCAGCAGAGGGCTTGAGTTGCCATTTCCACTTTGACACTCAGTCTTTTCACACTCAGTCAAATGGCAAACGTCTATTCAGGAGGTTATCGCTTCTCGGCTTCGGGACCGAATATTAAATTGAATTTTGCAACAGGGAGATGGAATAGGGGCTTGGCTCCGTCCACTCCACGCATCGACCCAGTATTGCAGTGTCTCTGGCAACGGTGCACCTCCCTGTGGGGAGATATTCAAAAGGAAAAACAGCTCTTTCCCAGCGTCTCTGTCCGTGTGTACGTATTATGACTGAGAATAAAGCTGATATATTGCACTTACTTTCTCAGCTCAGTGCTATTCTTTTCTTCTCCTGGGCTGAGTGCCGCTCGTTCGCTCGCTCGCTCGCTCGCTCGCTCGCTCGCACGCAGGCAGCGATTATAATTCAAACTGCAAAATAACTTAACTTTAAACAAGCAGGGTCTGAGTACAAATGAAAACTGCGCTCCTGGACTGGACGGACTGTCTGTTTGTCTCGGTGAGGAAAAGGCAGTGGTGGTGAGGGTGGAGCATTGCGCTCAGGAGGGGAGACTTTCTTTGAGTGGTGCCAATTAATCTGCACCAGAAAATCATCCCCCCGACCGGGATTGGAACCCGGGTCTCAGCGATTTAAAAGGTTGCGTCCTCGACCACTGGGCCACCTGGGGGAGCTGCCTCAACCGCCTGAGGAACCTGTCCGAGAGGCTGAGGACACGCACGCCTGCTCCACGAGCAGCAGCGACCAGCAGGGGGCCGACCGGCTGATCCTTCCCTTTCACAGGCAGGCTTCTGGCCCTCGATAAAACGACAAAGGTGTTCAGAAGGAAGGCCTGGGGGGAGGGAGGGAGGGACGGCCATTGGAAATCAGCACAAAGCAGGTCCCCTGGAATCTCACACCTCCGACCCAGGAAACAGGTCTCCTGGTCAAAGCAGTCCAGCCATTAACGTGACAATGGACAGGGCCCCGGCAGCTTGAGACACATCTTTCTTTCGATATGCAAGTTCTTTTTAAAAAGGTTTCCTTCCACAGCAGCTCTGAGTGAGAGACTGACTGACATACGTACACACACACACACACACACACACACACACAACACCGTCACCCATCCGATTGGTGGACCGCGGGGTCGACAATCTAACTTTTCGTTTCGATGCAGGGGAGAGCGCGAACGCAGTCCCCCACTACCACAAATTTTGCAGTCGAGTATCCCGCATTTGGAGACATCGCAGGCGTCAGCGCACACCCCAAGTGCAATGGGCTAGCCTCGTCCTGGGAGATCCGCCTTCGGGATCACAGATTCTCCCCTGCCAGGTAAGTATGCCTTGTGTCGCCACACACTGCCACTAGACAGCATTCGCTACCTTTTACGATTGCAAGGGCAGGTTTTAAGAATCAAAACGTCCCTTCGCTCGCAACGTGCTGATGCTCTGAGAGATTAATTCCGCTCAAATATCGTACCGTATATCCGATGATACACTCTGGGAGAAAATACTGCAGCGATGCGGTGCCGGCGATGGTTGTTTGCATGTCGCCCTTCAAGGGAAATGTCCCGCCTCCAGTTGTTGCTGTAGCAATATATACACGCGCGTTGTCGTGGTAATATAGAACTGCAAGTTGCCGTTGTCGTGGTCGTTTCGAATCAGCACAAAGCAGGTGCACTCCCTGGAATGTCACACCTGCGTCCCAGAAAACAGGTCTCCTGGTCAAAGCAGTCCCGCCCCGCCCTGGGATTAACGTGACAATGGACAGGGCCCAGTCAGGGAGCAGCTTGAGAGACATCTTTCAATAGGCACTTCTGAAACATTAACGCCTTGTTTCTTTCGACAGTTTAACCAGCCTTTAACACGTCTTGTGTATTTATTTCCCATTTCCAGCCAGCCAGCCCAGCCAGCCGAGCCAGCATCTGCAGTATTTTCTTTTGATTGGTCTTGCCTGCTGTGGAATGAACGTTTAAACACGAGCTGCTGATTGTCAGCACCTCACCTCTTTCTCAATTGGCCGTTGCAATCTCACTCACTCGCTGTGAGACACGTCACGTCACGTCACTAGTTTTCTTTAAAGCGGTTTCCTTCCACGGCAGTGAGTTAGTGACTGAGACTGACTGACGGAGGTCCGTTGAGACACCACCTTCTCCCATCTGATCGGTGGCCGACTGGCAAATTTACCAATCTGTCAAGCAATCGTAGCAAGAAAGGAAAAAACGGCAACTTCTTTAAACTGATCCACTGTTGCAATTAGAAACGGTGGCAAAAATGTGGCCAGAGTGGGAGAGAACGGCAGTGCTTCTAGACTGCTTTAGACACAGTCAGCCAGAGACCAAAGAGGGAGGGAAAACAGGAGCGGAGATCAATTCGCATCGAGCGCGTTATCGCTTCTCGGCCTTTTGGCGAAGATCAAGTGGTCAAGTGGGGGAAGGCAACCATTTGGAGCCTTCCTGCCATTGTATGCCGGGGGGATGCAGTCAGGGAGAAATCCCCTCGGGCAGAGTGTAGAGCTTTGGCTTGTAGAGCTTTGGCTTGATGTAATGTCACTGCAAGGAATCTGGAATGAATCTGTAAGGCAATAAGGCACCCCAGAGTGTCAGAAAAAAAAAAAAAAAAGTTTCTGTTCTTATCAGTTTAATATCTGATATGTCCCCTATCTGGGGACCAAATATTAAATTGATTTTTGGAACAGGGAGATGGAACAAGAGCTTGCTCCGTCCACTCCACGCATCGACCCAGTATTACAGTGTCTCTGGCAACGGTGCACCTCCCTGTGGGGAGATATTCAAAATGCTGAACGGATTTTTGGAGCCTGTATTATTACTCAGAATGCTGAGATATTGCAACTGTGGTTTTCTTGTTTACTCCTGGGATGGATGAGTGCCACTCCCTTTCTTCCTTTTCCCTCTTGCAGTTTTACCTTGGAGGGAAAGACGTCAGTCTCAGGTCACTTTTCAGGAAGCTGCAAGCCTGTGTATTGGGACGTGCCACCTTCCACAGACTTGGTCTCCTGACCTGAAACATTTAACTCCAGTTGTTGTGTGAAAAATTACTGCAGTTTTAAACTGGCAGTTCCAGAATTAATTGTTTCCAAGTGAGACATTTCCCGAAACAGAGAGCGCGAGAGAGACACAATGTTAACGTTTAAACTGCCACAAGCGAGAGGCGAAATAACTTCACGTTGCTGACTTTAAAAATGCGAGCAGACAGTGCGTGTGTGTTTGGAGGGAGTGCACTGTGAATGGCCACATTGGAAGCTGTGAGATCAAACTGTGCTGCTAACTGAGTGTTAAGGTGAGTAAAAGGCACTGGTTTGGGTGGAGCATTGCGCTCAGGATGGGAGATTTTCTTGAACGGTGCCAATTAATCTGCACCAGAAAATCATCCCCTGACCGGGATTCGAACCCGGGTCTCAACGAGTTTTAAATGTTGCGTCCTAACCACTAGACCATCAGGGGAGTTGCCCTCAATCCCCTGCAAACATATACAGAAGGCTGAACACATGGCTCCCTACAGTAGCAGCAGTGTCACCAGCAGAGGGCTTGAGTTGCCATTTCCACTTTGACACTCAGTCTTTTCACACTCAGTCAAATGGCAAACGTCTATTCAGGAGGTTATCGCTTCTCGGCTTTGGGACCGAATATTAAATTGAATTTTGCAACAGGGAGATGGAATAGGGGCTTGGCTCCGTCCACTCCACGCATCGACCCAGTATTGCAGTGTCTCTGGCAACGGTGCACCTCCCTGTGGGGAGATATTCAAAAGGAAAAACAGCTCTTTCCCAGCGTCTCTGTCCGTGTGTACGTATTATGACTGAGAATAAAGCTGATATATTGCACTTACTTTCTCAGCTCAGTGGTATTCTTTTCTTCTCCTGGGCTGAGTGCCGCTCGTTCGCTCGCTCGCTCGCACGCAGGCAGCGATTATAATTCAAACTGCAAAATAACTTAACTTTAAACAAGCAGGGTCTGAGTACAAATGAAAACTGCGCTCCTGGACTGGACGGACTGTCTGTTTGTCTCGGTGAGGAAAAGGCAGTGGTGGTGAGGGTGGAGCATTGCGCTCAGGAGGGGAGACTTTCTTTGAGTGGTGCCAATTAATCTGCACCAGAAAATCATCCCCCCGACCGGGATTGGAACCCGGGTCTCAACGATTTAAAAGGTTGCGTCCTCGACCACTGGGCCACCTGGGAACCGCCTGAGGAACCTGTCCAAGAGGCTGAGGACACGCACGCCTGCTCCACGAGCAGCAGCGACCAGCAGGGGGCCGACCGGCTGATCCTTCCCTTTCACAGGCAGGCTTCTGGCCCTCGATAAAACGCCAAAGGTGTTCAGAAGGAAGGCCTGGGGGGAGGGAGGGAGGGACGGCCATTGGAAATCAGCACAAAGCAGGTCCCCTGGAATCTCACACCTCCGACCCAGGAAACAGGTCTCCTGGTCAAAGCAGTCCAGCCATTAACGTGACAATGGACAGGGCCCCGGCAGCTTGAGACACATCTTTCTTTCGATATGCAAGTTCTTTTTAAAAAGGTTTCCTTCCACAGCAGCTCTGAGTGAGAGACTGACTGACATACGTACACACACACACACAACACCGTCACCCATCCGATTGGTGGACCGCGGGGTCGACAATCTAACTTTTCGTTTCGATGCAGGGGAGAGCGCGAACGCAGTCCCCCACTACCACAAATTTTGCAGTCGAGTATCCCGCATTTGGGGACATCGCAGGCATCAGCGCACACCCCAAGTGCAATGGGCTAGCCTCGTCCTGGGAGATCCGCCTTCGGGATCACAGATTCTCCCCTGCCAGGTAAGTATGCCTTGTGTCGCCACACACTGCCACTAGACAGCATTCGCTACCTTTTACGATTGCAAGGGCAGGTTTTAAGAATCAAAACGTCCCTTCGCTCGCAACGTGCTGATGCTCTGAGAGATTAATTCCGCTCAAATATCGTACCGTATATCCGATGATACACTCTGGGAGAAAATACTGCAGCGATGCGGTGCCGGCGATGGTTGTTTGCATGTCGCCCTTCAAGGGAAATGTCCCGCCTCCAGTTGTTGCTGTAGCAATATATACACGCGCGTTGTCGTGGTAATATAGAACTGCAAGTTGCCGTTGTCGTGGTCGTTTCGAATCAGCACAAAGCAGGTGCACTCCCTGGAATGTCACACCTGCGTCCCAGAAAACAGGTCTCCTGGTCAAAGCAGTCCCGCCCCGCCCTGGGATTAACGTGACAATGGACAGGGCCCAGTCAGGGAGCAGCTTGAGAGACATCTTTCAATAGGCACTTCTGAAACATTAACGCCTTGTTTCTTTCGACAGTTTAACCAGCCTTTAACACGTCTTGTGTATTTATTTCCCATTTCCAGCCAGCCAGCCCAGCCAGCCGAGCCAGCATCTGCAGTATTTTCTTTTGATTGGTCTTGCCTGCTGTGGAATGAACGTTTAAACACGAGCTGCTGATTGTCAGCACCTCACCTCTTTCTCAATTGGCCGTTGCAATCTCACTCACTCGCTGTGAGACACGTCACGTCACGTCACTAGTTTTCTTTAAAGCGGTTTCCTTCCACGGCAGTGAGTTAGTGACTGAGACTGACTGACGGAGGTCCGTTGAGACACCACCTTCTCCCATCTGATCGGTGGCCGACTGGCAAATTTACCAATCTGTCAAGCAATCGTAGCAAGAAAGGAAAAAACGGCAACTTCTTTAAACTGATCCACTGTTGCAATTAGAAACGGTGGCAAAAATGTGGCCAGAGTGGGAGAGAACGGCAGTGCTTCTAGACTGCTTTAGACACAGTCAGCCAGAGACCAAAGAGGGAGGGAAAACAGGAGCGGAGATCAATTCGCATCGAGCGCGTTATCGCTTCTCGGCCTTTTGGCGAAGATCAAGTGGTCAAGTGGGGGAAGGCAACCATTTGGAGCCTTCCTGCCATTGTATGCCGGGGGGATGCAGTCAGGGAGAAATCCCCTCGGGCAGAGTGTAGAGCTTTGGCTTGTAGAGCTTTGGCTTGATGTAATGTCACTGCAAGGAATCTGGAATGAATCTGTAAGGCAATAAGGCACCCCAGAGTGTCAGAAAAAAAAAAAAAAAAGTTTCTGTTCTTATCAGTTTAATATCTGATATGTCCCCTATCTGGGGACCAAATATTAAATTGATTTTTGGAACAGGGAGATGGAACAAGAGCTTGCTCCGTCCACTCCACGCATCGACCCAGTATTACAGTGTCTCTGGCAACGGTGCACCTCCCTGTGGGGAGATATTCAAAATGCTGAACGGATTTTTGGAGCCTGTATTATTACTCAGAATGCTGAGATATTGCAACTGTGGTTTTCTTGTTTACTCCTGGGATGGATGAGTGCCACTCCCTTTCTTCCTTTTCCCTCTTGCAGTTTTACCTTGGAGGGAAAGACGTCAGTCTCAGGTCACTTTTCAGGAAGCTGCAAGCCTGTGTATTGGGACGTGCCACCTTCCACAGACTTGGTCTCCTGACCTGAAACATTTAACTCCAGTTGTTGTGTGAAAAATTACTGCAGTTTTAAACTGGCAGTTCCAGAATTAATTGTTTCCAAGTGAGACATTTCCCGAAACAGAGAGCGCGAGAGAGACACAATGTTAACGTTTAAACTGCCACAAGCGAGAGGCGAAATAACTTCACGTTGCTGACTTTAAAAATGCGAGCAGACAGTGCGTGTGTGTTTGGAGGGAGTGCACTGTGAATGGCCACATTGGAAGCTGTGAGATCAAACTGTGCTGCTAACTGAGTGTTAAGGTGAGTAAAAGGCACTGGTTTGGGTGGAGCATTGCGCTCAGGATGGGAGATTTTCTTGAACGGTGCCAATTAATCTGCACCAGAAAATCATCCCCTGACCGGGATTCGAACCCGGGTCTCAACGAGTTTTAAATGTTGCGTCCTAACCACTAGACCATCAGGGGAGTTGCCCTCAATCCCCTGCAAACATATACAGAAGGCTGAACACATGGCTCCCTACAGTAGCAGCAGTGTCACCAGCAGAGGGCTTGAGTTGCCATTTCCACTTTGACACTCAGTCTTTTCACACTCAGTCAAATGGCAAACGTCTATTCAGGAGGTTATCGCTTCTCGGCTTTGGGACCGAATATTAAATTGAATTTTGCAACAGGGAGATGGAATAGGGGCTTGGCTCCGTCCACTCCACGCATCGACCCAGTATTGCAGTGTCTCTGGCAACGGTGCACCTCCCTGTGGGGAGATATTCAAAAGGAAAAACAGCTCTTTCCCAGCGTCTCTGTCCGTGTGTACGTATTATGACTGAGAATAAAGCTGATATATTGCACTTACTTTCTCAGCTCAGTGGTATTCTTTTCTTCTCCTGGGCTGAGTGCCGCTCGTTCGCTCGCTCGCTCGCACGCAGGCAGCGATTATAATTCAAACTGCAAAATAACTTAACTTTAAACAAGCAGGGTCTGAGTACAAATGAAAACTGCGCTCCTGGACTGGACGGACTGTCTGTTTGTCTCGGTGAGGAAAAGGCAGTGGTGGTGAGGGTGGAGCATTGCGCTCAGGAGGGGAGACTTTCTTTGAGTGGTGCCAATTAATCTGCACCAGAAAATCATCCCCCCGACCGGGATTGGAACCCGGGTCTCAACGATTTAAAAGGTTGCGTCCTCGACCACTGGGCCACCTGGGAACCGCCTGAGGAACCTGTCCAAGAGGCTGAGGACACGCACGCCTGCTCCACGAGCAGCAGCGACCAGCAGGGGGCCGACCGGCTGATCCTTCCCTTTCACAGGCAGGCTTCTGGCCCTCGATAAAACGCCAAAGGTGTTCAGAAGGAAGGCCTGGGGGGAGGGAGGGAGGGACGGCCATTGGAAATCAGCACAAAGCAGGTCCCCTGGAATCTCACACCTCCGACCCAGGAAACAGGTCTCCTGGTCAAAGCAGTCCAGCCATTAACGTGACAATGGACAGGGCCCCGGCAGCTTGAGACACATCTTTCTTTCGATATGCAAGTTCTTTTTAAAAAGGTTTCCTTCCACAGCAGCTCTGAGTGAGAGACTGACTGACATACGTACACACACACACACAACACCGTCACCCATCCGATTGGTGGACCGCGGGGTCGACAATCTAACTTTTCGTTTCGATGCAGGGGAGAGCGCGAACGCAGTCCCCCACTACCACAAATTTTGCAGTCGAGTATCCCGCATTTGGGGACATCGCAGGCATCAGCGCACACCCCAAGTGCAATGGGCTAGCCTCGTCCTGGGAGATCCGCCTTCGGGATCACAGATTCTCCCCTGCCAGGTAAGTATGCCTTGTGTCGCCACACACTGCCACTAGACAGCATTCGCTACCTTTTACGATTGCAAGGGCAGGTTTTAAGAATCAAAACGTCCCTTCGCTCGCAACGTGCTGATGCTCTGAGAGATTAATTCCGCTCAAATATCGTACCGTATATCCGATGATACACTCTGGGAGAAAATACTGCAGCGATGCGGTGCCGGCGATGGTTGTTTGCATGTCGCCCTTCAAGGGAAATGTCCCGCCTCCAGTTGTTGCTGTAGCAATATATACACGCGCGTTGTCGTGGTAATATAGAACTGCAAGTTGCCGTTGTCGTGGTCGTTTCGAATCAGCACAAAGCAGGTGCACTCCCTGGAATGTCACACCTGCGTCCCAGAAAACAGGTCTCCTGGTCAAAGCAGTCCCGCCCCGCCCTGGGATTAACGTGACAATGGACAGGGCCCAGTCAGGGAGCAGCTTGAGAGACATCTTTCAATAGGCACTTCTGAAACATTAACGCCTTGTTTCTTTCGACAGTTTAACCAGCCTTTAACACGTCTTGTGTATTTATTTCCCATTTCCAGCCAGCCAGCCCAGCCAGCCGAGCCAGCATCTGCAGTATTTTCTTTTGATTGGTCTTGCCTGCTGTGGAATGAACGTTTAAACACGAGCTGCTGATTGTCAGCACCTCACCTCTTTCTCAATTGGCCGTTGCAATCTCACTCACTCGCTGTGAGACACGTCACGTCACGTCACTAGTTTTCTTTAAAGCGGTTTCCTTCCACGGCAGTGAGTTAGTGACTGAGACTGACTGACGGAGGTCCGTTGAGACACCACCTTCTCCCATCTGATCGGTGGCCGACTGGCAAATTTACCAATCTGTCAAGCAATCGTAGCAAGAAAGGAAAAAACGGCAACTTCTTTAAACTGATCCACTGTTGCAATTAGAAACGGTGGCAAAAATGTGGCCAGAGTGGGAGAGAACGGCAGTGCTTCTAGACTGCTTTAGACACAGTCAGCCAGAGACCAAAGAGGGAGGGAAAACAGGAGCGGAGATCAATTCGCATCGAGCGCGTTATCGCTTCTCGGCCTTTTGGCGAAGATCAAGTGGTCAAGTGGGGGAAGGCAACCATTTGGAGCCTTCCTGCCATTGTATGCCGGGGGGATGCAGTCAGGGAGAAATCCCCTCGGGCAGAGTGTAGAGCTTTGGCTTGTAGAGCTTTGGCTTGATGTAATGTCACTGCAAGGAATCTGGAATGAATCTGTAAGGCAATAAGGCACCCCAGAGTGTCAGAAAAAAAAAAAAAAAAGTTTCTGTTCTTATCAGTTTAATATCTGATATGTCCCCTATCTGGGGACCAAATATTAAATTGATTTTTGGAACAGGGAGATGGAACAAGAGCTTGCTCCGTCCACTCCACGCATCGACCCAGTATTACAGTGTCTCTGGCAACGGTGCACCTCCCTGTGGGGAGATATTCAAAATGCTGAACGGATTTTTGGAGCCTGTATTATTACTCAGAATGCTGAGATATTGCAACTGTGGTTTTCTTGTTTACTCCTGGGATGGATGAGTGCCACTCCCTTTCTTCCTTTTCCCTCTTGCAGTTTTACCTTGGAGGGAAAGACGTCAGTCTCAGGTCACTTTTCAGGAAGCTGCAAGCCTGTGTATTGGGACGTGCCACCTTCCACAGACTTGGTCTCCTGACCTGAAACATTTAACTCCAGTTGTTGTGTGAAAAATTACTGCAGTTTTAAACTGGCAGTTCCAGAATTAATTGTTTCCAAGTGAGACATTTCCCGAAACAGAGAGCGCGAGAGAGACACAATGTTAACGTTTAAACTGCCACAAGCGAGAGGCGAAATAACTTCACGTTGCTGACTTTAAAAATGCGAGCAGACAGTGCGTGTGTGTTTGGAGGGAGTGCACTGTGAATGGCCACATTGGAAGCTGTGAGATCAAACTGTGCTGCTAACTGAGTGTTAAGGTGAGTAAAAGGCACTGGTTTGGGTGGAGCATTGCGCTCAGGATGGGAGATTTTCTTGAACGGTGCCAATTAATCTGCACCAGAAAATCATCCCCTGACCGGGATTCGAACCCGGGTCTCAACGAGTTTTAAATGTTGCGTCCTAACCACTAGACCATCAGGGGAGTTGCCCTCAATCCCCTGCAAACATATACAGAAGGCTGAACACATGGCTCCCTACAGTAGCAGCAGTGTCACCAGCAGAGGGCTTGAGTTGCCATTTCCACTTTGACACTCAGTCTTTTCACACTCAGTCAAATGGCAAACGTCTATTCAGGAGGTTATCGCTTCTCGGCTTTGGGACCGAATATTAAATTGAATTTTGCAACAGGGAGATGGAATAGGGGCTTGGCTCCGTCCACTCCACGCATCGACCCAGTATTGCAGTGTCTCTGGCAACGGTGCACCTCCCTGTGGGGAGATATTCAAAAGGAAAAACAGCTCTTTCCCAGCGTCTCTGTCCGTGTGTACGTATTATGACTGAGAATAAAGCTGATATATTGCACTTACTTTCTCAGCTCAGTGGTATTCTTTTCTTCTCCTGGGCTGAGTGCCGCTCGTTCGCTCGCTCGCTCGCACGCAGGCAGCGATTATAATTCAAACTGCAAAATAACTTAACTTTAAACAAGCAGGGTCTGAGTACAAATGAAAACTGCGCTCCTGGACTGGACGGACTGTCTGTTTGTCTCGGTGAGGAAAAGGCAGTGGTGGTGAGGGTGGAGCATTGCGCTCAGGAGGGGAGACTTTCTTTGAGTGGTGCCAATTAATCTGCACCAGAAAATCATCCCCCCGACCGGGATTGGAACCCGGGTCTCAACGATTTAAAAGGTTGCGTCCTCGACCACTGGGCCACCTGGGAACCGCCTGAGGAACCTGTCCAAGAGGCTGAGGACACGCACGCCTGCTCCACGAGCAGCAGCGACCAGCAGGGGGCCGACCGGCTGATCCTTCCCTTTCACAGGCAGGCTTCTGGCCCTCGATAAAACGCCAAAGGTGTTCAGAAGGAAGGCCTGGGGGGAGGGAGGGAGGGACGGCCATTGGAAATCAGCACAAAGCAGGTCCCCTGGAATCTCACACCTCCGACCCAGGAAACAGGTCTCCTGGTCAAAGCAGTCCAGCCATTAACGTGACAATGGACAGGGCCCCGGCAGCTTGAGACACATCTTTCTTTCGATATGCAAGTTCTTTTTAAAAAGGTTTCCTTCCACAGCAGCTCTGAGTGAGAGACTGACTGACATACGTACACACACACACACAACACCGTCACCCATCCGATTGGTGGACCGCGGGGTCGACAATCTAACTTTTCGTTTCGATGCAGGGGAGAGCGCGAACGCAGTCCCCCACTACCACAAATTTTGCAGTCGAGTATCCCGCATTTGGGGACATCGCAGGCATCAGCGCACACCCCAAGTGCAATGGGCTAGCCTCGTCCTGGGAGATCCGCCTTCGGGATCACAGATTCTCCCCTGCCAGGTAAGTATGCCTTGTGTCGCCACACACTGCCACTAGACAGCATTCGCTACCTTTTACGATTGCAAGGGCAGGTTTTAAGAATCAAAACGTCCCTTCGCTCGCAACGTGCTGATGCTCTGAGAGATTAATTCCGCTCAAATATCGTACCGTATATCCGATGATACACTCTGGGAGAAAATACTGCAGCGATGCGGTGCCGGCGATGGTTGTTTGCATGTCGCCCTTCAAGGGAAATGTCCCGCCTCCAGTTGTTGCTGTAGCAATATATACACGCGCGTTGTCGTGGTAATATAGAACTGCAAGTTGCCGTTGTCGTGGTCGTTTCGAATCAGCACAAAGCAGGTGCACTCCCTGGAATGTCACACCTGCGTCCCAGAAAACAGGTCTCCTGGTCAAAGCAGTCCCGCCCCGCCCTGGGATTAACGTGACAATGGACAGGGCCCAGTCAGGGAGCAGCTTGAGAGACATCTTTCAATAGGCACTTCTGAAACATTAACGCCTTGTTTCTTTCGACAGTTTAACCAGCCTTTAACACGTCTTGTGTATTTATTTCCCATTTCCAGCCAGCCAGCCCAGCCAGCCGAGCCAGCATCTGCAGTATTTTCTTTTGATTGGTCTTGCCTGCTGTGGAATGAACGTTTAAACACGAGCTGCTGATTGTCAGCACCTCACCTCTTTCTCAATTGGCCGTTGCAATCTCACTCACTCGCTGTGAGACACGTCACGTCACGTCACTAGTTTTCTTTAAAGCGGTTTCCTTCCACGGCAGTGAGTTAGTGACTGAGACTGACTGACGGAGGTCCGTTGAGACACCACCTTCTCCCATCTGATCGGTGGCCGACTGGCAAATTTACCAATCTGTCAAGCAATCGTAGCAAGAAAGGAAAAAACGGCAACTTCTTTAAACTGATCCACTGTTGCAATTAGAAACGGTGGCAAAAATGTGGCCAGAGTGGGAGAGAACGGCAGTGCTTCTAGACTGCTTTAGACACAGTCAGCCAGAGACCAAAGAGGGAGGGAAAACAGGAGCGGAGATCAATTCGCATCGAGCGCGTTATCGCTTCTCGGCCTTTTGGCGAAGATCAAGTGGTCAAGTGGGGGAAGGCAACCATTTGGAGCCTTCCTGCCATTGTATGCCGGGGGGATGCAGTCAGGGAGAAATCCCCTCGGGCAGAGTGTAGAGCTTTGGCTTGTAGAGCTTTGGCTTGATGTAATGTCACTGCAAGGAATCTGGAATGAATCTGTAAGGCAATAAGGCACCCCAGAGTGTCAGAAAAAAAAAAAAAAAAGTTTCTGTTCTTATCAGTTTAATATCTGATATGTCCCCTATCTGGGGACCAAATATTAAATTGATTTTTGGAACAGGGAGATGGAACAAGAGCTTGCTCCGTCCACTCCACGCATCGACCCAGTATTACAGTGTCTCTGGCAACGGTGCACCTCCCTGTGGGGAGATATTCAAAATGCTGAACGGATTTTTGGAGCCTGTATTATTACTCAGAATGCTGAGATATTGCAACTGTGGTTTTCTTGTTTACTCCTGGGATGGATGAGTGCCACTCCCTTTCTTCCTTTTCCCTCTTGCAGTTTTACCTTGGAGGGAAAGACGTCAGTCTCAGGTCACTTTTCAGGAAGCTGCAAGCCTGTGTATTGGGACGTGCCACCTTCCACAGACTTGGTCTCCTGACCTGAAACATTTAACTCCAGTTGTTGTGTGAAAAATTACTGCAGTTTTAAACTGGCAGTTCCAGAATTAATTGTTTCCAAGTGAGACATTTCCCGAAACAGAGAGCGCGAGAGAGACACAATGTTAACGTTTAAACTGCCACAAGCGAGAGGCGAAATAACTTCACGTTGCTGACTTTAAAAATGCGAGCAGACAGTGCGTGTGTGTTTGGAGGGAGTGCACTGTGAATGGCCACATTGGAAGCTGTGAGATCAAACTGTGCTGCTAACTGAGTGTTAAGGTGAGTAAAAGGCACTGGTTTGGGTGGAGCATTGCGCTCAGGATGGGAGATTTTCTTGAACGGTGCCAATTAATCTGCACCAGAAAATCATCCCCTGACCGGGATTCGAACCCGGGTCTCAACGAGTTTTAAATGTTGCGTCCTAACCACTAGACCATCAGGGGAGTTGCCCTCAATCCCCTGCAAACATATACAGAAGGCTGAACACATGGCTCCCTACAGTAGCAGCAGTGTCACCAGCAGAGGGCTTGAGTTGCCATTTCCACTTTGACACTCAGTCTTTTCACACTCAGTCAAATGGCAAACGTCTATTCAGGAGGTTATCGCTTCTCGGCTTTGGGACCGAATATTAAATTGAATTTTGCAACAGGGAGATGGAATAGGGGCTTGGCTCCGTCCACTCCACGCATCGACCCAGTATTGCAGTGTCTCTGGCAACGGTGCACCTCCCTGTGGGGAGATATTCAAAAGGAAAAACAGCTCTTTCCCAGCGTCTCTGTCCGTGTGTACGTATTATGACTGAGAATAAAGCTGATATATTGCACTTACTTTCTCAGCTCAGTGGTATTCTTTTCTTCTCCTGGGCTGAGTGCCGCTCGTTCGCTCGCTCGCTCGCACGCAGGCAGCGATTATAATTCAAACTGCAAAATAACTTAACTTTAAACAAGCAGGGTCTGAGTACAAATGAAAACTGCGCTCCTGGACTGGACGGACTGTCTGTTTGTCTCGGTGAGGAAAAGGCAGTGGTGGTGAGGGTGGAGCATTGCGCTCAGGAGGGGAGACTTTCTTTGAGTGGTGCCAATTAATCTGCACCAGAAAATCATCCCCCCGACCGGGATTGGAACCCGGGTCTCAACGATTTAAAAGGTTGCGTCCTCGACCACTGGGCCACCTGGGAACCGCCTGAGGAACCTGTCCAAGAGGCTGAGGACACGCACGCCTGCTCCACGAGCAGCAGCGACCAGCAGGGGGCCGACCGGCTGATCCTTCCCTTTCACAGGCAGGCTTCTGGCCCTCGATAAAACGCCAAAGGTGTTCAGAAGGAAGGCCTGGGGGGAGGGAGGGAGGGACGGCCATTGGAAATCAGCACAAAGCAGGTCCCCTGGAATCTCACACCTCCGACCCAGGAAACAGGTCTCCTGGTCAAAGCAGTCCAGCCATTAACGTGACAATGGACAGGGCCCCGGCAGCTTGAGACACATCTTTCTTTCGATATGCAAGTTCTTTTTAAAAAGGTTTCCTTCCACAGCAGCTCTGAGTGAGAGACTGACTGACATACGTACACACACACACACAACACCGTCACCCATCCGATTGGTGGACCGCGGGGTCGACAATCTAACTTTTCGTTTCGATGCAGGGAAGAGCGCGAACGCAGTCCCCCACTACCACAAATTTTGCAGTCGAGTATCCCGCATTTGGGGACATCGCAGGCATCAGCGCACACCCCAAGTGCAATGGGCTAGCCTCGTCCTGGGAGATCCGCCTTCGGGATCACAGATTCTCCCCTGCCAGGTAAGTATGCCTTGTGTCGCCACACACTGCCACTAGACAGCATTCGCTACCTTTTACGATTGCAAGGGCAGGTTTTAAGAATCAAAACGTCCCTTCGCTCGCAACGTGCTGATGCTCTGAGAGATTAATTCCGCTCAAATATCGTACCGTATATCCGATGATACACTCTGGGAGAAAATACTGCAGCGATGCGGTGCCGGCGATGGTTGTTTGCATGTCGCCCTTCAAGGGAAATGTCCCGCCTCCAGTTGTTGCTGTAGCAATATATACACGCGCGTTGTCGTGGTAATATAGAACTGCAAGTTGCCGTTGTCGTGGTCGTTTCGAATCAGCACAAAGCAGGTGCACTCCCTGGAATGTCACACCTGCGTCCCAGAAAACAGGTCTCCTGGTCAAAGCAGTCCCGCCCCGCCCTGGGATTAACGTGACAATGGACAGGGCCCAGTCAGGGAGCAGCTTGAGAGACATCTTTCAATAGGCACTTCTGAAACATTAACGCCTTGTTTCTTTCGACAGTTTAACCAGCCTTTAACACGTCTTGTGTATTTATTTCCCATTTCCAGCCAGCCAGCCCAGCCAGCCGAGCCAGCATCTGCAGTATTTTCTTTTGATTGGTCTTGCCTGCTGTGGAATGAACGTTTAAACACGAGCTGCTGATTGTCAGCACCTCACCTCTTTCTCAATTGGCCGTTGCAATCTCACTCACTCGCTGTGAGACACGTCACGTCACGTCACTAGTTTTCTTTAAAGCGGTTTCCTTCCACGGCAGTGAGTTAGTGACTGAGACTGACTGACGGAGGTCCGTTGAGACACCACCTTCTCCCATCTGATCGGTGGCCGACTGGCAAATTTACCAATCTGTCAAGCAATCGTAGCAAGAAAGGAAAAAACGGCAACTTCTTTAAACTGATCCACTGTTGCAATTAGAAACGGTGGCAAAAATGTGGCCAGAGTGGGAGAGAACGGCAGTGCTTCTAGACTGCTTTAGACACAGTCAGCCAGAGACCAAAGAGGGAGGGAAAACAGGAGCGGAGATCAATTCGCATCGAGCGCGTTATCGCTTCTCGGCCTTTTGGCGAAGATCAAGTGGTCAAGTGGGGGAAGGCAACCATTTGGAGCCTTCCTGCCATTGTATGCCGGGGGGATGCAGTCAGGGAGAAATCCCCTCGGGCAGAGTGTAGAGCTTTGGCTTGTAGAGCTTTGGCTTGATGTAATGTCACTGCAAGGAATCTGGAATGAATCTGTAAGGCAATAAGGCACCCCAGAGTGTCAGAAAAAAAAAAAAAAAAGTTTCTGTTCTTATCAGTTTAATATCTGATATGTCCCCTATCTGGGGACCAAATATTAAATTGATTTTTGGAACAGGGAGATGGAACAAGAGCTTGCTCCGTCCACTCCACGCATCGACCCAGTATTACAGTGTCTCTGGCAACGGTGCACCTCCCTGTGGGGAGATATTCAAAATGCTGAACGGATTTTTGGAGCCTGTATTATTACTCAGAATGCTGAGATATTGCAACTGTGGTTTTCTTGTTTACTCCTGGGATGGATGAGTGCCACTCCCTTTCTTCCTTTTCCCTCTTGCAGTTTTACCTTGGAGGGAAAGACGTCAGTCTCAGGTCACTTTTCAGGAAGCTGCAAGCCTGTGTATTGGGACGTGCCACCTTCCACAGACTTGGTCTCCTGACCTGAAACATTTAACTCCAGTTGTTGTGTGAAAAATTACTGCAGTTTTAAACTGGCAGTTCCAGAATTAATTGTTTCCAAGTGAGACATTTCCCGAAACAGAGAGCGCGAGAGAGACACAATGTTAACGTTTAAACTGCCACAAGCGAGAGGCGAAATAACTTCACGTTGCTGACTTTAAAAATGCGAGCAGACAGTGCGTGTGTGTTTGGAGGGAGTGCACTGTGAATGGCCACATTGGAAGCTGTGAGATCAAACTGTGCTGCTAACTGAGTGTTAAGGTGAGTAAAAGGCACTGGTTTGGGTGGAGCATTGCGCTCAGGATGGGAGATTTTCTTGAACGGTGCCAATTAATCTGCACCAGAAAATCATCCCCTGACCGGGATTCGAACCCGGGTGTCAACGAGTTTTAAATGTTGCGTCCTAACCACTAGACCATCAGGGGAGTTGCCCTCAATCCCCTGCAAACATATACAGAAGGCTGAACACATGGCTCCCTACAGTAGCAGCAGTGTCACCAGCAGAGGGCTTGAGTTGCCATTTCCACTTTGACACTCAGTCTTTTCACACTCAGTCAAATGGCAAACGTCTATTCAGGAGGTTATCGCTTCTCGGCTTTGGGACCGAATATTAAATTGAATTTTGCAACAGGGAGATGGAATAGGGGCTTGGCTCCGTCCACTCCACGCATCGACCCAGTATTGCAGTGTCTCTGGCAACGGTGCACCTCCCTGTGGGGAGATATTCAAAAGGAAAAACAGCTCTTTCCCAGCGTCTCTGTCCGTGTGTACGTATTATGACTGAGAATAAAGCTGATATATTGCACTTACTTTCTCAGCTCAGTGCTATTCTTTTCTTCTCCTGGGCTGAGTGCCGCTCGTTCGCTCGCTCGCTCGCTCGCTCGCTCGCACGCAGGCAGCGATTATAATTCAAACTGCAAAATAACTTAACTTTAAACAAGCAGGGTCTGAGTACAAATGAAAACTGCGCTCCTGGACTGGACGGACTGTCTGTTTGTCTCGGTGAGGAAAAGGCAGTGGTGGTGAGGGTGGAGCATTGCGCTCAGGAGGGGAGACTTTCTTTGAGTGGTGCCAATTAATCTGCACCAGAAAATCATCCCCCCGACCGGGATTGGAACCCGGGTCTCAGCGATTTAAAAGGTTGCGTCCTCGACCACTGGGCCACCTGGGGGAGCTGCCTCAACCGCCTGAGGAACCTGTCCGAGAGGCTGAGGACACGCACGCCTGCTCCACGAGCAGCAGCGACCAGCAGGGGGCCGACCGGCTGATCCTTCCCTTTCACAGGCAGGCTTCTGGCCCTCGATAAAACGACAAAGGTGTTCAGAAGGAAGGCCTGGGGGGAGGGAGGGAGGGACGGCCATTGGAAATCAGCACAAAGCAGGTCCCCTGGAATCTCACACCTCCGACCCAGGAAACAGGTCTCCTGGTCAAAGCAGTCCAGCCATTAACGTGACAATGGACAGGGCCCCGGCAGCTTGAGACACATCTTTCTTTCGATATGCAAGTTCTTTTTAAAAAGGTTTCCTTCCACAGCAGCTCTGAGTGAGAGACTGACTGACATACGTACACACACACACACACACACACACACACACACAACACCGTCACCCATCCGATTGGTGGACCGCGGGGTCGACAATCTAACTTTTCGTTTCGATGCAGGGGAGAGCGCGAACGCAGTCCCCCACTACCACAAATTTTGCAGTCGAGTATCCCGCATTTGGGGACATCGCAGGCGTCAGCGCACACCCCAAGTGCAATGGGCTAGCCTCGTCCTGGGAGATCCGCCTTCGGGATCACAGATTCTCCCCTGCCAGGTAAGTATGCCTTGTGTCGCCACACACTGCCACTAGACAGCATTCGCTACCTTTTACGATTGCAAGGGCAGGTTTTAAGAATCAAAACGTCCCTTCGCTCGCAACGTGCTGATGCTCTGAGAGATTAATTCCGCTCAAATATCGTACCGTATATCCGATGATACACTCTGGGAGAAAATACTGCAGCGATGCGGTGCCGGCGATGGTTGTTTGCATGTCGCCCTTCAAGGGAAATGTCCCGCCTCCAGTTGTTGCTGTAGCAATATATACACGCGCGTTGTCGTGGTAATATAGAACTGCAAGTTGCCGTTGTCGTGGTAGTTTCGAATCAGCACAAAGCAGGTGCACTCCCTGGAATGTCACACCTGCGTCCCAGAAAACAGGTCTCCTGGTCAAAGCAGTCCCGCCCCGCCCTGGGATTAACGTGACAATGGACAGGGCCCAGTCAGGGAGCAGCTTGAGAGACACCTTTCAATAGGCACTTCTGAAACATTAACGCCTTGTTTCTTTCGACAGTTTAACCAGCCTTTAACACGTCTTGTGTTTTTATTTCCCATTTCCAGCCAGCCAGCCCAGCCAGCCCAGCCAGCATCTGCAGTATTTTCTTTTGATTGGTCTTGCCTGCTGTGGAATGAACGTTTAAACACGAGCTGCTGATTGTCAGCACCTCACCTCTTTCTCAATTGGCCGTTGCAATCTCACTCACTCGCTGTGAGACACGTCACGTCACGTCACTAGTTTTCTTTAAAGCGGTTTCCTTCCACGGCAGTGAGTTAGTGACTGAGACTGACTGACGGAGGTCCGTTGAGACACCACCTTCTCCCATCTGATCGGTGGCCGACTGGCAAATTTACCAATCTGTCAAGCAATCCTAGCAAGAAAGGAAAAAACGGCAACTTCTTTAAACTGATCCACTGTTGCAATTAGAAACGGTGGCAAAAATGTGGCCAGAGTGGGAGAGAACGGCAGTGCTTCTAGACTGCTTTAGACACAGTCAGCCAGAGACCAAAGAGGGAGGGAAAACAGGAGCGGAGATCAATTCGCATCGAGCGCGTTATCGCTTCTCGGCCTTTTGGCGAAGATCAAGTGGTCAAGTGGGGGAAGGCAACCGTTTGGAGCCTTCCTGCCATTGTATGCCGGGGGGATGCAGTCAGGGAGAAATCCCCTCGGGCAGAGTGTAGAGCTTTGGCTTGTAGAGCTTTGGCTTGATGTAATGTCACTGCAAGGAATCTGGAATGAATCTGTAAGGCAATAAGGCACCCCAGAGTGTCAGAAAAAAAAAAAAAAAAGTTTCTGTTCTTATCAGTTTAATATCTGATATGTCCCCTATCTGGGGACCAAATATTAAATTGATTTTTGGAACAGGGAGATGGAACAAGAGCTTGCTCCGTCCACTCCACGCATCGACCCAGTATTACAGTGTCTCTGGCAACGGTGCACCTCCCTGTGGGGAGATATTCAAAATGCTGAACGGATTTTTGGAGCCTGTATTATTACTCAGAATGCTGAGATATTGCAACTGTGGTTTTCTTGTTTACTCCTGGGATGGATGAGTGCCACTCCCTTTCTTCCTTTTCCCTCTTGCAGTTTTACCTTGGAGGGAAAGACGTCAGTCTCAGGTCACTTTTCAGGAAGCTGCAAGCCTGTGTATTGGGACGTGCCACCTTCCACAGACTTGGTCTCCTGACCTGAAACATTTAACTCCAGTTGTTGTGTGAAAAATTACTGCAGTTTTAAACTGGCAGTTCCAGAATTAATTGTTTCCAAGTCAGACATTTCCCGAAACAGAGAGCGCGAGAGAGACACAATGTTAACGTTTAAACTGCCACAAGCGAGAGGCGAAATAACTTCACGTTGCTGACTTTAAAAATGCGAGCAGACAGTGCGTGTGTGTTTGGAGGGAGTGCACTGTGAATGGCCACATTGGAAGCTGTGAGATCAAACTGTGCTGCTAACTGAGTGTTAAGGTGAGTAAAAGGCACTGGTTTGGGTGGAGCATTGCGCTCAGGATGGGAGATTTTCTTGAACGGTGCCAATTAATCTGCACCAGAAAATCATCCCCTGACCGGGATTCGAACCCGGGTCTCAACGAGTTTTAAATGTTGCGTCCTAACCACTAGACCATCAGGGGAGTTGCCCTCAATCCCCTGCAAACATATACAGAAGGCTGAACACATGGCTCCCTACAGTAGCAGCAGTGTCACCAGCAGAGGGCTTGAGTTGCCATTTCCACTTTGACACTCAGTCTTTTCACACTCAGTCAAATGGCAAACGTCTATTCAGGAGGTTATCGCTTCTCGGCTTTGGGACCGAATATTAAATTGAATTTTGCAACAGGGAGATGGAATAGGGGCTTGGCTCCGTCCACTCCACGCATCGACCCAGTATTGCAGTGTCTCTGGCAACGGTGCACCTCCCTGTGGGGAGATATTCAAAAGGAAAAACAGCTCTTTCCCAGCGTCTCTGTCCGTGTGTACGTATTATGACTGAGAATAAAGCTGATATATTGCACTTACTTTCTCAGCTCAGTGGTATTCTTTTCTTCTCCTGGGCTGAGTGCCGCTCGTTCGCTCGCTCGCTCGCACGCAGGCAGCGATTATAATTCAAACTGCAAAATAACTTAACTTTAAACAAGCAGGGTCTGAGTACAAATGAAAACTGCGCTCCTGGACTGGACGGACTGTCTGTTTGTCTCGGTGAGGAAAAGGCAGTGGTGGTGAGGGTGGAGCATTGCGCTCAGGAGGGGAGACTTTCTTTGAGTGGTGCCAATTAATCTGCACCAGAAAATCATCCCCCCGACCGGGATTGGAACCCGGGTCTCAACGATTTAAAAGGTTGCGTCCTCGACCACTGGGCCACCTGGGAACCGCCTGAGGAACCTGTCCAAGAGGCTGAGGACACGCACGCCTGCTCCACGAGCAGCAGCGACCAGCAGGGGGCCGACCGGCTGATCCTTCCCTTTCACAGGCAGGCTTCTGGCCCTCGATAAAACGCCAAAGGTGTTCAGAAGGAAGGCCTGGGGGGAGGGAGGGAGGGACGGCCATTGGAAATCAGCACAAAGCAGGTCCCCTGGAATCTCACACCTCCGACCCAGGAAACAGGTCTCCTGGTCAAAGCAGTCCAGCCATTAACGTGACAATGGACAGGGCCCCGGCAGCTTGAGACACATCTTTCTTTCGATATGCAAGTTCTTTTTAAAAAGGTTTCCTTCCACAGCAGCTCTGAGTGAGAGACTGACTGACATACGTACACACACACACACAACACCGTCACCCATCCGATTGGTGGACCGCGGGGTCGACAATCTAACTTTTCGTTTCGATGCAGGGGAGAGCGCGAACGCAGTCCCCCACTACCACAAATTTTGCAGTCGAGTATCCCGCATTTGGGGACATCGCAGGCATCAGCGCACACCCCAAGTGCAATGGGCTAGCCTCGTCCTGGGAGATCCGCCTTCGGGATCACAGATTCTCCCCTGCCAGGTAAGTATGCCTTGTGTCGCCACACACTGCCACTAGACAGCATTCGCTACCTTTTACGATTGCAAGGGCAGGTTTTAAGAATCAAAACGTCCCTTCGCTCGCAACGTGCTGATGCTCTGAGAGATTAATTCCGCTCAAATATCGTACCGTATATCCGATGATACACTCTGGGAGAAAATACTGCAGCGATGCGGTGCCGGCGATGGTTGTTTGCATGTCGCCCTTCAAGGGAAATGTCCCGCCTCCAGTTGTTGCTGTAGCAATATATACACGCGCGTTGTCGTGGTAATATAGAACTGCAAGTTGCCGTTGTCGTGGTCGTTTCGAATCAGCACAAAGCAGGTGCACTCCCTGGAATGTCACACCTGCGTCCCAGAAAACAGGTCTCCTGGTCAAAGCAGTCCCGCCCCGCCCTGGGATTAACGTGACAATGGACAGGGCCCAGTCAGGGAGCAGCTTGAGAGACATCTTTCAATAGGCACTTCTGAAACATTAACGCCTTGTTTCTTTCGACAGTTTAACCAGCCTTTAACACGTCTTGTGTATTTATTTCCCATTTCCAGCCAGCCAGCCCAGCCAGCCGAGCCAGCATCTGCAGTATTTTCTTTTGATTGGTCTTGCCTGCTGTGGAATGAACGTTTAAACACGAGCTGCTGATTGTCAGCACCTCACCTCTTTCTCAATTGGCCGTTGCAATCTCACTCACTCGCTGTGAGACACGTCACGTCACGTCACTAGTTTTCTTTAAAGCGGTTTCCTTCCACGGCAGTGAGTTAGTGACTGAGACTGACTGACGGAGGTCCGTTGAGACACCACCTTCTCCCATCTGATCGGTGGCCGACTGGCAAATTTACCAATCTGTCAAGCAATCGTAGCAAGAAAGGAAAAAACGGCAACTTCTTTAAACTGATCCACTGTTGCAATTAGAAACGGTGGCAAAAATGTGGCCAGAGTGGGAGAGAACGGCAGTGCTTCTAGACTGCTTTAGACACAGTCAGCCAGAGACCAAAGAGGGAGGGAAAACAGGAGCGGAGATCAATTCGCATCGAGCGCGTTATCGCTTCTCGGCCTTTTGGCGAAGATCAAGTGGTCAAGTGGGGGAAGGCAACCATTTGGAGCCTTCCTGCCATTGTATGCCGGGGGGATGCAGTCAGGGAGAAATCCCCTCGGGCAGAGTGTAGAGCTTTGGCTTGTAGAGCTTTGGCTTGATGTAATGTCACTGCAAGGAATCTGGAATGAATCTGTAAGGCAATAAGGCACCCCAGAGTGTCAGAAAAAAAAAAAAAAAAGTTTCTGTTCTTATCAGTTTAATATCTGATATGTCCCCTATCTGGGGACCAAATATTAAATTGATTTTTGGAACAGGGAGATGGAACAAGAGCTTGCTCCGTCCACTCCACGCATCGACCCAGTATTACAGTGTCTCTGGCAACGGTGCACCTCCCTGTGGGGAGATATTCAAAATGCTGAACGGATTTTTGGAGCCTGTATTATTACTCAGAATGCTGAGATATTGCAACTGTGGTTTTCTTGTTTACTCCTGGGATGGATGAGTGCCACTCCCTTTCTTCCTTTTCCCTCTTGCAGTTTTACCTTGGAGGGAAAGACGTCAGTCTCAGGTCACTTTTCAGGAAGCTGCAAGCCTGTGTATTGGGACGTGCCACCTTCCACAGACTTGGTCTCCTGACCTGAAACATTTAACTCCAGTTGTTGTGTGAAAAATTACTGCAGTTTTAAACTGGCAGTTCCAGAATTAATTGTTTCCAAGTGAGACATTTCCCGAAACAGAGAGCGCGAGAGAGACACAATGTTAACGTTTAAACTGCCACAAGCGAGAGGCGAAATAACTTCACGTTGCTGACTTTAAAAATGCGAGCAGACAGTGCGTGTGTGTTTGGAGGGAGTGCACTGTGAATGGCCACATTGGAAGCTGTGAGATCAAACTGTGCTGCTAACTGAGTGTTAAGGTGAGTAAAAGGCACTGGTTTGGGTGGAGCATTGCGCTCAGGATGGGAGATTTTCTTGAACGGTGCCAATTAATCTGCACCAGAAAATCATCCCCTGACCGGGATTCGAACCCGGGTGTCAACGAGTTTTAAATGTTGCGTCCTAACCACTAGACCATCAGGGGAGTTGCCCTCAATCCCCTGCAAACATATACAGAAGGCTGAACACATGGCTCCCTACAGTAGCAGCAGTGTCACCAGCAGAGGGCTTGAGTTGCCATTTCCACTTTGACACTCAGTCTTTTCACACTCAGTCAAATGGCAAACGTCTATTCAGGAGGTTATCGCTTCTCGGCTTTGGGACCGAATATTAAATTGAATTTTGCAACAGGGAGATGGAATAGGGGCTTGGCTCCGTCCACTCCACGCATCGACCCAGTATTGCAGTGTCTCTGGCAACGGTGCACCTCCCTGTGGGGAGATATTCAAAAGGAAAAACAGCTCTTTCCCAGCGTCTCTGTCCGTGTGTACGTATTATGACTGAGAATAAAGCTGATATATTGCACTTACTTTCTCAGCTCAGTGCTATTCTTTTCTTCTCCTGGGCTGAGTGCCGCTCGTTCGCTCGCTCGCTCGCTCGCTCGCTCGCACGCAGGCAGCGATTATAATTCAAACTGCAAAATAACTTAACTTTAAACAAGCAGGGTCTGAGTACAAATGAAAACTGCGCTCCTGGACTGGACGGACTGTCTGTTTGTCTCGGTGAGGAAAAGGCAGTGGTGGTGAGGGTGGAGCATTGCGCTCAGGAGGGGAGACTTTCTTTGAGTGGTGCCAATTAATCTGCACCAGAAAATCATCCCCCCGACCGGGATTGGAACCCGGGTCTCAGCGATTTAAAAGGTTGCGTCCTCGACCACTGGGCCACCTGGGGGAGCTGCCTCAACCGCCTGAGGAACCTGTCCGAGAGGCTGAGGACACGCACGCCTGCTCCACGAGCAGCAGCGACCAGCAGGGGGCCGACCGGCTGATCCTTCCCTTTCACAGGCAGGCTTCTGGCCCTCGATAAAACGACAAAGGTGTTCAGAAGGAAGGCCTGGGGGGAGGGAGGGAGGGACGGCCATTGGAAATCAGCACAAAGCAGGTCCCCTGGAATCTCACACCTCCGACCCAGGAAACAGGTCTCCTGGTCAAAGCAGTCCAGCCATTAACGTGACAATGGACAGGGCCCCGGCAGCTTGAGACACATCTTTCTTTCGATATGCAAGTTCTTTTTAAAAAGGTTTCCTTCCACAGCAGCTCTGAGTGAGAGACTGACTGACATACGTACACACACACACACACACACACACACACACACAACACCGTCACCCATCCGATTGGTGGACCGCGGGGTCGACAATCTAACTTTTCGTTTCGATGCAGGGGAGAGCGCGAACGCAGTCCCCCACTACCACAAATTTTGCAGTCGAGTATCCCGCATTTGGGGACATCGCAGGCGTCAGCGCACACCCCAAGTGCAATGGGCTAGCCTCGTCCTGGGAGATCCGCCTTCGGGATCACAGATTCTCCCCTGCCAGGTAAGTATGCCTTGTGTCGCCACACACTGCCACTAGACAGCATTCGCTACCTTTTACGATTGCAAGGGCAGGTTTTAAGAATCAAAACGTCCCTTCGCTCGCAACGTGCTGATGCTCTGAGAGATTAATTCCGCTCAAATATCGTACCGTATATCCGATGATACACTCTGGGAGAAAATACTGCAGCGATGCGGTGCCGGCGATGGTTGTTTGCATGTCGCCCTTCAAGGGAAATGTCCCGCCTCCAGTTGTTGCTGTAGCAATATATACACGCGCGTTGTCGTGGTAATATAGAACTGCAAGTTGCCGTTGTCGTGGTAGTTTCGAATCAGCACAAAGCAGGTGCACTCCCTGGAATGTCACACCTGCGTCCCAGAAAACAGGTCTCCTGGTCAAAGCAGTCCCGCCCCGCCCTGGGATTAACGTGACAATGGACAGGGCCCAGTCAGGGAGCAGCTTGAGAGACACCTTTCAATAGGCACTTCTGAAACATTAACGCCTTGTTTCTTTCGACAGTTTAACCAGCCTTTAACACGTCTTGTGTTTTTATTTCCCATTTCCAGCCAGCCAGCCCAGCCAGCCCAGCCAGCATCTGCAGTATTTTCTTTTGATTGGTCTTGCCTGCTGTGGAATGAACGTTTAAACACGAGCTGCTGATTGTCAGCACCTCACCTCTTTCTCAATTGGCCGTTGCAATCTCACTCACTCGCTGTGAGACACGTCACGTCACGTCACTAGTTTTCTTTAAAGCGGTTTCCTTCCACGGCAGTGAGTTAGTGACTGAGACTGACTGACGGAGGTCCGTTGAGACACCACCTTCTCCCATCTGATCGGTGGCCGACTGGCAAATTTACCAATCTGTCAAGCAATCCTAGCAAGAAAGGAAAAAACGGCAACTTCTTTAAACTGATCCACTGTTGCAATTAGAAACGGTGGCAAAAATGTGGCCAGAGTGGGAGAGAACGGCAGTGCTTCTAGACTGCTTTAGACACAGTCAGCCAGAGACCAAAGAGGGAGGGAAAACAGGAGCGGAGATCAATTCGCATCGAGCGCGTTATCGCTTCTCGGCCTTTTGGCGAAGATCAAGTGGTCAAGTGGGGGAAGGCAACCGTTTGGAGCCTTCCTGCCATTGTATGCCGGGGGGATGCAGTCAGGGAGAAATCCCCTCGGGCAGAGTGTAGAGCTTTGGCTTGTAGAGCTTTGGCTTGATGTAATGTCACTGCAAGGAATCTGGAATGAATCTGTAAGGCAATAAGGCACCCCAGAGTGTCAGAAAAAAAAAAAAAAAAGTTTCTGTTCTTATCAGTTTAATATCTGATATGTCCCCTATCTGGGGACCAAATATTAAATTGATTTTTGGAACAGGGAGATGGAACAAGAGCTTGCTCCGTCCACTCCACGCATCGACCCAGTATTACAGTGTCTCTGGCAACGGTGCACCTCCCTGTGGGGAGATATTCAAAATGCTGAACGGATTTTTGGAGCCTGTATTATTACTCAGAATGCTGAGATATTGCAACTGTGGTTTTCTTGTTTACTCCTGGGATGGATGAGTGCCACTCCCTTTCTTCTTTTTCCCTCTTGCAGTTTTACCTTGGAGGGAAAGACGTCAGTCTCAGGTCACTTTTCAGGAAGCTGCAAGCCTGTGTATTGGGACGTGCCACCTTCCACAGACTTGGTCTCCTGACCTGAAACATTTAACTCCAGTTGTTGTGTGAAAAATTACTGCAGTTTTAAACTGGCAGTTCCAGAATTAATTGTTTCCAAGTCAGACATTTCCCGAAACAGAGAGCGCGAGAGAGACACAATGTTAACGTTTAAACTGCCACAAGCGAGAGGCGAAATAACTTCACGTTGCTGACTTTAAAAATGCGAGCAGACAGTGCGTGTGTGTTTGGAGGGAGTGCACTGTGAATGGCCACATTGGAAGCTGTGAGATCAAACTGTGCTGCTAACTGAGTGTTAAGGTGAGTAAAAGGCACTGGTTTGGGTGGAGCATTGCGCTCAGGATGGGAGATTTTCTTGAACGGTGCCAATTAATCTGCACCAGAAAATCATCCCCTGACCGGGATTCGAACCCGGGTCTCAACGAGTTTTAAATGTTGCGTCCTAACCACTAGACCATCAGGGGAGTTGCCCTCAATCCCCTGCAAACATATACAGAAGGCTGAACACATGGCTCCCTACAGTAGCAACAGTGTCACCAGCAGAGGGCTTGACTTGCCATTTCCACTTTGACACTCAGTCTTTTCACACTCAGTCAAATGGCAAACGTCTATTCAGGAGGTTATCGCTTCTCGGCTTCGGGACCGAATATTAAATTGAATTTTGCAACAGGGAGATGGAATAGGGGCTTGGCTCCGTCCACTCCACGCATCGACCCAGTATTGCAGTGTCTCTGGCAACGGTGCACCTCCCTGTGGGGAGATATTCAAAAGGAAAAACAGCTCTTTCCCAGCGTCTCTGTCCGTGTGTACGTATTATGACTGAGAATAAAGCTGATATATTGCACTTACTTTCTCAGCTCAGTGGTATTCTTTTCTTCTCCTGGGCTGAGTGCCGCTCGTTCGCTCGCTCGCTCGCACGCAGGCAGCGATTATAATTCAAACTGCAAAATAACTTAACTTTAAACAAGCAGGGTCTGAGTACAAATGAAAACTGCGCTCCTGGACTGGACGGACTGTCTGTTTGTCTCGGTGAGGAAAAGGCAGTGGTGGTGAGGGTGGAGCATTGCGCTCAGGAGGGGAGACTTTCTTTGAGTGGTGCCAATTAATCTGCACCAGAAAATCATCCCCCCGACCGGGATTGGAACCCGGGTCTCAACGATTTAAAAGGTTGCGTCCTCGACCACTGGGCCACCTGGGAACCGCCTGAGGAACCTGTCCAAGAGGCTGAGGACACGCACGCCTGCTCCACGAGCAGCAGCGACCAGCAGGGGGCCGACCGGCTGATCCTTCCCTTTCACAGGCAGGCTTCTGGCCCTCGATAAAACGCCAAAGGTGTTCAGAAGGAAGGCCTGGGGGGAGGGAGGGAGGGACGGCCATTGGAAATCAGCACAAAGCAGGTCCCCTGGAATCTCACACCTCCGACCCAGGAAACAGGTCTCCTGGTCAAAGCAGTCCAGCCATTAACGTGACAATGGACAGGGCCCCGGCAGCTTGAGACACATCTTTCTTTCGATATGCAAGTTCTTTTTAAAAAGGTTTCCTTCCACAGCAGCTCTGAGTGAGAGACTGACTGACATACGTACACACACACACACAACACCGTCACCCATCCGATTGGTGGACCGCGGGGTCGACAATCTAACTTTTCGTTTCGATGCAGGGGAGAGCGCGAACGCAGTCCCCCACTACCACAAATTTTGCAGTCGAGTATCCCGCATTTGGGGACATCGCAGGCATCAGCGCACACCCCAAGTGCAATGGGCTAGCCTCGTCCTGGGAGATCCGCCTTCGGGATCACAGATTCTCCCCTGCCAGGTAAGTATGCCTTGTGTCGCCACACACTGCCACTAGACAGCATTCGCTACCTTTTACGATTGCAAGGGCAGGTTTTAAGAATCAAAACGTCCCTTCGCTCGCAACGTGCTGATGCTCTGAGAGATTAATTCCGCTCAAATATCGTACCGTATATCCGATGATACACTCTGGGAGAAAATACTGCAGCGATGCGGTGCCGGCGATGGTTGTTTGCATGTCGCCCTTCAAGGGAAATGTCCCGCCTCCAGTTGTTGCTGTAGCAATATATACACGCGCGTTGTCGTGGTAATATAGAACTGCAAGTTGCCGTTGTCGTGGTCGTTTCGAATCAGCACAAAGCAGGTGCACTCCCTGGAATGTCACACCTGCGTCCCAGAAAACAGGTCTCCTGGTCAAAGCAGTCCCGCCCCGCCCTGGGATTAACGTGACAATGGACAGGGCCCAGTCAGGGAGCAGCTTGAGAGACATCTTTCAATAGGCACTTCTGAAACATTAACGCCTTGTTTCTTTCGACAGTTTAACCAGCCTTTAACACGTCTTGTGTATTTATTTCCCATTTCCAGCCAGCCAGCCCAGCCAGCCGAGCCAGCATCTGCAGTATTTTCTTTTGATTGGTCTTGCCTGCTGTGGAATGAACGTTTAAACACGAGCTGCTGATTGTCAGCACCTCACCTCTTTCTCAATTGGCCGTTGCAATCTCACTCACTCGCTGTGAGACACGTCACGTCACGTCACTAGTTTTCTTTAAAGCGGTTTCCTTCCACGGCAGTGAGTTAGTGACTGAGACTGACTGACGGAGGTCCGTTGAGACACCACCTTCTCCCATCTGATCGGTGGCCGACTGGCAAATTTACCAATCTGTCAAGCAATCGTAGCAAGAAAGGAAAAAACGGCAACTTCTTTAAACTGATCCACTGTTGCAATTAGAAACGGTGGCAAAAATGTGGCCAGAGTGGGAGAGAACGGCAGTGCTTCTAGACTGCTTTAGACACAGTCAGCCAGAGACCAAAGAGGGAGGGAAAACAGGAGCGGAGATCAATTCGCATCGAGCGCGTTATCGCTTCTCGGCCTTTTGGCGAAGATCAAGTGGTCAAGTGGGGGAAGGCAACCATTTGGAGCCTTCCTGCCATTGTATGCCGGGGGGATGCAGTCAGGGAGAAATCCCCTCGGGCAGAGTGTAGAGCTTTGGCTTGTAGAGCTTTGGCTTGATGTAATGTCACTGCAAGGAATCTGGAATGAATCTGTAAGGCAATAAGGCACCCCAGAGTGTCAGAAAAAAAAAAAAAAAAGTTTCTGTTCTTATCAGTTTAATATCTGATATGTCCCCTATCTGGGGACCAAATATTAAATTGATTTTTGGAACAGGGAGATGGAACAAGAGCTTGCTCCGTCCACTCCACGCATCGACCCAGTATTACAGTGTCTCTGGCAACGGTGCACCTCCCTGTGGGGAGATATTCAAAATGCTGAACGGATTTTTGGAGCCTGTATTATTACTCAGAATGCTGAGATATTGCAACTGTGGTTTTCTTGTTTACTCCTGGGATGGATGAGTGCCACTCCCTTTCTTCCTTTTCCCTCTTGCAGTTTTACCTTGGAGGGAAAGACGTCAGTCTCAGGTCACTTTTCAGGAAGCTGCAAGCCTGTGTATTGGGACGTGCCACCTTCCACAGACTTGGTCTCCTGACCTGAAACATTTAACTCCAGTTGTTGTGTGAAAAATTACTGCAGTTTTAAACTGGCAGTTCCAGAATTAATTGTTTCCAAGTCAGACATTTCCCGAAACAGAGAGCGCGAGAGAGACACAATGTTAACGTTTAAACTGCCACAAGCGAGAGGCGAAATAACTTCACGTTGCTGACTTTAAAAATGCGAGCAGACAGTGCGTGTGTGTTTGGAGGGAGTGCACTGTGAATGGCCACATTGGAAGCTGTGAGATCAAACTGTGCTGCTAACTGAGTGTTAAGGTGAGTAAAAGGCACTGGTTTGGGTGGAGCATTGCGCTCAGGATGGGAGATTTTCTTGAACGGTGCCAATTAATCTGCACCAGAAAATCATCCCCTGACCGGGATTCGAACCCGGGTGTCAACGAGTTTTAAATGTTGCGTCCTAACCACTAGACCATCAGGGGAGTTGCCCTCAATCCCCTGCAAACATATACAGAAGGCTGAACACATGGCTCCCTACAGTAGCAGCAGTGTCACCAGCAGAGGGCTTGAGTTGCCATTTCCACTTTGACACTCAGTCTTTTCACACTCAGTCAAATGGCAAACGTCTATTCAGGAGGTTATCGCTTCTCGGCTTTGGGACCGAATATTAAATTGAATTTTGCAACAGGGAGATGGAATAGGGGCTTGGCTCCGTCCACTCCACGCATCGACCCAGTATTGCAGTGTCTCTGGCAACGGTGCACCTCCCTGTGGGGAGATATTCAAAAGGAAAAACAGCTCTTTCCCAGCGTCTCTGTCCGTGTGTACGTATTATGACTGAGAATAAAGCTGATATATTGCACTTACTTTCTCAGCTCAGTGCTATTCTTTTCTTCTCCTGGGCTGAGTGCCGCTCGTTCGCTCGCTCGCTCGCTCGCTCGCTCGCACGCAGGCAGCGATTATAATTCAAACTGCAAAATAACTTAACTTTAAACAAGCAGGGTCTGAGTACAAATGAAAACTGCGCTCCTGGACTGGACGGACTGTCTGTTTGTCTCGGTGAGGAAAAGGCAGTGGTGGTGAGGGTGGAGCATTGCGCTCAGGAGGGGAGACTTTCTTTGAGTGGTGCCAATTAATCTGCACCAGAAAATCATCCCCCCGACCGGGATTGGAACCCGGGTCTCAGCGATTTAAAAGGTTGCGTCCTCGACCACTGGGCCACCTGGGGGAGCTGCCTCAACCGCCTGAGGAACCTGTCCGAGAGGCTGAGGACACGCACGCCTGCTCCACGAGCAGCAGCGACCAGCAGGGGGCCGACCGGCTGATCCTTCCCTTTCACAGGCAGGCTTCTGGCCCTCGATAAAACGACAAAGGTGTTCAGAAGGAAGGCCTGGGGGGAGGGAGGGAGGGACGGCCATTGGAAATCAGCACAAAGCAGGTCCCCTGGAATCTCACACCTCCGACCCAGGAAACAGGTCTCCTGGTCAAAGCAGTCCAGCCATTAACGTGACAATGGACAGGGCCCCGGCAGCTTGAGACACATCTTTCTTTCGATATGCAAGTTCTTTTTAAAAAGGTTTCCTTCCACAGCAGCTCTGAGTGAGAGACTGACTGACATACGTACACACACACACACACACACACACACACACACACAACACCGTCACCCATCCGATTGGTGGACCGCGGGGTCGACAATCTAACTTTTCGTTTCGATGCAGGGGAGAGCGCGAACGCAGTCCCCCACTACCACAAATTTTGCAGTCGAGTATCCCGCATTTGGGGACATCGCAGGCGTCAGCGCACACCCCAAGTGCAATGGGCTAGCCTCGTCCTGGGAGATCCGCCTTCGGGATCACAGATTCTCCCCTGCCAGGTAAGTATGCCTTGTGTCGCCACACACTGCCACTAGACAGCATTCGCTACCTTTTACGATTGCAAGGGCAGGTTTTAAGAATCAAAACGTCCCTTCGCTCGCAACGTGCTGATGCTCTGAGAGATTAATTCCGCTCAAATATCGTACCGTATATCCGATGATACACTCTGGGAGAAAATACTGCAGCGATGCGGTGCCGGCGATGGTTGTTTGCATGTCGCCCTTCAAGGGAAATGTCCCGCCTCCAGTTGTTGCTGTAGCAATATATACACGCGCGTTGTCGTGGTAATATAGAACTGCAAGTTGCCGTTGTCGTGGTAGTTTCGAATCAGCACAAAGCAGGTGCACTCCCTGGAATGTCACACCTGCGTCCCAGAAAACAGGTCTCCTGGTCAAAGCAGTCCCGCCCCGCCCTGGGATTAACGTGACAATGGACAGGGCCCAGTCAGGGAGCAGCTTGAGAGACATCTTTCAATAGGCACTTCTGAAACATTAACGCCTTGTTTCTTTCGACAGTTTAACCAGCCTTTAACACGTCTTGTGTTTTTATTTCCCATTTCCAGCCAGCCAGCCCAGCCAGCCCAGCCAGCATCTGCAGTATTTTCTTTTGATTGGTCTTGCCTGCTGTGGAATGAACGTTTAAACACGAGCTGCTGATTGTCAGCACCTCACCTCTTTCTCAATTGGCCGTTGCAATCTCACTCACTCGCTGTGAGACACGTCACGTCACGTCACTAGTTTTCTTTAAAGCGGTTTCCTTCCACGGCAGTGAGTTAGTGACTGAGACTGACTGACGGAGGTCCGTTGAGACACCACCTTCTCCCATCTGATCGGTGGCCGACTGGCAAATTTACCAATCTGTCAAGCAATCCTAGCAAGAAAGGAAAAAACGGCAACTTCTTTAAACTGATCCACTGTTGCAATTAGAAACGGTGGCAAAAATGTGGCCAGAGTGGGAGAGAACGGCAGTGCTTCTAGACTGCTTTAGACACAGTCAGCCAGAGACCAAAGAGGGAGGGAAAACAGGAGCGGAGATCAATTCGCATCGAGCGCGTTATCGCTTCTCGGCCTTTTGGCGAAGATCAAGTGGTCAAGTGGGGGAAGGCAACCGTTTGGAGCCTTCCTGCCATTGTATGCCGGGGGGATGCAGTCAGGGAGAAATCCCCTCGGGCAGAGTGTAGAGCTTTGGCTTGTAGAGCTTTGGCTTGATGTAATGTCACTGCAAGGAATCTGGAATGAATCTGTAAGGCAATAAGGCACCCCAGAGTGTCAGAAAAAAAAAAAAAAAAGTTTCTGTTCTTATCAGTTTAATATCTGATATGTCCCCTATCTGGGGACCAAATATTAAATTGATTTTTGGAACAGGGAGATGGAACAAGAGCTTGCTCCGTCCACTCCACGCATCGACCCAGTATTACAGTGTCTCTGGCAACGGTGCACCTCCCTGTGGGGAGATATTCAAAATGCTGAACGGATTTTTGGAGCCTGTATTATTACTCAGAATGCTGAGATATTGCAACTGTGGTTTTCTTGTTTACTCCTGGGATGGATGAGTGCCACTCCCTTTCTTCCTTTTCCCTCTTGCAGTTTTACCTTGGAGGGAAAGACGTCAGTCTCAGGTCACTTTTCAGGAAGCTGCAAGCCTGTGTATTGGGACGTGCCACCTTCCACAGACTTGGTCTCCTGACCTGAAACATTTAACTCCAGTTGTTGTGTGAAAAATTACTGCAGTTTTAAACTGGCAGTTCCAGAATTAATTGTTTCCAAGTCAGACATTTCCCGAAACAGAGAGCGCGAGAGAGACACAATGTTAACGTTTAAACTGCCACAAGCGAGAGGCGAAATAACTTCACGTTGCTGACTTTAAAAATGCGAGCAGACAGTGCGTGTGTGTTTGGAGGGAGTGCACTGTGAATGGCCACATTGGAAGCTGTGAGATCAAACTGTGCTGCTAACTGAGTGTTAAGGTGAGTAAAAGGCACTGGTTTGGGTGGAGCATTGCGCTCAGGATGGGAGATTTTCTTGAACGGTGCCAATTAATCTGCACCAGAAAATCATCCCCTGACCGGGATTCGAACCCGGGTGTCAACGAGTTTTAAATGTTGCGTCCTAACCACTAGACCATCAGGGGAGTTGCCCTCAATCCCCTGCAAACATATACAGAAGGCTGAACACATGGCTCCCTACAGTAGCAGCAGTGTCACCAGCAGAGGGCTTGAGTTGCCATTTCCACTTTGACACTCAGTCTTTTCACACTCAGTCAAATGGCAAACGTCTATTCAGGAGGTTATCGCTTCTCGGCTTTGGGACCGAATATTAAATTGAATTTTGCAACAGGGAGATGGAATAGGGGCTTGGCTCCGTCCACTCCACGCATCGACCCAGTATTGCAGTGTCTCTGGCAACGGTGCACCTCCCTGTGGGGAGATATTCAAAAGGAAAAACAGCTCTTTCCCAGCGTCTCTGTCCGTGTGTACGTATTATGACTGAGAATAAAGCTGATATATTGCACTTACTTTCTCAGCTCAGTGCTATTCTTTTCTTCTCCTGGGCTGAGTGCCGCTCGTTCGCTCGCTCGCTCGCTCGCTCGCTCGCACGCAGGCAGCGATTATAATTCAAACTGCAAAATAACTTAACTTTAAACAAGCAGGGTCTGAGTACAAATGAAAACTGCGCTCCTGGACTGGACGGACTGTCTGTTTGTCTCGGTGAGGAAAAGGCAGTGGTGGTGAGGGTGGAGCATTGCGCTCAGGAGGGGAGACTTTCTTTGAGTGGTGCCAATTAATCTGCACCAGAAAATCATCCCCCCGACCGGGATTGGAACCCGGGTCTCAGCGATTTAAAAGGTTGCGTCCTCGACCACTGGGCCACCTGGGGGAGCTGCCTCAACCGCCTGAGGAACCTGTCCGAGAGGCTGAGGACACGCACGCCTGCTCCACGAGCAGCAGCGACCAGCAGGGGGCCGACCGGCTGATCCTTCCCTTTCACAGGCAGGCTTCTGGCCCTCGATAAAACGACAAAGGTGTTCAGAAGGAAGGCCTGGGGGGAGGGAGGGAGGGACGGCCATTGGAAATCAGCACAAAGCAGGTCCCCTGGAATCTCACACCTCCGACCCAGGAAACAGGTCTCCTGGTCAAAGCAGTCCAGCCATTAACGTGACAATGGACAGGGCCCCGGCAGCTTGAGACACATCTTTCTTTCGATATGCAAGTTCTTTTTAAAAAGGTTTCCTTCCACAGCAGCTCTGAGTGAGAGACTGACTGACATACGTACACACACACACACACACACACACACACACACACAACACCGTCACCCATCCGATTGGTGGACCGCGGGGTCGACAATCTAACTTTTCGTTTCGATGCAGGGGAGAGCGCGAACGCAGTCCCCCACTACCACAAATTTTGCAGTCGAGTATCCCGCATTTGGGGACATCGCAGGCGTCAGCGCACACCCCAAGTGCAATGGGCTAGCCTCGTCCTGGGAGATCCGCCTTCGGGATCACAGATTCTCCCCTGCCAGGTAAGTATGCCTTGTGTCGCCACACACTGCCACTAGACAGCATTCGCTACCTTTTACGATTGCAAGGGCAGGTTTTAAGAATCAAAACGTCCCTTCGCTCGCAACGTGCTGATGCTCTGAGAGATTAATTCCGCTCAAATATCGTACCGTATATCCGATGATACACTCTGGGAGAAAATACTGCAGCGATGCGGTGCCGGCGATGGTTGTTTGCATGTCGCCCTTCAAGGGAAATGTCCCGCCTCCAGTTGTTGCTGTAGCAATATATACACGCGCGTTGTCGTGGTAATATAGAACTGCAAGTTGCCGTTGTCGTGGTAGTTTCGAATCAGCACAAAGCAGGTGCACTCCCTGGAATGTCACACCTGCGTCCCAGAAAACAGGTCTCCTGGTCAAAGCAGTCCCGCCCCGCCCTGGGATTAACGTGACAATGGACAGGGCCCAGTCAGGGAGCAGCTTGAGAGACATCTTTCAATAGGCACTTCTGAAACATTAACGCCTTGTTTCTTTCGACAGTTTAACCAGCCTTTAACACGTCTTGTGTTTTTATTTCCCATTTCCAGCCAGCCAGCCCAGCCAGCCCAGCCAGCATCTGCAGTATTTTCTTTTGATTGGTCTTGCCTGCTGTGGAATGAACGTTTAAACACGAGCTGCTGATTGTCAGCACCTCACCTCTTTCTCAATTGGCCGTTGCAATCTCACTCACTCGCTGTGAGACACGTCACGTCACGTCACTAGTTTTCTTTAAAGCGGTTTCCTTCCACGGCAGTGAGTTAGTGACTGAGACTGACTGACGGAGGTCCGTTGAGACACCACCTTCTCCCATCTGATCGGTGGCCGACTGGCAAATTTACCAATCTGTCAAGCAATCCTAGCAAGAAAGGAAAAAACGGCAACTTCTTTAAACTGATCCACTGTTGCAATTAGAAACGGTGGCAAAAATGTGGCCAGAGTGGGAGAGAACGGCAGTGCTTCTAGACTGCTTTAGACACAGTCAGCCAGAGACCAAAGAGGGAGGGAAAACAGGAGCGGAGATCAATTCGCATCGAGCGCGTTATCGCTTCTCGGCCTTTTGGCGAAGATCAAGTGGTCAAGTGGGGGAAGGCAACCGTTTGGAGCCTTCCTGCCATTGTATGCCGGGGGGATGCAGTCAGGGAGAAATCCCCTCGGGCAGAGTGTAGAGCTTTGGCTTGTAGAGCTTTGGCTTGATGTAATGTCACTGCAAGGAATCTGGAATGAATCTGTAAGGCAATAAGGCACCCCAGAGTGTCAGAAAAAAAAAAAAAAAAGTTTCTGTTCTTATCAGTTTAATATCTGATATGTCCCCTATCTGGGGACCAAATATTAAATTGATTTTTGGAACAGGGAGATGGAACAAGAGCTTGCTCCGTCCACTCCACGCATCGACCCAGTATTACAGTGTCTCTGGCAACGGTGCACCTCCCTGTGGGGAGATATTCAAAATGCTGAACGGATTTTTGGAGCCTGTATTATTACTCAGAATGCTGAGATATTGCAACTGTGGTTTTCTTGTTTACTCCTGGGATGGATGAGTGCCACTCCCTTTCTTCCTTTTCCCTCTTGCAGTTTTACCTTGGAGGGAAAGACGTCAGTCTCAGGTCACTTTTCAGGAAGCTGCAAGCCTGTGTATTGGGACGTGCCACCTTCCACAGACTTGGTCTCCTGACCTGAAACATTTAACTCCAGTTGTTGTGTGAAAAATTACTGCAGTTTTAAACTGGCAGTTCCAGAATTAATTGTTTCCAAGTCAGACATTTCCCGAAACAGAGAGCGCGAGAGAGACACAATGTTAACGTTTAAACTGCCACAAGCGAGAGGCGAAATAACTTCACGTTGCTGACTTTAAAAATGCGAGCAGACAGTGCGTGTGTGTTTGGAGGGAGTGCACTGTGAATGGCCACATTGGAAGCTGTGAGATCAAACTGTGCTGCTAACTGAGTGTTAAGGTGAGTAAAAGGCACTGGTTTGGGTGGAGCATTGCGCTCAGGATGGGAGATTTTCTTGAACGGTGCCAATTAATCTGCACCAGAAAATCATCCCCTGACCGGGATTCGAACCCGGGTCTCAACGAGTTTTAAATGTTGCGTCCTAACCACTAGACCATCAGGGGAGTTGCCCTCAATCCCCTGCAAACATATACAGAAGGCTGAACACATGGCTCCCTACAGTAGCAGCAGTGTCACCAGCAGAGGGCTTGAGTTGCCATTTCCACTTTGACACTCAGTCTTTTCACACTCAGTCAAATGGCAAACGTCTATTCAGGAGGTTATCGCTTCTCGGCTTTGGGACCGAATATTAAATTGAATTTTGCAACAGGGAGATGGAATAGGGGCTTGGCTCCGTCCACTCCACGCATCGACCCAGTATTGCAGTGTCTCTGGCAACGGTGCACCTCCCTGTGGGGAGATATTCAAAAGGAAAAACAGCTCTTTCCCAGCGTCTCTGTCCGTGTGTACGTATTATGACTGAGAATAAAGCTGATATATTGCACTTACTTTCTCAGCTCAGTGCTATTCTTTTCTTCTCCTGGGCTGAGTGCCGCTCGTTCGCTCGCTCGCTCGCTCGCACGCAGGCAGCGATTATAATTCAAACTGCAAAATAACTTAACTTTAAACAAGCAGGGTCTGAGTACAAATGAAAACTGCGCTCCTGGACTGGACGGACTGTCTGTTTGTCTCGGTGAGGAAAAGGCAGTGGTGGTGAGGGTGGAGCATTGCGCTCAGGAGGGGAGACTTTCTTTGAGTGGTGCCAATTAATCTGCACCAGAAAATCATCCCCCCGACCGGGATTGGAACCCGGGTCTCAACGATTTAAAAGGTTGCGTCCTCGACCACTGGGCCACCTGGGAACCGCCTGAGGAACCTGTCCGAGAGGCTGAGGACACGCACGCCTGCTCCACGAGCAGCAGCGACCAGCAGGGGGCCGACCGGCTGATCCTTCCCTTTCACAGGCAGGCTTCTGGCCCTCGATAAAACGCCAAAGGTGTTCAGAAGGAAGGCCTGGGGGGAGGGAGGGAGGGACGGCCATTGGAAATCAGCACAAAGCAGGTCCCCTGGAATCTCACACCTCCGACCCAGGAAACAGGTCTCCTGGTCAAAGCAGTCCAGCCATTAACGTGACAATGGACAGGGCCCCGGCAGCTTGAGACACATCTTTCTTTCGATATGCAAGTTCTTTTTAAAAAGGTTTCCTTCCACAGCAGCTCTGAGTGAGAGACTGACTGACATACGTACACACACACACACACACACACACAACACCGTCACCCATCCGATTGGTGGACCGCGGGGTCGACAATCTAACTTTTCGTTTCGATGCAGGGGAGAGCGCGAACGCAGTCCCCCACTACCACAAATTTTGCAGTCGAGTATCCCGCATTTGGGGACATCGCAGGCGTCAGCGCACACCCCAAGTGCAATGGGCTAGCCTCGTCCTGGGAGATCCGCCTTCGGGATCACAGATTCTCCCCTGCCAGGTAAGTATGCCTTGTGTCGCCACACACTGCCACTAGACAGCATTCGCTACCTTTTACGATTGCAAGGGCAGGTTTTAAGAATCAAAACGTCCCTTCGCTCGCAACGTGCTGATGCTCTGAGAGATTAATTCCGCTCAAATATCGTACCGTATATCCGATGATACACTCTGGGAGAAAATACTGCAGCGATGCGGTGCCGGCGATGGTTGTTTGCATGTCGCCCTTCAAGGGAAATGTCCCGCCTCCAGTTGTTGCTGTAGCAATATATACACGCGCGTTGTCGTGGTAATATAGAACTGCAAGTTGCCGTTGTCGTGGTCGTTTCGAATCAGCACAAAGCAGGTGCACTCCCTGGAATGTCACACCTGCGTCCCAGAAAACAGGTCTCCTGGTCAAAGCAGTCCCGCCCCGCCCTGGGATTAACGTGACAATGGACAGGGCCCAGTCAGGGAGCAGCTTGAGAGACATCTTTCAATAGGCACTTCTGAAACATTAACGCCTTGTTTCTTTCGACAGTTTAACCAGCCTTTAACACGTCTTGTGTATTTATTTCCCATTTCCAGCCAGCCAGCCCAGCCAGCCGAGCCAGCATCTGCAGTATTTTCTTTTGATTGGTCTTGCCTGCTGTGGAATGAACGTTTAAACACGAGCTGCTGATTGTCAGCACCTCACCTCTTTCTCAATTGGCCGTTGCAATCTCACTCACTCGCTGTGAGACACGTCACGTCACGTCACTAGTTTTCTTTAAAGCGGTTTCCTTCCACGGCAGTGAGTTAGTGACTGAGACTGACTGACGGAGGTCCGTTGAGACACCACCTTCTCCCATCTGATCGGTGGCCGACTGGCAAATTTACCAATCTGTCAAGCAATCGTAGCAAGAAAGGAAAAAACGGCAACTTCTTTAAACTGATCCACTGTTGCAATTAGAAACGGTGGCAAAAATGTGGCCAGAGTGGGAGAGAACGGCAGTGCTTCTAGACTGCTTTAGACACAGTCAGCCAGAGACCAAAGAGGGAGGGAAAACAGGAGCGGAGATCAATTCGCATCGAGCGCGTTATCGCTTCTCGGCCTTTTGGCGAAGATCAAGTGGTCAAGTGGGGGAAGGCAACCATTTGGAGCCTTCCTGCCATTGTATGCCGGGGGGATGCAGTCAGGGAGAAATCCCCTCGGGCAGAGTGTAGAGCTTTGGCTTGTAGAGCTTTGGCTTGATGTAATGTCACTGCAAGGAATCTGGAATGAATCTGTAAGGCAATAAGGCACCCCAGAGTGTCAGAAAAAAAAAAAAAAAAGTTTCTGTTCTTATCAGTTTAATATCTGATATGTCCCCTATCTGGGGACCAAATATTAAATTGATTTTTGGAACAGGGAGATGGAACAAGAGCTTGCTCCGTCCACTCCACGCATCGACCCAGTATTACAGTGTCTCTGGCAACGGTGCACCTCCCTGTGGGGAGATATTCAAAATGCTGAACGGATTTTTGGAGCCTGTATTATTACTCAGAATGCTGAGATATTGCAACTGTGGTTTTCTTGTTTACTCCTGGGATGGATGAGTGCCACTCCCTTTCTTCCTTTTCCCTCTTGCAGTTTTACCTTGGAGGGAAAGACGTCAGTCTCAGGTCACTTTTCAGGAAGCTGCAAGCCTGTGTATTGGGACGTGCCACCTTCCACAGACTTGGTCTCCTGACCTGAAACATTTAACTCCAGTTGTTGTGTGAAAAATTACTGCAGTTTTAAACTGGCAGTTCCAGAATTAATTGTTTCCAAGTGAGACATTTCCCGAAACAGAGAGCGCGAGAGAGACACAATGTTAACGTTTAAACTGCCACAAGCGAGAGGCGAAATAACTTCACGTTGCTGACTTTAAAAATGCGAGCAGACAGTGCGTGTGTGTTTGGAGGGAGTGCACTGTGAATGGCCACATTGGAAGCTGTGAGATCAAACTGTGCTGCTAACTGAGTGTTAAGGTGAGTAAAAGGCACTGGTTTGGGTGGAGCATTGCGCTCAGGATGGGAGATTTTCTTGAACGGTGCCAATTAATCTGCACCAGAAAATCATCCCCTGACCGGGATTCGAACCCGGGTGTCAACGAGTTTTAAATGTTGCGTCCTAACCACTAGACCATCAGGGGAGTTGCCCTCAATCCCCTGCAAACATATACAGAAGGCTGAACACATGGCTCCCTACAGTAGCAGCAGTGTCACCAGCAGAGGGCTTGAGTTGCCATTTCCACTTTGACACTCAGTCTTTTCACACTCAGTCAAATGGCAAACGTCTATTCAGGAGGTTATCGCTTCTCGGCTTTGGGACCGAATATTAAATTGAATTTTGCAACAGGGAGATGGAATAGGGGCTTGGCTCCGTCCACTCCACGCATCGACCCAGTATTGCAGTGTCTCTGGCAACGGTGCACCTCCCTGTGGGGAGATATTCAAAAGGAAAAACAGCTCTTTCCCAGCGTCTCTGTCCGTGTGTACGTATTATGACTGAGAATAAAGCTGATATATTGCACTTACTTTCTCAGCTCAGTGCTATTCTTTTCTTCTCCTGGGCTGAGTGCCGCTCGTTCGCTCGCTCGCTCGCACGCAGGCAGCGATTATAATTCAAACTGCAAAATAACTTAACTTTAAACAAGCAGGGTCTGAGTACAAATGAAAACTGCGCTCCTGGACTGGACGGACTGTCTGTTTGTCTCGGTGAGGAAAAGGCAGTGGTGGTGAGGGTGGAGCATTGCGCTCAGGAGGGGAGACTTTCTTTGAGTGGTGCCAATTAATCTGCACCAGAAAATCATCCCCCCGACCGGGATTGGAACCCGGGTCTCAGCGATTTAAAAGGTTGCGTCCTCGACCACTGGGCCACCTGGGGGAGCTGCCTCAACCGCCTGAGGAACCTGTCCGAGAGGCTGAGGACACGCACGCCTGCTCCACGAGCAGCAGCGACCAGCAGGGGGCCGACCGGCTGATCCTTCCCTTTCACAGGCAGGCTTCTGGCCCTCGATAAAACGACAAAGGTGTTCAGAAGGAAGGCCTGGGGGGAGGGAGGGAGGGACGGCCATTGGAAATCAGCACAAAGCAGGTCCCCTGGAATCTCACACCTCCGACCCAGGAAACAGGTCTCCTGGTCAAAGCAGTCCAGCCATTAACGTGACAATGGACAGGGCCCCGGCAGCTTGAGACACATCTTTCTTTCGATATGCAAGTTCTTTTTAAAAAGGTTTCCTTCCACAGCAGCTCTGAGTGAGAGACTGACTGACATACGTACACACACACACACACACACACACACACACACACAACACCGTCACCCATCCGATTGGTGGACCGCGGGGTCGACAATCTAACTTTTCGTTTCGATGCAGGGGAGAGCGCGAACGCAGTCCCCCACTACCACAAATTTTGCAGTCGAGTATCCCGCATTTGGGGACATCGTAGGCGTCAGCGCACACCCCAAGTGCAATGGGCTAGCCTCGTCCTGGGAGATCCGCCTTCGGGATCACAGATTCTCCCCTGCCAGGTAAGTATGCCTTGTGTCGCCACACACTGCCACTAGACAGCATTCGCTACCTTTTACGATTGCAAGGGCAGGTTTTAAGAATCAAAACGTCCCTTCGCTCGCAACGTGCTGATGCTCTGAGAGATTAATTCCGCTCAAATATCGTACCGTATATCCGATGATACACTCTGGGAGAAAATACTGCAGCGATGCGGTGCCGGCGATGGTTGTTTGCATGTCGCCCTTCAAGGGAAATGTCCCGCCTCCAGTTGTTGCTGTAGCAATATATACACGCGCGTTGTCGTGGTAATATAGAACTGCAAGTTGCCGTTGTCGTGGTAGTTTCGAATCAGCACAAAGCAGGTGCACTCCCTGGAATGTCACACCTGCGTCCCAGAAAACAGGTCTCCTGGTCAAAGCAGTCCCGCCCCGCCCTGGGATTAACGTGACAATGGACAGGGCCCAGTCAGGGAGCAGCTTGAGAGACATCTTTCAATAGGCACTTCTGAAACATTAACGCCTTGTTTCTTTCGACAGTTTAACCAGCCTTTAACACGTCTTGTGTTTTTATTTCCCATTTCCAGCCAGCCAGCCCAGCCAGCCCAGCCAGCATCTGCAGTATTTTCTTTTGATTGGTCTTGCCTGCTGTGGAATGAACGTTTAAACACGAGCTGCTGATTGTCAGCACCTCACCTCTTTCTCAATTGGCCGTTGCAATCTCACTCACTCGCTGTGAGACACGTCACGTCACGTCACTAGTTTTCTTTAAAGCGGTTTCCTTCCACGGCAGTGAGTTAGTGACTGAGACTGACTGACGGAGGTCCGTTGAGACACCACCTTCTCCCATCTGATCGGTGGCCGACTGGCAAATTTACCAATCTGTCAAGCAATCCTAGCAAGAAAGGAAAAAACGGCAACTTCTTTAAACTGATCCACTGTTGCAATTAGAAACGGTGGCAAAAATGTGGCCAGAGTGGGAGAGAACGGCAGTGCTTCTAGACTGCTTTAGACACAGTCAGCCAGAGACCAAAGAGGGAGGGAAAACAGGAGCGGAGATCAATTCGCATCGAGCGCGTTATCGCTTCTCGGCCTTTTGGCGAAGATCAAGTGGTCAAGTGGGGGAAGGCAACCGTTTGGAGCCTTCCTGCCATTGTATGCCGGGGGGATGCAGTCAGGGAGAAATCCCCTCGGGCAGAGTGTAGAGCTTTGGCTTGTAGAGCTTTGGCTTGATGTAATGTCACTGCAAGGAATCTGGAATGAATCTGTAAGGCAATAAGGCACCCCAGAGTGTCAGAAAAAAAAAAAAAAAAGTTTCTGTTCTTATCAGTTTAATATCTGATATGTCCCCTATCTGGGGACCAAATATTAAATTGATTTTTGGAACAGGGAGATGGAACAAGAGCTTGCTCCGTCCACTCCACGCATCGACCCAGTATTACAGTGTCTCTGGCAACGGTGCACCTCCCTGTGGGGAGATATTCAAAATGCTGAACGGATTTTTGGAGCCTGTATTATTACTCAGAATGCTGAGATATTGCAACTGTGGTTTTCTTGTTTACTCCTGGGATGGATGAGTGCCACTCCCTTTCTTCCTTTTCCCTCTTGCAGTTTTACCTTGGAGGGAAAGACGTCAGTCTCAGGTCACTTTTCAGGAAGCTGCAAGCCTGTGTATTGGGACGTGCCACCTTCCACAGACTTGGTCTCCTGACCTGAAACATTTAACTCCAGTTGTTGTGTGAAAAATTACTGCAGTTTTAAACTGGCAGTTCCAGAATTAATTGTTTCCAAGTCAGACATTTCCCGAAACAGAGAGCGCGAGAGAGACACAATGTTAACGTTTAAACTGCCACAAGCGAGAGGCGAAATAACTTCACGTTGCTGACTTTAAAAATGCGAGCAGACAGTGCGTGTGTGTTTGGAGGGAGTGCACTGTGAATGGCCACATTGGAAGCTGTGAGATCAAACTGTGCTGCTAACTGAGTGTTAAGGTGAGTAAAAGGCACTGGTTTGGGTGGAGCATTGCGCTCAGGATGGGAGATTTTCTTGAACGGTGCCAATTAATCTGCACCAGAAAATCATCCCCTGACCGGGATTCGAACCCGGGTGTCAACGAGTTTTAAATGTTGCGTCCTAACCACTAGACCATCAGGGGAGTTGCCCTCAATCCCCTGCAAACATATACAGAAGGCTGAACACATGGCTCCCTACAGTAGCAGCAGTGTCACCAGCAGAGGGCTTGAGTTGCCATTTCCACTTTGACACTCAGTCTTTTCACACTCAGTCAAATGGCAAACGTCTATTCAGGAGGTTATCGCTTCTCGGCTTTGGGACCGAATATTAAATTGAATTTTGCAACAGGGAGATGGAATAGGGGCTTGGCTCCGTCCACTCCACGCATCGACCCAGTATTGCAGTGTCTCTGGCAACGGTGCACCTCCCTGTGGGGAGATATTCAAAAGGAAAAACAGCTCTTTCCCAGCGTCTCTGTCCGTGTGTACGTATTATGACTGAGAATAAAGCTGATATATTGCACTTACTTTCTCAGCTCAGTGGTATTCTTTTCTTCTCCTGGGCTGAGTGCCGCTCGTTCGCTCGCTCGCTCGCTCGCACGCAGGCAGCGATTATAATTCAAACTGCAAAATAACTTAACTTTAAACAAGCAGGGTCTGAGTACAAATGAAAACTGCGCTCCTGGACTGGACGGACTGTCTGTTTGTCTCGGTGAGGAAAAGGCAGTGGTGGTGAGGGTGGAGCATTGCGCTCAGGAGGGGAGACTTTCTTTGAGTGGTGCCAATTAATCTGCACCAGAAAATCATCCCCCCGACCGGGATTGGAACCCGGGTCTCAACGATTTAAAAGGTTGCGTCCTCGACCACTGGGCCACCTGGGAACCGCCTGAGGAACCTGTCCGAGAGGCTGAGGACACGCACGCCTGCTCCACGAGCAGCAGCGACCAGCAGGGGGCCGACCGGCTGATCCTTCCCTTTCACAGGCAGGCTTCTGGCCCTCGATAAAACGCCAAAGGTGTTCAGAAGGAAGGCCTGGGGGGAGGGAGGGAGGGACGGCCATTGGAAATCAGCACAAAGCAGGTCCCCTGGAATCTCACACCTCCGACCCAGGAAACAGGTCTCCTGGTCAAAGCAGTCCAGCCATTAACGTGACAATGGACAGGGCCCCGGCAGCTTGAGACACATCTTTCTTTCGATATGCAAGTTCTTTTTAAAAAGGTTTCCTTCCACAGCAGCTCTGAGTGAGAGACTGACTGACATACGTACACACACACACACACACACACACAACACCGTCACCCATCCGATTGGTGGACCGCGGGGTCGACAATCTAACTTTTCGTTTCGATGCAGGGGAGAGCGCGAACGCAGTCCCCCACTACCACAAATTTTGCAGTCGAGTATCCCGCATTTGGGGACATCGCAGGCGTCAGCGCACACCCCAAGTGCAATGGGCTAGCCTCGTCCTGGGAGATCCGCCTTCGGGATCACAGATTCTCCCCTGCCAGGTAAGTATGCCTTGTGTCGCCACACACTGCCACTAGACAGCATTCGCTACCTTTTACGATTGCAAGGGCAGGTTTTAAGAATCAAAACGTCCCTTCGCTCGCAACGTGCTGATGCTCTGAGAGATTAATTCCGCTCAAATATCGTACCGTATATCCGATGATACACTCTGGGAGAAAATACTGCAGCGATGCGGTGCCGGCGATGGTTGTTTGCATGTCGCCCTTCAAGGGAAATGTCCCGCCTCCAGTTGTTGCTGTAGCAATATATACACGCGCGTTGTCGTGGTAATATAGAACTGCAAGTTGCCGTTGTCGTGGTCGTTTCGAATCAGCACAAAGCAGGTGCACTCCCTGGAATGTCACACCTGCGTCCCAGAAAACAGGTCTCCTGGTCAAAGCAGTCCCGCCCCGCCCTGGGATTAACGTGACAATGGACAGGGCCCAGTCAGGGAGCAGCTTGAGAGACATCTTTCAATAGGCACTTCTGAAACATTAACGCCTTGTTTCTTTCGACAGTTTAACCAGCCTTTAACACGTCTTGTGTTTTTATTTCCCATTTCCAGCCAGCCAGCCCAGCCAGCCCAGCCAGCATCTGCAGTATTTTCTTTTGATTGGTCTTGCCTGCTGTGGAATGAACGTTTAAACACGAGCTGCTGATTGTCAGCACCTCACCTCTTTCTCAATTGGCCGTTGCAATCTCACTCACTCGCTGTGAGACACGTCACGTCACGTCACTAGTTTTCTTTAAAGCGGTTTCCTTCCACGGCAGTGAGTTAGTGACTGAGACTGACTGACGGAGGTCCGTTGAGACGCCACCTTCTCCCATCTGATCGGTGGCCGACTGGCAAATTTACCAATCTGTCAAGCAATCCTAGCAAGAAAGGAAAAAACGGCAACTTCTTTAAACTGATCCACTGTTGCAATTAGAAACGGTGGCAAAAATGTGCCCAGAGTGGGAGAGAACGGCAGTGCTTCCAGACTGCTTTAGACACAGTCAGCCAGAGACCAAAGAGGGAGGGAAAACAGGAGCGGAGATCAATTCGCATCGAGCGCGTTATCGCTTCTCGGCCTTTTGGCGAAGATCAAGTGGTCAAGTGGGGGAAGGCAACCATTTGGAGCCTTCCTGCCATTGTATGCCGGGGGGATGCAGTCAGGGAGAAATCCCCTCGGGCAGAGTGTAGAGCTTTGGCTTGTAGAGCTTTGGCTTGATGTAATGTCACTGCAAGGAATCTGGAATGAATCTGTAAGGCAATAAGGCACCCCAGAGTGTCAGAAAAAAAAAAAGTTTCTGTTCTTATCAGTTTAATATCTGATATGTCCCCTATCTGGGGACCAAATATTAAATTGATTTTTGGAACAGGGAGATGGAACAAGAGCTTGCTCCGTCCACTCCACGCATCGACCCAGTATTACAGTGTCTCTGGCAACGGTGCACCTCCCTGTGGGGAGATATTCAAAATGCTGAACGGATTTTTGGAGCCTGTATTATTACTCAGAATGCTGAGATATTGCAACTGTGGTTTTCTTGTTTACTCCTGGGATGGATGAGTGCCACTCCCTTTCTTCCTTTTCCCTCTTGCAGTTTTACCTTGGAGGGAAAGACGTCAGTCTCAGGTCACTTTTCAGGAAGCTGCAAGCCTGTGTATTGGGACGTGCCACCTTCCACAGACTTGGTCTCCTGACCTGAAACATTTAACTCCAGTTGTTGTGTGAAAAATTACTGCAGTTTTAAACTGGCAGTTCCAGAATTAATTGTTTCCAAGTCAGACATTTCCCGAAACAGAGAGCGCGAGAGAGACACAATGTTAACGTTTAAACTGCCACAAGCGAGAGGCGAAATAACTTCACGTTGCTGACTTTAAAAATGCGAGCAGACAGTGCGTGTGTGTTTGGAGGGAGTGCACTGTGAATGGCCACATTGGAAGCTGTGAGATCAAACTGTGCTGCTAACTGAGTGTTAAGGTGAGTAAAAGGCACTGGTTTGGGTGGAGCATTGCGCTCAGGATGGGAGATTTTCTTGAACGGTGCCAATTAATCTGCACCAGAAAATCATCCCCTGACCGGGATTCGAACCCGGGTGTCAACGAGTTTTAAATGTTGCGTCCTAACCACTAGACCATCAGGGGAGTTGCCCTCAATCCCCTGCAAACATATACAGAAGGCTGAACACATGGCTCCCTACAGTAGCAGCAGTGTCACCAGCAGAGGGCTTGAGTTGCCATTTCCACTTTGACACTCAGTCTTTTCACACTCAGTCAAATGGCAAACGTCTATTCAGGAGGTTATCGCTTCTCGGCTTCGGGACCGAATATTAAATTGAATTTTGCAACAGGGAGATGGAATAGGGGCTTGGCTCCGTCCACTCCACGCATCGACCCAGTATTGCAGTGTCTCTGGCAACGGTGCACCTCCCTGTGGGGAGATATTCAAAAGGAAAAACAGCTCTTTCCCAGCGTCTCTGTCCGTGTGTACGTATTATGACTGAGAATAAAGCTGATATATTGCACTTACTTTCTCAGCTCAGTGCTATTCTTTTCTTCTCCTGGGCTGAGTGCCGCTCGTTCGCTCGCTCGCTCGCTCGCACGCAGGCAGCGATTATAATTCAAACTGCAAAATAACTTAACTTTAAACAAGCAGGGTCTGAGTACAAATGAAAACTGCGCTCCTGGACTGGACGGACTGTCTGTTTGTCTCGGTGAGGAAAAGGCAGTGGTGGTGAGGGTGGAGCATTGCGCTCAGGAGGGGAGACTTTCTTTGAGTGGTGCCAATTAATCTGCACCAGAAAATCATCCCCCCGACCGGGATTGGAACCCGGGTCTCAACGATTTAAAAGGTTGCGTCCTCGACCACTGGGCCACCTGGGAACCGCCTGAGGAACCTGTCCGAGAGGCTGAGGACACGCACGCCTGCTCCACGAGCAGCAGCGACCAGCAGGGGGCCGACCGGCTGATCCTTCCCTTTCACAGGCAGGCTTCTGGCCCTCGATAAAACGACAAAGGTGTTCAGAAGGAAGGCCTGGGGGGAGGGAGGGAGGGACGGCCATTGGAAATCAGCACAAAGCAGGTCCCCTGGAATCTCACACCTCCGACCCAGGAAACAGGTCTCCTGGTCAAAGCAGTCCAGCCATTAACGTGACAATGGACAGGGCCCCGGCAGCTTGAGACACATCTTTCTTTCGATATGCAAGTTCTTTTTAAAAAGGTTTCCTTCCACAGCAGCTCTGAGTGAGAGACTGACTGACATACGTACACGCACACACACACACACAACACCGTCACCCATCCGATTGGTGGACCGCGGGGTCGACAATCTAACTTTTCGTTTCGATGCAGGGGAGAGCGCGAACGCAGTCCCCCACTACCACAAATTTTGCAGTCGAGTATCCCGCATTTGGGGACATCGCAGGCGTCAGCGCACACCCCAAGTGCAATGGGCTAGCCTCGTCCTGGGAGATCCGCCTTCGGGATCACAGATTCTCCCCTGCCAGGTAAGTATGCCTTGGGTCGCCACACACTGCCACTAGACAGCATTCGCTACCTTTTACGATTGCAAGGGCAGGTTTTAAGAATCAAAACGTCCCTTCGCTCGCAACGTGCTGATGCTCTGAGAGATTAATTCCGCTCAAATATCGTACCGTATATCCGATGATACACTCTGGGAGAAAATACTGCAGCGATGCGGTGCCGGCGATGGTTGTTTGCATGTCGCCCTTCAAGGGAAATGTCCCGCCTCCAGTTGTTGCTGTAGCAATATATACACGCGCGTTGTCGTGGTAATATAGAACTGCAAGTTGCCGTTGTCGTGGTAGTTTCGAATCAGCACAAAGCAGGTGCACTCCCTGGAATGTCACACCTGCGTCCCAGAAAACAGGTCTCCTGGTCAAAGCAGTCCCGCCCCGCCCTGGGATTAACGTGACAATGGACAGGGCCCAGTCAGGGAGCAGCTTGAGAGACATCTTTCAATAGGCACTTCTGAAACATTAACGCCTTGTTTCTTTCGACAGTTTAACCAGCCTTTAACACGCCTTGTGTTTTTATTTCCCATTTCCAGCCAGCCCAGCCAGCCAGCCCAGCCAGCCGAGCCAGCATCTGCAGTATTTTCTTTTGATTGGTCTTGCCTGCTGTGGAATGAACGTTTAAACACGAGCTGCTGATTGTCAGCACCTCACCTCTTTCTCAATTGGCCCTTGCAATCTCACTCACTCGCTGTGAGACACGTCACGTCACGTCACTAGTTTTCTTTAAAGCGGTTTCCTTCCACGGCAGTGAGTTAGTGACTGAGACTGACTGACGGAGGTCCGTTGAGACACCACCTTCTCCCATCTGATCGGTGGCCGACTGGCAAATTTACCAATCTGTCAAGCAATCCTAGCAAGAAAGGAAAAAACGGCAACTTCTTTAAACTGATCCACTGTTGCAATTAGAAACGGTGGCAAAAATGTGGCCAGAGTGGGAGAGAACGGCAGTGCTTCTAGACTGCTTTAGACACAGCCAGCCAGAGACCAAAGAGGGAGGGAAAACAGGAGCGGAGATCAATTCGCATCGAGCGCGTTATCGCTTCTCGGCCTTTTGGCTAAGATCCAGTGTAGTTTCTGTTCTTATCAGTTTAATATCTGATATGTCCCCTATCTGGGGACCAAATATTAAATTGATTTTTGGAACAGGGAGATGGAACAAGAGCTTGCTCCGTCCACTCCACGCATCGACCCAGTATTACAGTGTCTCTGGCAACGGTGCACCTCCCTGTGGGGAGATATTCAAAAGGAAAAACAGCTCTTTCCCAGCGTCTCTGTCCGTGTGTACGTATTATGACTGAGAATAAAGCTGATATATTGCACTTACTTTCTCAGCTCAGTGGTATTCTTTTCTTCTCCTGGGCTGAGTGCCGCTCGTTCGCTCGCTCACTCGCTCGCTCGCTCGCACGCAGGCAGCGATTATAATTCAAACTGCAAAATAACTTAACTTTAAACAAGCAGGGTCTGAGTACAAATGAAAACTGCGCTCCTGGACTGGACGGACTGTCTGTTTGTCTCGGTGAGGAAAAGGCAGTGGTGGTGAGGGTGGAGCATTGCGCTCAGGAGGGGAGACTTTCTTTGAGTGGTGCCAATTAATCTGCACCAGAAAATCATCCCCCCGACCGGGATTGGAACCCGGGTCTCAACGATTTAAAAGGTTGCGTCCTCGACCACTGGGCCACCTGGGAACCGCCTGAGGAACCTGTCCGAGAGGCTGAGGACACGCACGCCTGCTCCACGAGCAGCAGCGACCAGCAGGGGGCCGACCGGCTGATCCTTCCCTTTCACAGGCAGGCTTCTGGCCCTCGATAAAACGACAAAGGTGTTCAGAAGGAAGGCCTGGGGGGAGGGAGGGAGGGACGGCCATTGGAAATCAGCACAAAGCAGGTCCCCTGGAATCTCACACCTCCGACCCAGGAAACAGGTCTCCTGGTCAAAGCAGTCCAGCCATTAACGTGACAATGGACAGGGCCCCGGCAGCTTGAGACACATCTTTCTTTCGATATGCAAGTTCTTTTTAAAAAGGTTTCCTTCCACAGCAGCTCTGAGTGAGAGACTGACTGACATACGTACACACACACACAACACCGTCACCCATCCGATTGGTGGACCGCGGGGTCGACAATCTAACTTTTCGTTTCGATGCAGGGGAGAGCGCGAACGCAGTCCCCCACTACCACAAATTTTGCAGTCAAGTATCCCGCATTTGGGGACATCGCAGGCGTCAGCGCACACCCCAAGTGCAATGGGCTAGCCTCGTCCTGGGAGATCCGCCTTCGGGATCACAGATTCTCCCCTGCCAGGTAAGTATGCCTTGGGTCGCCACACACTGCCACTAGACAGCATTCGCTACCTTTTACGATTGCAAGGGCAGGTTTTAAGAATCAAAACGTCCCTTCGCTCGCAACGTGCTGATGCTCTGAGAGATTAATTCCGCTCAAATATCGTACCGTATATCCGATGATACACTCTGGGAGAAAATACTGCAGCGATGCGGTGCCGGCGATGGTTGTTTGCATGTCGCCCTTCAAGGGAAATGTCCCGCCTCCAGTTGTTGCTGTAGCAATATATACACGCGCGTTGTCGTGGTAATATAGAACTGCAAGTTGCCGTTGTCGTGGTCGTTTCGAATCAGCACAAAGCAGGTGCACTCCCTGGAATGTCACACCTGCGTCCCAGAAAACAGGTCTCCTGGTCAAAGCAGTCCCGCCCCGCCCTGGGATTAACGTGACAATGGACAGGGCCCAGTCAGGGAGCAGCTTGAGAGACACCTTTCAATAGGCACTTCTGAAACATTAACGCCTTGTTTCTTTCGACAGTTTAACCAGCCTTTAACACGCCTTGTGTTTTTATTTCCCATTTCCAGCCAGCCCAGCCAGCCAGCCCAGCCAGCCGAGCCAGCATCTGCAGTATTTTCTTTTGATTGGTCTTGCCTGCTGTGGAATGAACGTTTAAACACGAGCTGCTGATTCTCAGCACCTCACCTCTTTCTCAATTGGCCGTTGCAATCTCACTCACTCGCTGTGAGACACGTCACGTCACGTCACTAGTTTTCTTTAAAGCGGTTTCCTTCCACGGCAGTGAGTTAGTGACTGAGACTGACTGACGGAGGTCCGTTGAGACGCCACCTTCTCCCATCTGATCGGTGGCCGACTGGCAAATTTACCAATCTGTCAAGCAATCCTAGCAAGAAAGGAAAAAACGGCAACTTCTTTAAACTGATCCACTGTTGCAATTAGAAACGGTGGCAAAAATGTGGCCAGAGTGGGAGAGAACGGCAGTGCTTCTAGACTGCTTTAGACACAGCCAGCCAGAGACCAAAGAGGGAGGGAAAACAGGAGCGGAGATCAATTCGCATCGAGCGCGTTATCGCTTCTCGGCCTTTTGGCTAAGATCCAGTGTAGTTTCTGTTCTTATCAGTTTAATATCTGATATGTCCCCTATCTGGGGACCAAATATTAAATTGATTTTTGGAACAGGGAGATGGAACAAGAGCTTGCTCCGTCCACTCCACGCATCGACCTGGTACAGCAGTGCTTCCAGGATCGGTGCAGCTCCCTTCGGGGAGATTCGAAAAACAAAAAACAGATTTTGTTTCTTTTTTGGACCATATGTTATTACTGTAGTCAATATTGTTATAAAAGAAGGAAAACTTTTTACAGCTGCTTGACCATGCTCTCCTTTCCTTCGTAGGTTGTTGCTCGCTACGCGTTGTTTCTCGCCCGGCCGGTGCGCCATGTTGCCAACGCCGCTGACGCCACTTTCACTCCTGCTCAGCAAGGTAAGCAGCCACCATTGTGTTTTTCTTCCCGTATCTGTCCATGGGGACTTGGCCTATATTTCAGGGTGAGGCCTCACCACGTTTCCCGCTCGACAGCTAAGCTGGAGGTTGCCCCCTGTTGGATTTCCGTGCAACTGCAGGCACGGCCGCCTCTATTGGAAAAGGATGGGTGGGTGGATGTTACTGTAATGAATCTGAAATGGACCTGAAATGAATCTGTAAGCAATAATCTGTGTTGAGTATGATGCAATGAGACACCCTAGAGTGTCATGAACTGTAATTATGTCCAATGTGTTGGTTGAACTGTACTTGATGTAACCTGCAAATTGTATAATCTGTATTGTGTACGTTTGGAATGTGATATCACAACTGTATTGTATGTACTGCTGCAAATTTTATGAAGAAAGTATATTTTTTGAAAAAAATATCTGTTCTTATCAGTTTAATATCTGATATGTCCCCTATCTGGGGACCAAATATTAAATTGATTTTTGGAACAGGGAGATGGAACAAGAGCTTGCTCCGTCCACTCCACGCATCGACCCAGTATTACAGTGTCTCTGGCAACGGTGCACCTCCCTGTGGGGAGATATTCAAAATGCTGAACGGATTTTTGGAGCCTGTATTATTACTCAGAATGCTGAGATATTGCAACTGTGGTTTTTTTGTTTACTCCTGGGATGGATGAGTGCCACTCCCTTTCTTCCTTTTCCCTCTTGCAGTTTTACCTTGGAGGGAAAGACGTCAGTCTCAGGTCACTTTTCAGGAAGCTGCAAGCCTGTGTATTGGGACGTGCCACCTTCCACAGACTTGGTCTCCTGACCTGAAACATTTAACTCCAGTTGTTGTGTGAAAAATTACTGCAGTTTTAAACTGGCAGTTCCAGAATTAATTGTTTCCAAGTCAGACATTTCCCGAAACAGAGAGCGCGAGAGAGACACAATGTTAACGTTTAAACTGCCACAAGCGAGAGGCGAAATAACTTCACGTTGCTGACTTTAAAAATGCGAGCAGACAGTGCGTGTGTGTTTGGAGGGAGTGCACTGTGAATGGCCACATTGGAAGCTGTGAGATCAAACTGTGCTGCTAACTGAGTGTTAAGGTGAGTAAAAGGCACTGGTTTGGGTGGAGCATTGCGCTCAGGATGGGAGATTTTCTTGAACGGTGCCAATTAATCTGCACCAGAAAATCATCCCCTGACCGGGATTCGAACCCGGGTGTCAACGAGTTTTAAATGTTGCGTCCTAACCACTGGACCATCAGGGGAGTTGCCCTCAATCCCCTGCAAACATATACAGAAGGCTGAACACATGGCTCCCTACAGTAGCAGCAGTGTCACCAGCAGAGGGCTTGAGTTGCCATTTCCACTTTGACACTCAGTCTTTTCACACTCAGTCAAATGGCAAACGTCTATTCAGGAGGTTATCGCTTCTCGGCTTTGGGACCGAATATTAAATTGAATTTTGCAACAGGGAGATGGAATAGGGGCTTGGCTCCGTCCACTCCACGCATCGACCCAGTATTGCAGTGTCTCTGGCAACGGTGCACCTCCCTGTGGGGAGATATTCAAAAGGAAAAACAGCTCTTTCCCAGCGTCTCTGTCCGTGTGTACGTATTATGACTGAGAATAAAGCTGATATATTGCACTTACTTTCTCAGCTCAGTGGTATTCTTTTCTTCTCCTGGGCTGAGTGCCGCTCGTTCGCTCGCTCACTCGCTCGCTCGCTCGCACGCAGGCAGCGATTATAATTCAAACTGCAAAATAACTTAACTTTAAACAAGCAGGGTCTGAGTACAAATGAAAACTGCGCTCCTGGACTGGACGGACTGTCTGTTTGTCTCGGTGAGGAAAAGGCAGTGGTGGTGAGGGTGGAGCATTGCGCTCAGGAGGGGAGACTTTCTTTGAGTGGTGCCAATTAATCTGCACCAGAAAATCATCCCCCCGACCGGGATTGGAACCCGGGTCTCAACGATTTAAAAGGTTGCGTCCTCGACCACTGGGCCACCTGGGAACCGCCTGAGGAACCTGTCCGAGAGGCTGAGGACACGCACGCCTGCTCCACGAGCAGCAGCGACCAGCAGGGGGCCGACCGGCTGATCCTTCCCTTTCACAGGCAGGCTTCTGGTCCTCGATAAAACGCCAAAGGTGTTCAGAAGGAAGGCCTGGGGGGAGGGAGGGAGGGACGGCCATTGGAAATCAGCACAAAGCAGGTCCCCTGGAATCTCACACCTCCGACCCAGGAAACAGGTCTCCTGGTCAAAGCAGTCCAGCCATTAACGTGACAATGGACAGGGCCCCGGCAGCTTGAGACACATCTTTCTTTCGATATGCAAGTTCTTTTTAAAAAGGTTTCCTTCCACAGCAGCTCTGAGTGAGAGACTGACTGACATACGTACACACACACACAACACCGTCACCCATCCGATTGGTGGACCGCGGGGTCGACAATCTAACTTTTCGTTTCGATGCAGGGGAGAGCGCGAACGCAGTCCCCCACTACCACAAATTTTGCAGTCAAGTATCCCGCATTTGGGGACATCGCAGGCGTCAGCGCACACCCCAAGTGCAATGGGCTAGCCTCGTCCTGGGAGATCCGCCTTCGGGATCACAGATTCTCCCCTGCCAGGTAAGTATGCCTTGGGTCGCCACACACTGCCACTAGACAGCATTCGCTACCTTTTACGATTGCAAGGGCAGGTTTTAAGAATCAAAACGTCCCTTCGCTCGCAACGTGCTGATGCTCTGAGAGATTAATTCCGCTCAAATATCGTACCGTATATCCGATGATACACTCTGGGAGAAAATACTGCAGCGATGCGGTGCCGGCGATGGTTGTTTGCATGTCGCCCTTCAAGGGAAATGTCCCGCCTCCAGTTGTTGCTGTAGCAATATATACACGCGCGTTGTCGTGGTAATATAGAACTGCAAGTTGCCGTTGTCGTGGTCGTTTCGAATCAGCACAAAGCAGGTGCACTCCCTGGAATGTCACACCTGCGTCCCAGAAAACAGGTCTCCTGGTCAAAGCAGTCCCGCCCCGCCCTGGGATTAACGTGACAATGGACAGGGCCCAGTCAGGGAGCAGCTTGAGAGACACCTTTCAATAGGCACTTCTGAAACATTAACGCCTTGTTTCTTTCGACAGTTTAACCAGCCTTTAACACGCCTTGTGTTTTTATTTCCCATTTCCAGCCAGCCCAGCCAGCCAGCCCAGCCAGCCGAGCCAGCATCTGCAGTATTTTCTTTTGATTGGTCTTGCCTGCTGTGGAATGAACGTTTAAACACGAGCTGCTGATTCTCAGCACCTCACCTCTTTCTCAATTGGCCGTTGCAATCTCACTCACTCGCTGTGAGACACGTCACGTCACGTCACTAGTTTTCTTTAAAGCGGTTTCCTTCCACGGCAGTGAGTTAGTGACTGAGACTGACTGACGGAGGTCCGTTGAGACGCCACCTTCTCCCATCTGATCGGTGGCCGACTGGCAAATTTACCAATCTGTCAAGCAATCCTAGCAAGAAAGGAAAAAACGGCAACTTCTTTAAACTGATCCACTGTTGCAATTAGAAACGGTGGCAAAAATGTGGCCAGAGTGGGAGAGAACGGCAGTGCTTCTAGACTGCTTTAGACACAGCCAGCCAGAGACCAAAGAGGGAGGGAAAACAGGAGCGGAGATCAATTCGCATCGAGCGCGTTATCGCTTCTCGGCCTTTTGGCTAAGATCCAGTGTAGTTTCTGTTCTTATCAGTTTAATATCTGATATGTCCCCTATCTGGGGACCAAATATTAAATTGATTTTTGGAACAGGGAGATGGAACAAGAGCTTGCTCCGTCCACTCCACGCATCGACCTGGTACAGCAGTGCTTCCAGGATCGGTGCAGCTCCCTTCGGGGAGATTCGAAAAACAAAAAACAGATTTTGTTTCTTTTTTGGACCATATGTTATTACTGTAGTCAATATTGTTATAAAAGAAGGAAAACTTTTTACAGCTGCTTGACCATGCTCTCCTTTCCTTCGTAGGTTGTTGCTCGCTACGCGTTGTTTCTCGCCCGGCCGGTGCGCCATGTTGCCAACGCCGCTGACGCCACTTTCACTCCTGCTCAGCAAGGTAAGCAGCCACCATTGTGTTTTTCTTCCCGTATCTGTCCATGGGGACTTGGCCTATATTTCAGGGTGAGGCCTCACCACGTTTCCCGCTCGACAGCTAAGCTGGAGGTTGCCCCCTGTTGGATTTCCGTGCAACTGCAGGCACGGCCGCCTCTATTGGAAAAGGATGGGTGGGTGGATGTTACTGTAATGAATCTGAAATGGACCTGAAATGAATCTGTAAGCAATAATCTGTGTTGAGTATGATGCAATGAGACACCCTAGAGTGTCATGAACTGTAATTATGTCCAATGTGTTGGTTGAACTGTACTTGATGTAACCTGCAAATTGTATAATCTGTATTGTGTACGTTTGGAATGTGATATCACAACTGTATTGTATGTACTGCTGCAAATTTTATGAAGAAAGTATATTTTTTGAAAAAAATATCTGTTCTTATCAGTTTAATATCTGATATGTCCCCTATCTGGGGACCAAATATTAAATTGATTTTTGGAACAGGGAGATGGAACAAGAGCTTGCTCCGTCCACTCCACGCATCGACCCAGTATTACAGTGTCTCTGGCAACGGTGCACCTCCCTGTGGGGAGATATTCAAAATGCTGAACGGATTTTTGGAGCCTGTATTATTACTCAGAATGCTGAGATATTGCAACTGTGGTTTTTTTGTTTACTCCTGGGATGGATGAGTGCCACTCCCTTTCTTCCTTTTCCCTCTTGCAGTTTTACCTTGGAGGGAAAGACGTCAGTCTCAGGTCACTTTTCAGGAAGCTGCAAGCCTGTGTATTGGGACGTGCCACCTTCCACAGACTTGGTCTCCTGACCTGAAACATTTAACTCCAGTTGTTGTGTGAAAAATTACTGCAGTTTTAAACTGGCAGTTCCAGAATTAATTGTTTCCAAGTCAGACATTTCCCGAAACAGAGAGCGCGAGAGAGACACAATGTTAACGTTTAAACTGCCACAAGCGAGAGGCGAAATAACTTCACGTTGCTGACTTTAAAAATGCGAGCAGACAGTGCGTGTGTGTTTGGAGGGAGTGCACTGTGAATGGCCACATTGGAAGCTGTGAGATCAAACTGTGCTGCTAACTGAGTGTTAAGGTGAGTAAAAGGCACTGGTTTGGGTGGAGCATTGCGCTCAGGATGGGAGATTTTCTTGAACGGTGCCAATTAATCTGCACCAGAAAATCATCCCCTGACCGGGATTCGAACCCGGGTGTCAACGAGTTTTAAATGTTGCGTCCTAACCACTGGACCATCAGGGGAGTTGCCCTCAATCCCCTGCAAACATATACAGAAGGCTGAACACATGGCTCCCTACAGTAGCAGCAGTGTCACCAGCAGAGGGCTTGAGTTGCCATTTCCACTTTGACACTCAGTCTTTTCACACTCAGTCAAATGGCAAACGTCTATTCAGGAGGTTATCGCTTCTCGGCTTTGGGACCGAATATTAAATTGAATTTTGCAACAGGGAGATGGAATAGGGGCTTGGCTCCGTCCACTCCACGCATCGACCCAGTATTGCAGTGTCTCTGGCAACGGTGCACCTCCCTGTGGGGAGATATTCAAAAGGAAAAACAGCTCTTTCCCAGCGTCTCTGTCCGTGTGTACGTATTATGACTGAGAATAAAGCTGATATATTGCACTTACTTTCTCAGCTCAGTGGTATTCTTTTCTTCTCCTGGGCTGAGTGCCGCTCGTTCGCTCGCTCACTCGCTCGCTCGCTCGCACGCAGGCAGCGATTATAATTCAAACTGCAAAATAACTTAACTTTAAACAAGCAGGGTCTGAGTACAAATGAAAACTGCGCTCCTGGACTGGACGGACTGTCTGTTTGTCTCGGTGAGGAAAAGGCAGTGGTGGTGAGGGTGGAGCATTGCGCTCAGGAGGGGAGACTTTCTTTGAGTGGTGCCAATTAATCTGCACCAGAAAATCATCCCCCCGACCGGGATTGGAACCCGGGTCTCAACGATTTAAAAGGTTGCGTCCTCGACCACTGGGCCACCTGGGAACCGCCTGAGGAACCTGTCCGAGAGGCTGAGGACACGCACGCCTGCTCCACGAGCAGCAGCGACCAGCAGGGGGCCGACCGGCTGATCCTTCCCTTTCACAGGCAGGCTTCTGGTCCTCGATAAAACGCCAAAGGTGTTCAGAAGGAAGGCCTGGGGGGAGGGAGGGAGGGACGGCCATTGGAAATCAGCACAAAGCAGGTCCCCTGGAATCTCACACCTCCGACCCAGGAAACAGGTCTCCTGGTCAAAGCAGTCCAGCCATTAACGTGACAATGGACAGGGCCCCGGCAGCTTGAGACACATCTTTCTTTCGATATGCAAGTTCTTTTTAAAAAGGTTTCCTTCCACAGCAGCTCTGAGTGAGAGACTGACTGACATACGTACACACACACACACACACACACAACACCGTCACCCATCCGATTGGTGGACCGCGGGGTCGACAATCTAACTTTTCGTTTCGATGCAGGGTAGAGCGCGAACGCAGTCCCCCACTACCACAAATTTTGCAGTCGAGTATCCCGCATTTGGGGACATCGCAGGCGTCAGCGCACACCCCAAGTGCAATGGGCTAGCCTCGTCCTGGGAGATCCGCCTTCGGGATCACAGATTCTCCCCTGCCAGGTAAGTATGCCTTGGGTCGCCACACACTGCCACTAGACAGCATTCGCTACCTTTTACGATTGCAAGGGCAGGTTTCAAGAATCAAAACGTCCCTTCGCTCGCAACGTGCTGATGCTCTGAGAGATTAATTCCGCTCAAATATCGTACCGTATATCCGATGATACACTCTGGGAGAAAATACTGCAGCGATGCGGTGCCGGCGATGGTTGTTTGCATGTCGCCCTTCAAGGGAAATGTCCCGCCTCCAGTTGTTGCTGTAGCAATATATACACGCGCGTTGTCGTGGTAATATAGAACTGCAAGTTGCCGTTGTCGTGGTAGTTTCGAATCAGCACAAAGCAGGTGCACTCCCTGGAATGTCACACCTGCGTCCCAGAAAACAGGTCTCCTGGTCAAAGCAGTCCCGCCCCGCCCTGGGATTAACGTGACAATGGACAGGGCCCAGTCAGGGAGCAGCTTGAGAGACATCTTTCAATAGGCACTTCTGAAACATTAACGCCTTGTTTCTTTCGACAGTTTAACCAGCCTTTAACACGCCTTGTGTTTTTATTTCCCATTTCCAGCCAGCCCAGCCAGCCAGCCCAGCCAGCCGAGCCAGCATCTGCAGTATTTTCTTTTGATTGGTCTTGCCTGCTGTGGAATGAACGTTTAAACACGAGCTGCTGATTGTCAGCACCTCACCTCTTTCTCAATTGGCCGTTGCAATCTCACTCACTCGCTGTGAGACACGTCACGTCACGTCACTAGTTTTCTTTAAAGCGGTTTCCTTCCACGGCAGTGAGTTAGTGACTGAGACTGACTGACGGAGGTCCGTTGAGACACCACCTTCTCCCATCTGATCGGTGGCCGACTGGCAAATTTACCAATCTGTCAAGCAATCCTAGCAAGAAAGGAAAAAACGGCAACTTCTTTAAACTGATCCACTGTTGCAATTAGAAACGGTGGCAAAAATGTGGCCAGAGTGGGAGAGAACGGCAGTGCTTCTAGACTGCTTTAGACACAGCCAGCCAGAGACCAAAGAGGGAGGGAAAACAGGAGCGGAGATCAATTCGCATCGAGCGCGTTATCGCTTCTCGGCCTTTTGGCTAAGATCCAGTGTAGTTTCTGTTCTTATCAGTTTAATATCTGATATGTCCCCTATCTGGGGACCAAATATTAAATTGATTTTTGGAACAGGGAGATGGAACGAGAGCTTGCTCCGTCCACTCCGCGCATCGACCTGGTATCGCAGTGCTTCCAGGATCGGTGCAGCTCCCCTCGGGGAGGTTCGAAAAACAAAAAACAGATTTTGTTTCTTTTTTGGACCATATGTTATTACTGTAGTCAATATTGTTATAAAAGAAGGAAAACTTTTTACAGCTGCTTGACCATGCTCTCCTTTCCTTCGGAGGTTGATGCTCGCTCCGTGTTGTTCCTCGCCCGGCCGTTGCGCCATGTTGCCAACGCCGCTGACGCCACTTTCACTCCTGCCCAGCAAGGTAAGCAGCCACCATTGTGTTTTTCTTCCCGTATCTGTCCATGGGGACTTGGCCTATATTTCAGGGTGAGGCCTCACCACGTTTCCCGCTCGACAGCTAAGCTGGAGGTTGCCCCCTGTTGGATTTCCGTGCGACTGCAGGCACGGCCGCCTCTATTGGAAAAGGATGGGTGGGTGGATGGGGGTTGGTGGTGTTGGGCACATGCACCCCGCCCTGCCCGCCACGCCTGCTGCAGTCTATTCCCATGCCACCCTGCCTGTCTCCTACGACTTATTGCCGGGAACCAGCCTTAGCAAACCCCAGACTTTACTTGGCAGCTGCAGGACCGATTCTGCGCTCCATTGAGATCCTGCGCGCCCGTTGATTAAGCACCCGAAAATGCAAAAGCTGTGATCGTGTTACCTCAGCCAAAGGGAAGGGGGGTGTTACGGAGATGGCTTTTCATCTTGGTTCGATGTCCTGGCAAAAAATGTTCTCTTGCTCAAAGTCTGCCGGCCACTCTTCACACCTAAGCTCAGTCACCGAACACCATTTTGAAGAAGAAGAGAGAGTCCGAGGAAGAATGGAGCAGGAGCGGGAGTTTACCGGTTATCGCTTCTCGGCCTTTTGGCTCAGATCAAGTGTAGTTTCTGTTCTTATCAGTTTAATATCTGATACGTCCCCTCTCTGGGGACCAAATATTAGGTGCAGGGAGGATGTTCCCGATGGCTGGGGAGTCCAGAACCAGGGGTCACACTCTCAGGATACGGGGTATGCCATTTAGAACCGAGAGGAGGAGACATTTCTTCACTCAGAGTGTGGTGAACCTGTGGAATTCTCTGCCACAGAAGGCAGTGGAGGCCAAGTCATTGGATGTATTCAAGAAGGAGATAGATATATTTCTTAATGCTAAAGGGATCAAGGGATATGGGGAAAAAGCGGGAACAGGGTCCTGAGTTAGACGATCAGCTATGATCATTTTCAATGGCCTACTCTTGCTCCTATTTTCCATGTTTCTCTGTTCTCTATGTCCCGGTTCATCCCAAACAGTCCGATAACACAGGACGCTGTGCTCTACGGGCTGATCCCCGGGACGCACACAGAGGCAGATATCAACTGCTGCTGGAAGACCATCATGTCGGTGAAGAAGGCCCTTTGGTCCACCCGAGACCTGCTGGTCTTCCAGCTGAAGGAGCTGTCCAGGATTGAGTGTTGCCGAGTGGCACATTCCAAGATCCAGGAGTACGTGCTGCGGGACGCACTGAGGCGAGGTGCGACCTACGCAAAAGCTCTACGGGGAAAGGCACCGTGGAAGGCCACCCCACCTTGTATTGTACAGAATGTATTAGAAGATTTGTATTGTGACTTCAATTGTAATAACGGGATCGTAGTGTGTACGATCTGCATTTAATTGCCTCTCCTTTAAAATCCTCATTCTCTACCGCCCACCCAAGTCCCACACAAAGTTTCTCACTGAGATATCTTCACTTATTTCCTCCCTCAGCCTCTGCACCGAGCGACTTCTCATCCTTGATGATTTCAACGTCCATCTCAACTCATCATGCTCTCTCTCCTCTGAGTTCACTGCCCTCATTTCCTCCCTTAATCTCTCCCCTCCCATTCTCACTGCCATTCAGGCTACATCCCGGGCCCTGTTGGTCAGTTCTGGCGACAAGACGTTCGGCCAAATGTCATCATTGGTGACCGTGCCTTCAGTTGCCTCGGCCCTAAGCTCTGGAATTCCCTCCCTAAACCTCTCTGCCTCTCTACCTCTCTCGCCTCCTTTAAAACACTCCTTAAAACCTACCACTTTGACCAAGCTTTTGGTCACCTGTCCATATACTTCCTTCTGTGCCTTGGTGTCAAATTTTGTTTGATAATCGCTCCTGTGAAGCACCTTGGGAAGTTTCACTCCATTAAAGGCCCAATATAAATGCAAGTTGTTATTGTTGTATTGGTTTGAACTGTATTGCTTGAAATTTCATTTCTCTTTTTACATTGAACTGTGTGTATCCGTAAATTTTATGAAATAAAATATAAATTGACATTGAAAAAATGCTTAATTATTGATCACGAGCAAAGAAGGAGCTGGAGAGAGAAGAGAGGGTGTGAGTGACTCCATAATTGTGAGCTACTCAAAGGCATCTCGGTCTAAGAATTCAATAGTCGATCTGTTACTTCGAGGTTTCCCCTGAAGGAGGGCGGGGGGAGAGTGAAACTTTCCTGCAGCCCCTGCAATGGTGGAGCAAGTCCTTATTCCATCTCTGTGTTGCAAAATTTAATATTTGGCTCCCAGATAGGGGACATCACATGGTAATTTGTTAAGAATGTTACACTTGATCTTAACCAAAAGCCAAGAAATTATAATTTGTAAACTCCCTCCTGCTCTGATCTGTCTGCCCCCCTTCTTAAGATTTTTTTGTGGCCCATTGTGAAGCCAGATTTAGTTCTCTGACCATTTATTTCTGCTCGGTTAATGGGCCTGATGTCTGCTTTTGTTTAATGGGCTGGAGTCGGGGGAGGGGTCATGGTGTTGGCCCATCTCTGTACCTGAAACCTGTCTGTGTCAGCAGGAGGGCTGGAGACAACAATACCCACTCACACCCAAACTGAGGAAAAGACAAGACACACAGTGCTGGGAGCGGATGAAACAGCAGCATTTTAGGTTCTACCTGGATTTTACGCAGGCAAGAGATGATTGAACGAGTTAAATGTTTCTCCTTTAGAAACCACGACTGATGGCAGAAAGAATACAGAGCGCTGATCTGTCACAGAGCACTCACAAGTAGAGGCCGGCTAAGCGTATTGCCAGGAGGAGTCTGGAAGCTACAGTAAGCACAAGAAACCAGGACGTAACACTGAAAGGGCAAAAAAAAGGAGACCAGCTGGGAGAGATAAAGGGGTAAGAGGGCAAAGGCTGTGACACACGCTCAGGTAAGCTCACTATTTTGTATTTCAAGTCAAAAGTTTTGTGACAGACTTTTTGACAGTATGGATAGTTTTCACTTTTCGAGCAGCTAGGATAAGCCTGTTCCCTTCCTCGAGCGTCACGTCACACCCCTGCATGGTGGTTTCCTTCTGCCCTCCCTCGCCATTTACCTTGGCAGCCGCACACGGACTGATTGTAGTTTGAAATGACGATAAAAAGAAAGGAGAGAGGAAATCAGCACAGGCTGGCAGTCACTGTGCTGTGCACGGATGGAGTTTTGTTCCCAAGTTTAGCTTGTGAACAACTGTGGGTTGGGGTTGAAAAATTCTAAAATTTTGAAGAAAATAATCTTTAAGAAGGAAGGGAAAAGATTCAAAAGAAATCTCATCTCGAGCAATTGCCCAAACAACAATGGTGTAAACACTTTAAGATAACTGCTTGACAAACTGCAGAGGAAGCTGCAGACATTCCCACCTCTATTCTTTTTGTGATTATAATCATTCACTGGCAGCGGTTGCTAAGGAGATGCTGGCTGAGCTGTGCTGTATTTTGGAGCGACTGGCCTCGGCTTTCCGATTGCACCCCGGGGGCAGTAACTCATTTGTACGACACTGATTTAAAGGGACTGCTTCTATTTTGGAACTCCACACTCCATCCAAAGCACTGTCTCAACCTCGCACAGCTGAACATAACTTAAAGGGCATGAAAGACCCCCCACATCCCCCGCCACCAGCGGTATTTAAAGGGATCATGCAGGAGTTACAGATTAGTTGCTGGATTATTTGTTTGGGCTGCTGGTGCATTTGAACGTGCCTCCTGTGTTGCTCTTGCACTGTCTCTGGGAACGGTGCGCCCAGATATTAAAAATGCTGAACAGATTTTTGGAGCCTGGATTATTACTCAGAATGCTGATATATTGCAACTGGGGTGTTTTTTGTTTTCTCCTGGTCTGGATGAGTGCCACTCCCTTTCTTCCTTTTCCCTCTTGCAGTTTTACCTTGGAGGGAAAGACGTCAGTCTCAGGTCACTTTTCAGGAAGCTGCAAGCCTGTGTATTGGGACGTGCCACTTTCCACAGACTTGGTCTCCTGATCTGCAGCATTTAACTCCAGTTGTTGTGTGAAAAATTACTGCAGTTTTAAACTGGCAGTTCCAGAATTAATTGTTTCCAAATCAGACATTTCCCGAAACAGAGAGAGCGAGAGACACAACGTTAACGGTTGGCAACGTTTAAACTGCCACAATTGAGAGGCGAAATAACTTCACGTTGCTGACTTTAAAAAAGCAAGCAGACAGTGTGTGTGTTTGGAGAGAGTGCACTGTGAATGGCCACATTGAAAGCTGTGAGATTAAACTGTGCTCCAAACTGAGTGTTAAGGTGAGTAAAAGGCACTGGTTTGGGTGGAGCATTGCGCTCAGGATGAGAGATTTTCTTGACGGTGCCAATTAATCTGCACCAGAAAATCATCCCCTGACTGGGTTCAAACCCAGGACGACAAATGAGTTTTAAATATTGCATCCTAACCACTAGACCACCAGGGGAGTTACCATCAATCCCCTGGAAACAGATACATGAGGCTGAACACATGGCTCCCTACAGTAGCAGCAGTGTCACCAGCAGAGGGCTTGAGTTGCCATTTCCACTTTGAGAGACTTTTCGCAGACAGTGAAATGGGAAACATCCATTCAGGAAGTTATCGCTTCTCGGCCTTTTTGCTCAGATCCAGTGTAGTTTCTGTTCTTATCAGTTTAATATCTGATACTTCCCCTATCTGGGGACCGAATATTAAATTGATTTTTGGAACAGAGAGATGGAACGAGAGCTTGCTCCGTCCACTCCGCGCATCGACCTGGTATAGCAGTGCTTCCAGGATCGGTGCAGCTCCCTTCGGGGAGATTCGAAAAACAAAAAGCAGATTTTGTTTCTTTTTTGGACCATATGTTATTACTGTAGTCAATATTGTTATAAAAGAAGGAAAACTTTTTACAGCTGCTTGACCATGCTCTCCTTTCCTTCGTAGGTTGTTGCTCGCTACGCGTTGTTCCTCGCCCGGCCGGTGTGCCATGTTGCCAACGCCACTGACGCCACTTTCACTCCTGCTCAGCAAGGTAAGCAGCCACCATTGTGTTTTTCTTCCCGTATCTGTCCATGGGGACTTGGCCTATATTTCAGGGTGAGGCCTCACCACGTTTCCCGCTCGACAGCTAAGCTGGAGGTTGCCCCCTGTTGGATTTCCGTGCGACTGCAGGCACGGGCGCCTCCATTGGAAAAGGATGGGTGGGTGGGTGGATGGGGGTTGGTGGTGTTGGGCACATGCACCCCGCCCTGCCCACCACGCCTGCTGCAGTCTATTGCCCATGCCACCCTGCCTGTCTCCTACGACTTATTGCCGGGAACCAGCCTTAGCAAACCCCAGACTTTACTTGGCAGCTGCAGGACCGATTCTGCGCTCCATTGAGATCCTGCGCGCCCGTTGATTAAGCACCCGAAAATGCAAAAGCTGTGATCGTGTTACCTCAGCCAAAGGGAAGGGGGGTGTTACGGAGATGGCTTTTCATCTTGGTTAGATGTCCTGGCAAAAAATGTTCTCTTGCTCAAAGTCTGCCGGCCACTCTTCACACCTAAGCTCAGTCACCCAACACCATTTTGAAGAAGTAGAGAGAGTCCGAGGAAGAATGGAGCAGGAGCGGGAGTTTACCGGTTATCGCTTCTCGGCCTTTTGGCTCAGATCAAGTGTAGTTTCTGTTCTTATCAGTTTAATATCTGATACGTCCCCTCTCTGGGGACCAAATATTAGGTGCAGGGAGGATGTTCCCGATGGCTGGGGAGTCCAGAACCAGGGGTCACAGTCTCAGGATACGGGGTATGCCATTTAGAACCGAGAGGAGGAGAAATTTCTTCACTCAGAGGGTGGTGAACCTGTGGAATTCTCTGCCACAGAAGGCAGTGGAGGCCAAGTCATTGGATGTATTCAAGAAGGAGATAGATATATTTCTTCATGCTAAAGGGATCAAGGGAGATGGGGAAAAAGCGGGAACAGGGTACTGAGTTAGACGATCAGCCATGATCATTTTGAATGGCCTACTCTTGCTCCTATTTTCTATGTTTCTCTGTTCTCTATGTCCCGGTTCATCCCAAACAGTCCGATAACACAGGACGCTGTGCTCTACGGGCTGTTCCCCGGGACGCACACAGAGGCAGATATCAACTGCTGCTGGAAGACCATCATGTCGGTGAAGAAGGCCCTTTGGTCCACCCGAGACCTGCTGGTCTTCCAGCTGAAGGAGCTGTCCAGGATTGAGTGTTGCCGAGTGGCACATTCCAAGATCCAGGAGTACGTGCTGCGGGACGCACTGAGGCGAGGTGCGACCTACGCAAAAGCTCTACGGGGAAAGGCACCGTGGAAGGCCACCCCACCTTGTATTGTACAGAATGTATTAGAAGATTTGGATTGTGACTTCAATTGTAATAACGGGATCGTAGTGTGTACGATCTGCATTTAATTGCCTCTCCTTTAAAATCCTCATTCTCTACCGCCCACCCAAGTCCCACACAAAGTTTCTCACTGAGATATCTTCACTGATTTCCTCCCTCAGCCTCTGCACCGAGCGACTTCTCATCCTTGATGATTTCAACGTCCATCTCAACTCATCATGCTCTCTCTCCTCTGAGTTCACTGCCCTCATTTCCTCCCTTAATCTCTCCCCTCCCATTCTCACTGCCATTCAGGCTACATCCCGGGCCCTGTTGGTCAGTTCTGGCGACAAGACGTTCGGCCAAATGTCATCATTGGTGACCGTGCCTTCAGTTGCCTCGGCCCTAAGCTCTGGAATTCCCTCCCTAAACCTCTCTGCCTCTCTACCTCTCTCGCCTCCTTTAAAACACTCCTTAAAACCTACCACTTTGACCAAGCTTTTGGTCACCTGTCCATATACTTCCTTCTGTGCCTTGGTGTCAAATTTTGTTTGATAATCGCTCCTGTGAAGCACCTTGGGAAGTTTCACTCCATTAAAGGCCCTCTATAAATGCAAGTTGTTATTGTTGTATTGGTTTGAACTGTATTGCTTGAAATTTCATTTCTCTTTTTACATTGAACTGTGTGTATCCGTAAATTTTATGAAATAAAATATAAATTGACATTGAAAAAATGCTTAATTATTGATCACGAGCAAAGAAGGAGCTGGAGAGAGAAGAGAGGGTGTGAGTGACTCCATAATTGTGAGCTACTCAAAGGCATCTCGGTCTAAGAATTCAATAGTCGATCTGTTACTTCGAGGTTTCCCCTGAAGGAGGGCGGGGGGAGAGTGAAACTTTCCTGCAGCCCCTGCAATGGTGGAGCAAGTCCTTATTCCATCTCTGTGTTGCAAAATTTAATATTTGGCTCCCAGATAGGGGACATCACATGGTAATTTGTTAAGAATGTTACACTTGATCTTAACCAAAAGCCAAGAAATTATAATTTGTAAACTCCCTCCTGCTCTGATCTGTCTGCCCCCCTTCTTAAGATTTTTTTGTGGCCCATTGTGAAGCCAGATTTAGTTCTCTGACCATTTATTTCTGCTCGGTTAATGGGCCTGATGTCTGCTTTTGTTTAATGGGCTGGAGTCGGGGGAGGGGTCATGGTGTTGGCCCATCTCTGTACCTGAAACCTGTCTGTGTCAGCAGGAGGGCTGGAGACAACAATACCCACTCACACCCAAACTGAGGAAAAGACAAGACACACAGTGCTGGGAGCGGATGAAACAGCAGCATTTTAGGTTCTACCTGGATTTTACGCAGGCAAGAGATGATTGAACGAGTTAAATGTTTCTCCTTTAGAAACCACGACTGATGGCAGAAAGAATACAGAGCGCTGATCTGTCACAGAGCACTCACAAGTAGAGGCCGGCTAAGCGTATTGCCAGGAGGAGTCTGGAAGCTACAGTAAGCACAAGAAACCAGGACGTAACACTGAAAGGGCAAAAAAAAGGAGACCAGCTGGGAGAGATAAAGGGGTAAGAGGGCAAAGGCTGTGACACACGCTCAGGTAAGCTCACTATTTTGTATTTCAAGTCAAAAGTTTTGTGACAGACTTTTTGACAGTATGGATAGTTTTCACTTTTCGAGCAGCTAGGATAAGCCTGTTCCCTTCCTCGAGCGTCACGTCACACCCCTGCATGGTGGTTTCCTTCTGCCCTCCCTCGCCATTTACCTTGGCAGCCGCACACGGACTGATTGTAGTTTGAAATGACGATAAAAAGAAAGGAGAGAGGAAATCAGCACAGGCTGGCAGTCACTGTGCTGTGCACGGATGGAGTTTTGTTCCCAAGTTTAGCTTGTGAACAACTGTGGGTTGGGGTTGAAAAATTCTAAAATTTTGAAGAAAATAATCTTTAAGAAGGAAGGGAAAAGATTCAAAAGAAATCTCATCTCGAGCAATTGCCCAAACAACAATGGTGTAAACACTTTAAGATAACTGCTTGACAAACTGCAGAGGAAGCTGCAGACATTCCCACCTCTATTCTTTTTGTGATTATAATCATTCACTGGCAGCGGTTGCTAAGGAGATGCTGGCTGAGCTGTGCTGTATTTTGGAGCGACTGGCCTCGGCTTTCCGATTGCACCCCGGGGGCAGTAACTCATTTGTACGACACTGATTTAAAGGGACTGCTTCTATTTTGGAACTCCACACTCCATCCAAAGCACTGTCTCAACCTCGCACAGCTGAACATAACTTAAAGGGCATGAAAGACCCCCCACATCCCCCGCCACCAGCGGTATTTAAAGGGATCATGCAGGAGTTACAGATTAGTTGCTGGATTATTTGTTTGGGCTGCTGGTGCATTTGAACGTGCCTCCTGTGTTGCTCTTGCACTGTCTCTGGGAACGGTGCGCCCAGATATTAAAAATGCTGAACAGATTTTTGGAGCCTGGATTATTACTCAGAATGCTGATATATTGCAACTGGGGTGTTTTTTGTTTTCTCCTGGTCTGGATGAGTGCCACTCCCTTTCTTCCTTTTCCCTCTTGCAGTTTTACCTTGGAGGGAAAGACGTCAGTCTCAGGTCACTTTTCAGGAAGCTGCAAGCCTGTGTATTGGGACGTGCCACTTTCCACAGACTTGGTCTCCTGATCTGCAGCATTTAACTCCAGTTGTTGTGTGAAAAATTACTGCAGTTTTAAACTGGCAGTTCCAGAATTAATTGTTTCCAAATCAGACATTTCCCGAAACAGAGAGAGCGAGAGACACAACGTTAACGGTTGGCAACGTTTAAACTGCCACAATTGAGAGGCGAAATAACTTCACGTTGCTGACTTTAAAAAAGCAAGCAGACAGTGTGTGTGTTTGGAGAGAGTGCACTGTGAATGGCCACATTGAAAGCTGTGAGATTAAACTGTGCTCCAAACTGAGTGTTAAGGTGAGTAAAAGGCACTGGTTTGGGTGGAGCATTGCGCTCAGGATGAGAGATTTTCTTGACGGTGCCAATTAATCTGCACCAGAAAATCATCCCCTGACTGGGTTCAAACCCAGGACGACAAATGAGTTTTAAATATTGCATCCTAACCACTAGACCACCAGGGGAGTTACCATCAATCCCCTGGAAACAGATACATGAGGCTGAACACATGGCTCCCTACAGTAGCAGCAGTGTCACCAGCAGAGGGCTTGAGTTGCCATTTCCACTTTGAGAGACTTTTCGCAGACAGTGAAATGGGAAACATCCATTCAGGAAGTTATCGCTTCTCGGCCTTTTTGCTCAGATCCAGTGTAGTTTCTGTTCTTATCAGTTTAATATCTGATACGTCCCCTATCTGGGGACCGAATATTAAATTGATTTTTGGAACAGAGAGATGGAACGAGAGCTTGCTCCGTCCACTCCGCGCATCGACCTGGTATAGCAGTGCTTCCAGGATCGGTGCAGCTCCCTTCGGGGAGATTCGAAAAACAAAAAGCAGATTTTGTTTCTTTTTTGGACCATATGTTATTACTGTAGTCAATATTGTTATAAAAGAAGGAAAACTTTTTACAGCTGCTTGACCATGCTCTCCTTTCCTTCGTAGGTTGTTGCTCGCTACGCGTTGTTCCTCGCCCGGCCGGTGTGCCATGTTGCCAACGCCACTGACGCCACTTTCACTCCTGCTCAGCAAGGTAAGCAGCCACCATTGTGTTTTTCTTCCCGTATCTGTCCATGGGGACTTGGCCTATATTTCAGGGTGAGGCCTCACCACGTTTCCCGCTCGACAGCTAAGCTGGAGGTTGCCCCCTGTTGGATTTCCGTGCGACTGCAGGCACGGGCGCCTCCATTGGAAAAGGATGGGTGGGTGGGTGGATGGGGGTTGGTGGTGTTGGGCACATGCACCCCGCCCTGCCCACCACGCCTGCTGCAGTCTATTGCCCATGCCACCCTGCCTGTCTCCTACGACTTATTGCCGGGAACCAGCCTTAGCAAACCCCAGACTTTACTTGGCAGCTGCAGGACCGATTCTGCGCTCCATTGAGATCCTGCGCGCCCGTTGATTAAGCACCCGAAAATGCAAAAGCTGTGATCGTGTTACCTCAGCCAAAGGGAAGGGGGGTGTTACGGAGATGGCTTTTCATCTTGGTTAGATGTCCTGGCAAAAAATGTTCTCTTGCTCAAAGTCTGCCGGCCACTCTTCACACCTAAGCTCAGTCACCCAACACCATTTTGAAGAAGTAGAGAGAGTCCGAGGAAGAATGGAGCAGGAGCGGGAGTTTACCGGTTATCGCTTCTCGGCCTTTTGGCTCAGATCAAGTGTAGTTTCTGTTCTTATCAGTTTAATATCTGATACGTCCCCTCTCTGGGGACCAAATATTAGGTGCAGGGAGGATGTTCCCGATGGCTGGGGAGTCCAGAACCAGGGGTCACAGTCTCAGGATACGGGGTATGCCATTTAGAACCGAGAGGAGGAGAAATTTCTTCACTCAGAGGGTGGTGAACCTGTGGAATTCTCTGCCACAGAAGGCAGTGGAGGCCAAGTCATTGGATGTATTCAAGAAGGAGATAGATATATTTCTTCATGCTAAAGGGATCAAGGGAGATGGGGAAAAAGCGGGAACAGGGTCCTGAGTTAGACGATCAGCCATGATCATTTTGAATGGCCTACTCTTGCTCCTATTTTCTATGTTTCTCTGTTCTCTATGTCCCGGTTCATCCCAAACAGTCCGATAACAAAGGACGCTGTGCTCTACGGGCTGTTCCCCGGGACGCACACAGAGGCAGATATCAACTGCTGCTGGAAGACCATCATGTCGGTGAAGAAGGCCCTTTGGTCCACCCGAGACCTGCTGGTCTTCCAGCTGAAGGAGCTGTCCAGGATTGAGTGTTGCCGAGTGGCACATTCCAAGATCCAGGAGTACGTGCTGCGGGACGCACTGAGGCGAGGTGCGACCTACGCAAAAGCTCTACGGGGAAAGGCACCGTGGAAGGCCACCCCACCTTGTATTGTACAGAATGTATTAGAAGATTTGGATTGTGACTTCAATTGTAATAACGGGATCGTAGTGTGTACGATCTGCATTTAATTGCCTCTCCTTTAAAATCCTCATTCTCTACCGCCCACCCAAGTCCCACACAAAGTTTCTCACTGAGATATCTTCACTGATTTCCTCCCTCAGCCTCTGCACCGAGCGACTTCTCATCCTTGATGATTTCAACGTCCATCTCAACTCATCATGCTCTCTCTCCTCTGAGTTCACTGCCCTCATTTCCTCCCTTAATCTCTCCCCTCCCATTCTCACTGCCATTCAGGCTACATCCCGGGCCCTGTTGGTCAGTTCTGGCGACAAGACGTTCGGCCAAATGTCATCATTGGTGACCGTGCCTTCAGTTGCCTCGGCCCTAAGCTCTGGAATTCCCTCCCTAAACCTCTCTGCCTCTCTACCTCTCTCGCCTCCTTTAAAACACTCCTTAAAACCTACCACTTTGACCAAGCTTTTGGTCACCTGTCCATATACTTCCTTCTGTGCCTTGGTGTCAAATTTTGTTTGATAATCGCTCCTGTGAAGCACCTTGGGAAGTTTCACTCCATTAAAGGCCCTATATAAATGCAAGTTGTTATTGTTGTATTGGTTTGAACTGTATTGCTTGAAATTTCATTTCTCTTTTTACATTGAACTGTGTGTATCCGTAAATTTTATGAAATAAAATATAAATTGACATTGAAAAAATGCTTAATTATTGATCACGAGCAAAGAAGGAGCTGGAGAGAGAAGAGAGGGTGTGAGTGACTCCATAATTGTGAGCTACTCAAAGGCATCTCGGTCTAAGAATTCAATAGTCGATCTGTTACTTCGAGGTTTCCCCTGAAGGAGGGCGGGGGGAGAGTGAAACTTTCCTGCAGCCCCTGCAATGGTGGAGCAAGTCCTTATTCCATCTCTCTGTTGCAAAATTTAATATTTGGCCCCCAGATAGGGGACATCACATGGTAATTTGTTAAGAATGTTACACTTGATCTTAACCAAAAGCCAAGAAATTATAATTTGTAAACTCCCTCCTGCTCTGATCTGTCTGCCCCCCTTCTTAAGATTTTTTTGTGGCCCATTGTGAAGCCAGATTTAGTTCTCTGACCATTTATTTCTGCTCGGTTAATGGGCCTGATGTCTGCTTTTGTTTAATGGGCTGGAGTCGGGGGAGGGGTCATGGTGTTGGCCCATCTCTGTACCTGAAACCTGTCTGTGTCAGCAGGAGGGCTGGAGACAACAATACCCACTCACACCCAAACTGAGGAAAAGACAAGACACACAGTGCTGGGAGCGGATGAAACAGCAGCATTTTAGGTTCTACCTGGATTTTACGCAGGCAAGAGATGATTGAACGAGTTAAATGTTTCTCCTTTAGAAACCACGACTGATGGCAGAAAGAATACAGAGCGCTGATCTGTCACAGAGCACTCACAAGTAGAGGCCGGCTAAGCGTATTGCCAGGAGGAGTCTGGAAGCTACAGTAAGCACAAGAAACCAGGACGTAACACTGAAAGGGCAAAAAAAAGGAGACCAGCTGGGAGAGATAAAGGGGTCAGAGGGCAAAGGCTGTGACACACGCTCAGGTAAGCTCACTATTTTGTATTTCAAGTCAAAAGTTTTGTGACAGACTTTTTGACAGTATGGATAGTTTTCACTTTTCGAGCAGCTAGGATAAGCCTGTTCCCTTCCTCGAGCGTCACGTCACACCCCTGCATGGTGGTTTCCTTCTGCCCTCCCTCGCCATTTACCTTGGCAGCCGCACACGGACTGATTGTAGTTTGAAATGACGATAAAAAGAAAGGAGAGAGGAAATCAGCACAGGCTGGCAGTCACTGTGCTGTGCACGGATGGAGTTTTGTTCCCAAGTTTAGCTTGTGAACAACTGTGGGTTGGGGTTGAAAAATTCTAAAATTTTGAAGAAAATAATCTTTAAGAAGGAAGGGAAAAGATTCAAAAGAAATCTCATCTCGAGCAATTGCCCAAACAACAATGGTGTAAACACTTTAAGATAACTGCTTGACAAACTGCAGAGGAAGCTGCAGACATTCCCACCTCTATTCTTTTTGTGATTATAATCATTCACTGGCAGCGGTTGCTAAGGAGATGCTGGCTGAGCTGTGCTGTATTTTGGAGCGACTGGCCTCGGCTTTCCGATTGCACCCCGGGGGCAGTATCTCATTTGTACGACACTGATTTAAAGGGACTGCTTCTATTTTGGAACTCCACACTCCATCCAAAGCACTGTCTCAACCTCGCACAGCTGAACATAACTTAAAGGGCATGAAAGACCCCCCACATCCCCCGCCACCAGCGGTATTTAAAGGGATCATGCAGGAGTTACAGATTAGTTGCTGGATTATTTGTTTGGGCTGCTGGTGCATTTGAACGTGCCTCCTGTGTTGCTCTTGCACTGTCTCTGGGAACGGTGCGCCCAGATATTAAAAATGCTGAACAGATTTTTGGAGCCTGTATTATTACTCAGAATGCTGATATATTGCAACTGGGGTGTTTTTTGTTTTCTCCTGGTCTGGATGAGTGCCACTCCCTTTCTTCCTTTTCCCTCTTGCAGTTTTACCTTGGAGGGAAAGACGTCAGTCTCAGGTCACTTTTCAGGAAGCTGCAAGCCTGTGTATTGGGACGTGCCACTTTCCACAGACTTGGTCTCCTGATCTGCAGCATTTAACTCCAGTTGTTGTGTGAAAAATTACTGCAGTTTTAAACTGGCAGTTCCAGAATTAATTGTTTCCAAATCAGACATTTCCCGAAACAGAGAGAGCGAGAGACACAACGTTAACGGTTGGCAACGTTTAAACTGCCACAATTGAGAGGCGAAATAACTTCACGTTGCTGACTTTAAAAAAGCAAGCAGACAGTGTGTGTGTTTGGAGAGAGTGCACTGTGAATGGCCATATTGAAAGCTGTGAGATTAAACTGTGCTCCAAACTGAGTGTTAAGGTGAGTAAAAGGCACTGGTTTGGGTGGAGCATTGCGCTCAGGATGAGAGATTTTCTTGACGGTGCCAATTAATCTGCACCAGAAAATCATCCCCTGACTGGGTTCAAACCCAGGATGACAAATGAGTTTTAAATATTGCATCCTAACCACTAGACCACCAGGGGAGTTACCATCAATCCCCTGGAAACAGATACATGAGGCTGAACACATGGCTCCCTACAGTAGCAGCAGTGTCACCAGCAGAGGGCTTGAGTTGCCATTTCCACTTTGAGAGACTTTTCGCAGACAGTGAAATGGGAAACATCCATTCAGGAAGTTATCGCTTCTCGGCCTTTTTGCTCAGATCCAGTGTAGTTTCTGTTCTTATCAGTTTAATATCTGATACGTCCCCTATCTGGGGACCGAATATTAAATTGATTTTTGGAACAGAGAGATGGAACGAGAGCTTGCTCCGTCCACTCCGCGCATCGACCTGGTATAGCAGTGCTTCCAGGATCGGTGCAGCTCCCTTCGGGGAGATTCGAAAAACAAAAAGCAGATTTTGTTTCTTTTTTGGACCATATGTTATTACTGTAGTCAATATTGTTATAAAAGAAGGAAAACTTTTTACAGCTGCTTGACCATGCTCTCCTTTCCTTCGTAGGTTGTTGCTCGCTACGCGTTGTTTCTCGCCCGGCCGGTGTGCCATGTTGCCAACGCCGCTGACGCCACTTTCACTCCTGCTCAGCAAGGTAAGCAGCCACCATTGTGTTTTTCTTCCCGTATCTGTCCATGGGGACTTGGCCTATATTTCAGGGTGAGGCCTCACCACGTTTCCCGCTCGACAGCTAAGCTGGAGGTTGCCCCCTGTTGGATTTCCGTGCGACTGCAGGCACGGCCGCCTCCATTGGAAAAGGATGGGTGGGTGGGTGGATGGGGGTTGGTGGTGTTGGGCACATGCACCCCGCCCTGCCCACCACGCCTGCTGCAGTCTATTGCCCATGCCACCCTGCCTGTCTCCTACGACTTATTGCCGGGAACCAGCCTTAGCAAACCCCAGACTTTACTTGGCAGCTGCAGGACCGATTCTGCGCTCCATTGAGATCCTGCGCGCCCGTTGATTAAGCACCCGAAAATGCAAAAGCTGTGATCGTGTTACCTCAGCCAAAGGGAAGGGGGGTGTTACGCAGATGGCTTTTCATCTTGGTTAGATGTCCTGGCAAAAAATGTTCTCTTGCTCAAAGTCTGCCGGCCACTCTTCACACCTAAGCTCAGTCACCCAACACCATTTTGAAGAAGTAGAGAGAGGCCGAGGAAGAATGGAGCAGGAGCGGGAGTTTACCGGTTATCGCTTCTCGGCCTTTTGGCTCAGATCAAGTGTAGTTTCTGTTCTTATCAGTTTAATATCTGATACGTCCCCTCTCTGGGGACCAAATATTAGGTGCAGGGAGGATGTTCCCGAAGGCTGGGGAGTTCAGAACCAGGGGTCACAGTCTCAGGATACGGGGTATGCCATTTAGAACCGAGAGGAGGAGAAATTTCTTCACTCAGAGGGTGGTGAACCTGTGGAATTCTCTGCCACAGAAGGCAGTGGAGGCCAAGTCATTGGATGTATTCAAGAAGGAGATAGATATATTTCTTCATGCTAAAGGGATCAAGGGATATGGGGAAAAAGCGGGAACAGGGTACTGAGTTAGACGATCAGCCATGATCATTTTGAATGGCCTACTCTTGCTCCTATTTTCTATGTTTCTCTGTTCTCTATGTCCCGGTTCATCCCAAACAGTCCGATAACACAGGACGCTGTGCTCTACGGGCTGTTCCCCGGGACGCACACAGAGGCAGATATCAACTGCTGCTGGAAGACCATCATGTCGGTGAAGAAGGCCCTTTGGTCCACCCGAGACCTGCTGGTCTTCCAGCTGAAGGAGCTGTCCAGGATTGAGTGTTGCCGAGTGGCACATTCCAAGATCCAGGAGTACGTGCTGCGGGACGCACTGAGGCGAGGTGCGACCTACGCAAAAGCTCTACGGGGAAAGGCACCGTGGAAGGCCACCCCACCTTGTATTGTACAGAATGTATTAGAAGATTTGGATTGTGACTTCAATTGTAATAACGGGATCGTAGTGTGTCCGATCTGCATTTAATTGCCTCTCCTTTAAAATCCTCATTCTCTACCGCCCACCCAAGTCCCACACAAAGTTTCTCACTGAGATATCTTCACTGATTTCCTCCCTCAGCCTCTGCACCGAGCGACTTCTCATCCTTGATGATTTCAACGTCCATCTCAACTCATCATGCTCTCTCTCCTCTGAGTTCACTGCCCTCATTTCCTCCCTTAATCTCTCCCCTCCCATTCTCACTGCCATTCAGGCTACATCCCGGGCCCTGTTGGTCAGTTCTGGCGACAAGACGTTCGGCCAAATGTCATCATTGGTGACCGTGCCTTCAGTTGCCTCGGCCCTAAGCTCTGGAATTCCCTCCCTAAACCTCTCTGCCTCTCTACCTCTCTCGCCTCCTTTAAAACACTCCTTAAAACCTACCACTTTGACCAAGCTTTTAGTTACCTGTCCTAATATCTCCTTATGTGTCCCAGTGTCAAATTTTGTTTGATAATCGCTCCTGTGAAGCACCTTGGGAAGTTTCACTCCATTAAAGGCCCAATATAAATGCAAGTTGTTATTGTTGTATTGGTTTGAACTGTATTGCTTGAAATTTCATTTCTCTTTTTACATTGAACTGTGTGTATCCGTAAATTTTATGAAATAAAATATAAATTGACATTGAAAAAATGCTTAATTAATGATCACGAGCAAAGAAGGAGCTGGAGAGAGAAGAGAGGGTGTGAGTGACTCCATAATTGTGAGCTACTCAAAGGCATCTCGGTCTAAGAATTCAATAGTCGATCTGTTACTTCGAGGTTTCCCCTGAAGGAGGGCGGGGGGAGAGTGAAACTTTCCTGCAGCCCCTGCAATGGTGGAGCAAGTCCTTATTCCATCTCTGTGTTGCAAAATTTAATATTTGGCCCCCAGATAGGGGACATCACATGGTAATTTGTTAAGAATGTTACACTTGATCTTAACCAAAAGCCAAGAAATTATAATTTGTAAACTCCCTCCTGCTCTGATCTGTCTGCCCCCCTTCTTAAGATTTTTTTGTGGCCCATTGTGAAGCCAGATTTAGTTCTCTGACCATTTATTTCTGCTCAGTTAATGGGCCTGATGTCTGCTTTTGTTTAATGGGCTGGAGTCGGGGGAGGGGTCATGGTGTTGGCCCATCTCTGTACCTGAAACCTGTCTGTGTCAGCAAGGAGGGCTGGAGACAACAATACCCACTCACACCCAAACTGAGGAAAAGAAAAGACACACAGTGCTGGGAGCGGATGAAACAGCAGCATTTTAGGTTCTACCTGGATTTTACGCAGGCAAGAGATGATTGAACGAGTTAAATGTTTCTCCTTTAGAAACCACGACTGATGGCAGAAAGAATACAGAGCGCTGATCTGTCACAGAGCACTCACAAGTAGAGGCCGGCCAAGCGTATTGCCAGGAGGAGTCTGGAAGCTACAGTAAGCACAAGAAACCAGGACGTAACACTGAAAGGGCAAAAAAAAGGAGACCAGCTGGGAGAGATAAAGGGGTCAGAGGGCAAAGGCTGTGACACACGCTCAGGTAAGCTCGCTATTTTGTATTTCAAGTCAAAAGTTTTGTGACAGACTTTTTTACAGTATGGATAGTTTTCACTTTTCTAGCAGCTAGGATAAGCCTGTTCCCTTCCTCGAGCATCACGTCACACCTCTGATTGGTACTGGCCTCGGTTTTTCCGATTGCACCCCGGGGGCAGTAACTCATTTGTAAGACACTGATTTAAAGGGACTGCTTCTATTTTGGAACTCCACACTCCATCCAAAGCACTGTCTCAACCTCGCACAGCTGAACATAACTTAAAGGGCATGAAAGACCCCCCACATCCCCCGCCACCAGCGGTATTTAAAGGGATCATGCAGGAGTTACAGATTAGTTGCTGGATTATTTGTTTGGGCTGCTGGTGCATTTGAACGTGCCTCCTGTGTTGCTCTTGCACTGTCTCTGGGAACGGTGCGCCCAGATATTAAAAATGCTGAACAGATTTTTGGAGCCTGGATTATTACTCAGAATGCTGATATATTGCAACTGGGGTGTTGTTTGTTTTCTTCTGTTCTGGATGAGTGCCACTCCCTTTCTTCCTTTTCCCTCTTGCAGTTTTACCTTGGAGGGAAAGACGTCAGTCTCAGGTCACTTTTCAGGAAGCTGCAAGCCTGTGTATTGGGACATGCCACTTTCCACAGACTTGGTCTCCTGACCTGAAGCATTTAACTCCAGTTGTTGTGTGAAAAATTACTGCAGTTTTAAAATTGCAGTTCCAGAATTAATTGTTTCCAAATCAGACATTTCCCGAAACAGAGAGCGCGAGAGACACAATGTTAACGGTTGGCAACGTTTAAACTGCCACAAGTGAGAGGCGAAATAACTTCACGTTGCTGACTTTAAAAAAGCAAGCAGACAGTGTGTGTGTTTGGAGAGAGTGCACTGTGAATGGCCACATTGAAAGCTGTGAGATGAAACTGTGCTCCCAACTGAGTGTTCAGGTGAGTAAAAGGGACTGGTTTGGGTGGAGCATTGCACTCAGGATGAGAGATTTTCTTGATGGTGCCAATTAATCTGCACCAGAAAATCATCCCCTGACCCGGATTCGAACCCGGGTCTCAACAAGGATTGATAAATGTTACATTCTAACCACTGGACCAGCAGGGGCATTGCCATCAATCCCCTGGAAACAGATACATGAGGCTGAACACATGGCTCCCTACAGTAGCAGCAGTGTCACCAGCAGAGGGCTTGAGTTGCCATTTCCACTTTGACACTCAGTCTTTTCACAGTCAGTGAAATGGGAAACGTCTATTCAGGAGGTTATCGCTTCTCGGCTTCGGGACCGAATGATAAATTGATTTTTGGAACAGAGAGATGGAACAAGAGCTTGCTCCGTCCACTCCACGCATCGACCTGGTACAGCAGTGCTTCCAGGATCGGTGCAGCTCCCTTCGGGGAGATTCGAAAAACAAAAACAGATTTTGTTTCTTTTTTGGACCATATGTTATTACTGTAGTCAATATTGTTATAAAAGAAGGAAAACTTTTTACAGCTGCTTGACCATGCTCTCCTTTCCTTCGTAGGTTGTTGCTCGCTACGCGTTGTTCCTCGCCCGGCCGGTGCGCCATGTTGCCAACGCCGCTGACGCCACTTTCACTCCTGCCCAGCAAGGTAAGCAGCCACCATTGTGTTTTTCTTCCCGTATCTGTCCATGGGGACTTGGCCTATATTTCAGGGTGAGGCCTCACCACGTTTCCCGCTCGACAGCTAAGCTGGAGGTTGCCCCCTGTTGGATTTCCGTGCGACTGCAGGCACGGCCGCCTCTATTGGAAAAGGATGGGTGGGTGGATGGGGGTTGGTGGTGTTGGGCACATGCACCCCGCCCTGCCCGCCACGCCTGCTGCAGTCTATTCCCATGCCACCCTGCCTGTCTCCTATGACTTATTGCCGGGAACCAGCCTTAGCAAACCCCAGACTTTACTTGGCAGCTGCAGGACCGATTCTGCGCTCCATTGAGATCCTGCGCGCCCGTTGATTAAGCACCCGAAAATGCAAAAGCTGTGATCGTGTTACCTCAGCCAAAGGGAAGGGGGGTGTTACGCAGATGGCTTTTCATCTTGGTTAGATGTTCTGGTAAAAAATATTGTGTTGCTCAAAGTTTGCCGGCCACTCTTCACACCTAAGCTCAGTCACCCAACACCATTTTGAAGAAGTAGAGAGAGTCCGAGGAAGAATGGAGCAGGAGCGGGAGTTTACCGGTTATCGCTTCTCGGCCTTTTGGCTTAGATCAAGTGTGTTCCTTTTCGGGCTTATTTGGATCTGAGCGGACTGGAACGCTGGCCGCGACCTCGTGCGCTCGCAAAGTGCGGACTTTGCTGTGATTGGTCGTTTGCGTGCTGGATCCGCCCCTAAATTTGCATAGGGACCACATCAACACTGCAATGGCATGGAAGGGCACCCGGGCAGTCGGCCATGGTGTGCCAAACACCGTCAGGGTGACGGTAACGACAGTCGAATGTGTTTCGCCGGTGGATCGGGAGCTTTTCGTCAAACGCGTTCTGCTCGACTGCTGTGGATTCAAAGCGACGGACATCTTCTGCCTCCAGGATTTCCCTCGAAGCGGACATTTTGACGTCACCTTCAAGACCGTCGCTGGATGCCAGAAGCTTCTTCAAGTCTTCAAGGAGAAGGGGAGCGTCGGACTGCTGGCCATGCTCGCTGCGGAGCCGCTTTTCACCCTCCCAACGCAGAGGAATCGCAAGCTCATTGTGCACATGTACAACCCACACGTCCCGGTCGCCGATGTGCTGACGTTCCTCGCCAGATACGTCGACGGGGCGCAGAACAGCGTCGACGTCACCGACCAGTTTGGGATCTGGACCAGCAAGAGGGAAGTCACGGCAACGTTGAGACTGGATGCCCACGGCAACATCGTCCACCCTCCCTCCAGCTTCGCCTTCGGAGGAAGTCGAGGATACATCACGTACGTGGGGCAGCCCAGAGTCTGTCGCACCTGCGGCAAATCCGGCCATTTGGCGAACACCTGCACTGCAACCATCTGCAAGAACTGCAAGCAGGAAGGACACCAGACTAAGGACTGCAAGGAGAGCAAGCGCTGCAACCTGTGCGGGCTGGAAGGCCATCTCTACAGGGTCTGCCCCGAACGCAACCTCAGCTACGCCCAGGCGGCCAAGAACAACACAGCGGAGGAGGAGGGGGAAACAAGCAAGGATGCCCCAAAGAAGGCCAAGAGTCAGCGCCCGGCCGCGACCTCCTCCAAGAAGCCCCTAGCCCAGGAAAACAATGAACGAGGAAAGGGTCAAGCCGAAAACTGCCAGACCCCGACACCCAGCTCCGAGCCTCCCCAACAGACGACAGAGTCCATGGACGAGGAGGCAGCAGAGGGAGGATGGCAGCTGGTGGTCAATAAAACCAAAAAGAAGAAGCCAGAGAAAAGGAAACAAGCCCCTGCCGACACTACACCAGGGGCCAAAAGAGCACTCGAGTCGCAGTCGGACTGCAACGACTACCCCGAGTCTGACGAGGAGGGACGACAGGAGCGAAGTGGTCAGCCGTCCCACCCAAAGCGGCAAAATACCCAAGGTGACCCCGACGCGATCGGCAGCCCCCATCTCGAGAACACTGGGAGCGACAACGCCTCCGGTGCCCTCCAGCTCCGGGAAGCCGGCAGCATCGTAGTGCCCAGCGCACACCAGCTCCGGGACACCGGGAGCAGCACCGCAGAGAGCGAAGACCAGCTCCGGGAAACCGGGAGAAGCGACAACGAGGAGCCCCAACCGATCGAGGATCGCACGGACTCTTCACCCGACACCAGGCCGCCGATGTCACCCCGGCGGAACGACGACCCCCTCTCTGAGGCAGAACAGAACTCGTACCTCAGCTCAGGGATCGTGGAACACTTTACACAGATCACCTATATGCAGAAACACGGCCAAGAGCTGGAAACAGCAAACGGACTGACGGGTGAGACTTTAAACAGTTGTTAAAATGGGTCTGAAAGTCGCATCCATTAACGTGCGTAGCGTTAAAAGCACTACGCGATGTGTGTCGACCTTGGACTACCTGGCCAAGGTCAAGAGCGACCTGCTGTTCTTGCAGCAGTGCGGCCTGCCGCATCTCAGCAATTACAGGCAATGGTCGCAGCGCTGGGCCCACGGGCCGTCTATCTGGTCGGGAGGCAACGATAACCGTGCCTCCGGCCTGGGGATTCTGCTGCGGGGGGGCAACTTCATCATCACCGAAGTAAAGGAGGTGGTGGGGGGCCGTCTCCTCGTAGCAGACGTAATGTACAAAAACGCTCCGCTCCGGCTGATCAACGTGTACGCCCCGGCTCTGAAGGACGAGCGGCTGGCCGTCTTCCAGCAGCTCCCACTGCTGCTGGCGACGTCCAAGCCGGTCATTCTCGGCGGTGACTTCAACTGCATCATCGATGCGGCTGGACGATCCGGCAGAGCCGACAGCAAACTGGACGCCACGTCCAAACTCCTGATGGAAGCGGTGAAAGACGCCAAGCTGTGCGACGTCTTCAGCAACCCTGCAGACGGAGCGGCGCGTCAATACACCTGGTCCAGACCAGACGGGTCCGTCCGTTCCAGGATAGACTTCCTGTTTGTATCCCCGAAGCTCAAGGTCAGATCCACCAAGGTCACACCGGTGTTCTTCTCTGACCACTGCCTCCTCCTGGCCGACTGTCACCTACAGGACGATCAGAGAGTGGGCAGGGGGACATGGAAGCTGAACGTGAAACTGTTGACCCCGGGAAACATTGAGGAACTGACGAGGGATTACAAAGGTTGGAGAACCGTAAAGCCCCTCTTTGATTCCCCAGTGCACTGGTGGGAAGCCATCAAGGCGAACATCAAGAGGTTCTTCATCCTCAAAGGTGTTCAGAAGGCGAGAGAGAGGCAGAGGGAAACGTCCCGACTCCAGAAAAGCATGCAGAATCTTCTCCTGCTGCAGTCGATGGGGATCGATGTCGGGGAGGAACTCAGAGAGGTGAAGGACCAGCAAGCCTCGCTCTTTGCCTCCGAGGCCTCCAAGATCATCTTCCGGTCCAGAGTCCGCTCCGTGGAGCAGGACGAGACTTGCTCGCGCTTCTTCTTCCAAAAGGTGCACAGAGAGAGCTCTGTGATCAGCAGCCTGAAGGAAGAGAACGGCTCGGTCACGTCCTCGCAGCCCGACATACTGAGGATCTGCAAATCCTTTTATGCCGGACTGTACGACGCGAAGCCCACAGACAGCGCGGCCTCCCATTCCTTCTTGTCGTCTATCACGGAGGTTCTAGACGACAGCAAGCGGGAGAGTCTGGATCACCCGCTAACTCTGGACGAACTGACAAAGGCCGTCCGATCCTTCGAGAAGAGTAAGACTCCCGGAAGCGACGGCTTACCGATGGAGTTGTACTCGGCTCTGTGGGACTGGATAGGCCCAGACCTGCTGGAAGTGTACGGGGGTATGCTTCTGGCAGGCAGCATGTCAGACTCCATGAGGAAAGGCATCATCACCCTCATCTACAAACGGAAGGGGGAGAGGGAAGAAATCAAAAATTGGCGACCCATCTCACTACTTAACGTGGACTACAAAATTCTGTCCAAGGTCATCGCCAATCGGGTCAAGTCAGCCCTGGAGGTGGTGATCCACCCCGATCAGACCTGCACCGTACCCGGCAGGAAGATCTCTGATAGCCTGGCGCTACTCAGGGATACGATTGCCTACGTACAGGACAGGGGGGTGAACACCTGCCTGATCAGCCTGGACCAGGAGAAGGCCTTTGACAGAATATCCCACACGTACATGATGGACGTGCTCTCCAAAATGGGGTTTGGGGAGGGAATCCGCAATTGGATCCAACTGCTCTACACAAACATCAGTAGCGCAGTTTCAATCAACGGGTGGGAATCAGAAAGCTTTCCGATCAAATCTGGAGTCAGGCAGGGCTGTCCTCTCTCCTCCGTCTTGTTCGTGTGTTGCATCGAACCCTTTGCCGAGTCCATCAGGAGGGATGCGGGCATAAGAGGGGTGACGATCCCAGGCAGCGGAGGCACTCAGGTCAAGGCCTCCCTGTACATGGATGACGTCGCCGTCTTTTGCTCGGATCAGCTGTCGGTCCGCAGATTGATGAGCATCTGCGACCGTTTCGAACTGGCCTCGGGGGCCAGGGTAAATCGTAGCAAGAGCGAGGCCATGTTCTTTGGGAACTGGACCGACCGATCCTTTGTCCCCTTCACCGTCAGGTCGGATTACCTGAAGGTGCTGGGGATCTGGTTCGGGGGGGCCGGGGCGTGCACCAAAAACTGGGAGGAGCGTATCTCCAAGGTTAAGCAGAAACTGGGACTGTGGCATCAACGATCCCTCTCGATCGTGGGCAAGAACCTGGTCATCAGGTGCGAGGTGCTCTCGGTGTTGCTGTACGTGGCGCAGGTCTGGCCCATACCTCGCTCCTGCGCCGCGACAGTCACCCGAGCCATCTTCCACTTTGTCTGGAGATCAAAAATGGACCGTGTCCGCAGGGTCACGATGTACAAATCTCCAGAGAAAGGGGGGAAAGGCGTGCCCAACGTGGCCCTCATCCTGATGGCCACCTTTGTGTGCGGCTGCATCAAGCTGTGCATAGACCCTCAGTACGCAAACACAAAGTGTCACTACGTGCTGAGGTTCTACCTGTCCCCGGTGTTGAGAAGGATGGGCCTGGCCACGCTGCCACGGAACGCTCCGTCCAGTTGGACCGTTCCGCCCCACCTGTCCTTCGTGGAAAGGTTTGTGCAGGAAAACACCTTTGACCACAAGGCGATCAGCAAGTGGTCCGCACGTAACGTCCTCGAGACCCTGCGGGAAAAGGAGATGGTGGATCCTGTCGGTTGGTTCCCCGAGCAGACTGTCGATGTCATTTGGCAGAACGCCTCATCGCCAGAGCTTTCAAACAAGCACCAAGACCTAGCTTGGCTGGTGGTGAGAAGGGCCCTTCCCGTCAGATCCTTCATGCACTCCCGGACTCTCAGCACCACCGCGCGCTGTCCCAGAGGAGGCTGCGGTGGAGACGAGACCGTCACCCATCTCCTTATGGAGTGTGCCTTTGCAAAGAAGGTCTGGAGAGAGATGCAGTGGTATCTGTCCAGGTTCGTCCCGAGCAGTTCCGTAACACAGGTTTCTGTGCTCTACGGGCTGTTCCCGGGGACGCACACTGAGACGGACATCGGCTGCTGCTGGAAGACCATCAACTCGGTGAAAGACGCCCTTTGGTCTGCCCGAAACTTGCTGGTCTTCCAGCACAAGGAGCTGTCCTCGACCGAGTGTTGCAGACTGGCACATTCCAAGGTCCAGGACTACGTGCTGAGGGATGCACTAAGGATGGGTGCGGCCGCCGCAAAGGCCCTGTGGGGAAAGGCAACTGTTTAGAGCCTTCCCGCCATTGCAAACCGAGGGGCTGCAATCAGGGAAAAACCCCCTCGGGCAGAATGTAAAATTCAAATTGCTGTAATGTACCTGTAATGAATCTGAAATGAATCTGTAAGCAATAATCTGTGTTGAGTATGATGCAATGAGACACCCTAGAGTGTCATGAACTGTAATTATGTCCAATGTGTTCATTGAACTGTACTTGACGTAACCTGCAAATTGTATAATCTGTATTGTGTACATTTGGAAAGTGATATGACAACTGTTTTGTATGTACTGCTGCAAATTTTATGAATAAAGTATATTTTTTTTTAAAAAAAAGTTTCTGTTCTTATCAGTTTAATATCTGATACGTCCCCTATCTGGGGACCAAATATTAAATTGATCTTTGGAACAGGGAGATGGAACGAGAGCTTGCTCCGTCCACTCCGCGCATCGACCTGGTATCGCAGTGCTTCCAGGATCGGTGCAGCTCCCCTCGGGGAGATTCGAAAAACAAAAAACAGATTTTGTTTCTTTTTTGGACCATATGTTATTACTGTAGTCAATATTGTTATAAAAGAAGGAAAACTTTTTACAGCTGCTTGACCATGCTCTCCTTTCCTTCGTAGGTTGTTGCTCGCTCCGCGTTGTTCCTCGCCCGGCCGTTGTGCCATGTTGCCAACGCCGCTGACGCCACTTTCACTCCTGCTCAGCAAGGTAAGCAGCCACCATTGTGTTTTTCTTCCCGTATCTGTCCATGGGGACTTGGCCTATATTTCAGGGTGAGGCCTCACCACGTTTCCCGCTCGACAGCTAAGCTGGAGGTTGCCCCCTGTTGGATTTCCGTGCGACTGCAGGCACGGGCGCCTCCATTGGAAAAGGATGGGTGGGTGGATGGGGGTTGGTGGTGTTGGGCACATGCACCCCGCCCTGCCCGCCACGCCTGCTGCAGTCTATTCCCATGCCACCCTGCCTGTCTCCTACGACTTATTGCCGGGAACCAGCCTTAGCAAACCCCAGACTTTACTTGGCAGCTGCAGGACCGATTCTGCGCTCCATTGAGATCCTGAGCGCCCGTTGATGAAGCACCCGAAAATGCAAAAGCTGTGATCGTGTTACCTCAGCCAAAGGGAAGGGGGGTGTTACGGAGATGGCTTTTCATCTTGGTTAGATGTTCTGGTAAAAAATATTGTGTTGCTCAAAGTTTGCCGGCCACTCTTCACACCTAAGCTCAGTCACCCAACACCATTTTGAAGAAGAAGAGAGAGTCCGAGGAAGAATGGAGCAGGAGCGGGAGTTTACCGGTTATCGCTTCTCGGCCTTTTGGCTAAGATCCAGTGTAGTTTCTGTTCTTATCAGTTTAATATCTGATACGTCCCCTATCTGGGGACCAAATATTAAATTGATTTTTGGAACAGGGAGATGGAACGAGAGCTTGCTCCGTCCACTCCGCGCATCGACCTGGTATCGCAGTGCTTCCAGGATCGGTGCAGCTCCCCTCGGGGAGATTCGAAAAACAAAAAACAGATTTTGTTTCTGTTTTGGACCATATGTTATTACTGTAGTCAATATTGTTATAAAAGAAGGAAAACTTTTTACAGCTGCTTGACCATGCTCTCCATTCCTTCGGAGGTTGATGCTCGCTCCGCGTTGTTCCTCGCCCGGCCGTTGTGCCATGTTGCCAACGCCGCTGACGCCACTTTCACTCCTGCTCAGCAAGGTAAGCAGCCACCATTGTGTTTTTCTTCCCGTATCTGTCCATGGGGACTTGGCCTATATTTCAGGGTGAGGCCTCACCACGTTTCCCGCTCGACAGCTAAGCTGGAGGTTGCCCCCTGTTGGATTTCCGTGCGACTGCAGGCACGGGCGCCTCCATTGGAAAAGGATGGGTGGGTGGATGGGGGTTGGTGGTGTTGGGCACATGCACCCCGCCCTGCCCGCCACGCCTGCTGCAGTCTATTCCCATGCCACCCTGCCTGTCTCCTACGACTTATTGCCGGGAACCAGCCTTAGCAAACCCCAGACTTTACTTGGCAGCTGCAGGACCGATTCTGCGCTCCATTGAGATCCTGCGCGCCCGTTGATTAAGCACCCGAAAATGCAAAAGCTGTGATCGTGTTACCTCAGCCAAAGGGAAGGGGGGTGTTACGGAGATGGCTTTTCATCTTGGTTAGATGTTCTGGTAAAAAATATTGTGTTGCTCAAAGTTTGCCGGCCACTCTTCACACCTAAGCTCAGTCACCCAACACCATTTTGAAGAAGAAGAGAGAGTCCGAGGAAGAATGGAGCAGGAGCGGGAGTTTACCGGTTATCGCTTCTCGGCCTTTTGGCTAAGATCCAGTGTAGTTTCTGTTCTTATCAGTTTAATATCTGATACGTCCCCTATCTGGGGACCAAATATTAAATTGATTTTTGGAACAGGGAGATGGAACGAGAGCTTGCTCCGTCCCCTCCGCGCATCGACCTGGTACAGCAGTGCTTCCAGGATCGGTGCAGCTCCCTTCGGGGAGATTCGAAAAACAAAAAACAGATTTTGTTTCTTTTTTGGACCATATGTTATTACTGTAGTCAATATTGTTATAAAAGAAGGAAAACTTTTTACAGCTGCTTGACCATGCTCTCCTTTCCTTCGTAGGTTGTTGCTCGCTCCGCGTTGTTCCTCGCCCGGCCGTTGTGCCATGTTGCCAACGCCGCTGACGCCACTTTCACTCCTGCTCAGCAAGGTAAGCAGCCACCATTGTGTTTTTCTTCCCGTATCTGTCCATGGGGACTTGGCCTATATTTCAGGGTGAGGCCTCACCACGTTTCCTGCTCGACAGCTAAGCTGGAGGTTGCCCCCTGTTGGATTTCCGTGCGACTGCAGGCACGGGCGCCTCCATTGGAAAAGGATGGATGGGTGGATGGGGGTTGGTGGTGTTGGGCACATGCACCCCGCCCTGCCCGCCACGCCTGCTGCAGTCTATTCCCATGCCACCCTGCCTGTCTCCTACGACTTATTGCCGGGAACCAGCCTTAGCAAACCCCAGACTTTACTTGGCAGCTGCAGGACCGATTCTGCGCTCCATTGAGATCCTGCGCGCCCGTTGATGAAGCACCCGAAAATGCAAAAGCTGTGATCGTGTTACCTCAGCCAAAGGGAAGGGGGGTGTTACGGAGATGGCTTTTCATCTTGGTTAGATGTTCTGGTAAAAAATATTGTGTTGCTCAAAGTTTGCCGGCCACTCTTCACACCTAAGCTCAGTCACCCAACACCATTTTGAAGAAGAAGAGAGAGTCCGAGGAAGAATGGAGCAGGAGCGGGAGTTTACCGGTTATCGCTTCTCGGCCTTTTGGCTAAGATCCAGTGTAGTTTCTGTTCTTATCAGTTTAATATCTGATACGTCCCCTATCTGGGGACCAAATATTAAATTGATTTTTGGAACAGGGAGATGGAACGAGAGCTTGCTCCGTCCCCTCCGCGCATCGACCTGGTACAGCAGTGCTTCCAGGATCGGTGCAGCTCCCTTCGGGGAGATTCGAAAAACAAAAAACAGATTTTGTTTCTTTTTTGGACCATATGTTATTACTGTAGTCAATATTGTTATAAAAGAAGGAAAACTTTTTACAGCTGCTTGACCATGCTCTCCTTTCCTTCGTAGGTTGTTGCTCGCTCCGCGTTGTTCCTCGCCCGGCCGTTGTGCCATGTTGCCAACGCCGCTGACGCCACTTTCACTCCTGCTCAGCAAGGTAAGCAGCCACCATTGTGTTTTTCTTCCCGTATCTGTCCATGGGGACTTGGCCTATATTTCAGGGTGAGGCCTCACCACGTTTCCTGCTCGACAGCTAAGCTGGAGGTTGCCCCCTGTTGGATTTCCGTGCGACTGCAGGCACGGGCGCCTCCATTGGAAAAGGATGGATGGGTGGATGGGGGTTGGTGGTGTTGGGCACATGCACCCCGCCCTGCCCGCCACGCCTGCTGCAGTCTATTCCCATGCCACCCTGCCTGTCTCCTACGACTTATTGCCGGGAACCAGCCTTAGCAAACCCCAGACTTTACTTGGCAGCTGCAGGACCGATTCTGCGCTCCATTGAGATCCTGCGCGCCCGTTGATTAAGCACCCGAAAATGCAAAAGCTGTGATCGTGTTACCTCAGCCAAAGGGAAGGGGGGTGTTACGGAGATGGCTTTTCATCTTGGTTAGATGTTCTGGTAAAAAATATTGTGTTGCTCAAAGTTTGCCGGCCACTCTTCACACCTAAGCTCAGTCACCCAACACCATTTTGAAGAAGAAGAGAGAGTCCGAGGAAGAATGGAGCAGGAGCGGGAGTTTACCGGTTATCGCTTCTCGGCCTTTTGGCTAAGATCCAGTGTAGTTTCTGTTCTTATCAGTTTAATATCTGATACGTCCCCTATCTGGGGACCAAATATTAAATTGATTCTTGGAACAGGGAGATGGAACGAGAGCTTGCTCCGTCCACTCCGCGCATCGACCTGGTATCGCAGTGCTTCCAGGATCGGTGCAGCTCCCCTCGGGGAGATTCGAAAAACAAAAAACAGATTTTGTTTCTTTTTTGGACCATATGTTATTACTGTAGTCAATATTGTTATAAAAGAAGGAAAACTTTTTACAGCTGCTTGACCATGCTCTCCTTTCCTTCGTAGGTTGTTGCTCGCTCCGCGTTGTTCCTCGCCCGGCCGTTGTGCCATGTTGCCAACGCCGCTGACGCCACTTTCACTCCTGCCCAGCAAGGTAAGCAGCCACCATTGTGTTTTTCTTCCCGTATCTGTCCATGGGGACTTGGCCTATATTTCAGGGTGAGGCCTCACCACGTTTCCCGCTCGACAGCTAAGCTGGAGGTTGCCCCCTGTTGGATTTCCGTGCGACTGCAGGCACGGGCGCCTCCATTGGAAAAGGATGGGTGGGTGGATGGGGGTTGGTGGTGTTGGGCACATGCACCCCGCCCTGCCCGCCACGCCTGCTGCAGTCTATTCCCATGCCACCCTGCCTGTCTCCTACGACTTATTGCCGGGAACCAGCCTTAGCAAACCCCAGACTTTACTTGGCAGCTGCAGGACCGATTCTGCGCTCCATTGAGATCCTGCGCGCCCGTTGATTAAGCACCCGAAAATGCAAAAGCTGTGATCGTGTTACCTCAGCCAAAGGGAAGGGGGGTGTTACGGAGATGGCTTTTCATCTTGGTTAGATGTTCTGGTAAAAAATATTGTGTTGCTCAAAGTTTGCCGGCCACTCTTCACACCGAAGCTCAGTCACCCAACACCATTTTGAAGAAGAAGAGAGAGTCCGAGGAAGAATGGAGCAGGAGCGGGAGTTTACCGGTTATCGCTTCTTGGCCTTTTGGCTAAGATCCAGTGTAGTTTCTGTTCTTATCAGTTTAATATCTGATACGTCCCCTATCTGGGGACCAAATATTAAATTGATTTTTGGAACAGGGAGATGGAACGAGAGCTTGCTCCGTCCACTCCGCGCATCGACCTGGTACAGCAGTGCTTCCAGGATCGGTGCAGCTCCCTTCGGGGAGATTCGAAAAACAAAAAACAGATTTTGTTTCTTTTTTGGACCATATGTTATTACTGTAGTCAATATTGTTATAAAAGAAGGAAAACTTTTTACAGCTGCTTGACCATGCTCTCCTTTCCTTCGTAGGTTGTTGCTCGCTCCGCGTTGTTCCTCGCCCGGCCGTTGTGCCATGTTGCCAACGCCGCTGACGCCACTTTCACTCCTGCTCAGCAAGGTAAGCAGCCACCATTGTGTTTTTCTTCCCGTATCTGTCCATGGGGACTTGGCCTATATTTCAGGGTGAGGCCTCACCACGTTTCCCGCTCGACAGCTAAGCTGGAGGTTGCCCCCTGTTGGATTTCCGTGCGACTGCAGGCACGGGCGCCTCCATTGGAAAAGGATGGGTGGGTGGATGGGGGTTGGTGGTGTTGGGCACATGCACCCCGCCCTGCCCGCCACGCCTGCTGCAGTCTATTCCCATGCCACCCTGCCTGTCTCTTACGACTTATTGCCGGGAACCAGCCTTAGCAAACCCCAGACTTTACTTGGCAGCTGCAGGACCGATTCTGCGCTCCATTGAGATCCTGCGCGCCCGTTGATTAAGCACCCGAAAATGCAAAAGCTGTGATCGTGTTACCTCAGCCAAAGGGAAGGGGGGTGTTACGGAGATGGCTTTTCATCTTGGTTAGATGTTCTGGTAAAAAATATTGTGTTGCTCAAAGTTTGCCGGCCACTCTTCACACCTAAGCTCAGTCACCCAACACCATTTTGAAGAAGAAGAGAGAGTCCGAGGAAGAATGGAGCAGGAGCGGGAGTTTACCGGTTATCGCTTCTCGGCCTTTTGGCTAAGATCCAGTGTAGTTTCTGTTCTTATCAGTTTAATATCTGATACGTCCCCTATCTGGGGACCAAATATTAAATTGATTCTTGGAACAGGAAGATGGAACGAGAGCTTGCTCCGTCCACTCCGCGCATCGACCTGGTATCGCAGTGCTTCCAGGATCGGTGCAGCTCCCCTCGGGGAGATTCGAAAAACAAAAAACAGATTTTGTTTCTTTTTTGGACCATATGTTATTACTGTAGTCAATATTGTTATAAAAGAAGGAAAACTTTTTACAGCTGCTTGACCATGCTCTCCTTTCCTTCGTAGGTTGTTGCTCGCTCCGCGTTGTTCCTCGCCCGGCCGTTGTGCCATGTTGCCAACGCCGCTGACGCCACTTTCACTCCTGCCCAGCAAGGTAAGCAGCCACCATTGTGTTTTTCTTCCCGTATCTGTCCATGGGGACTTGGCCTATATTTCAGGGTGAGGCCTCACCACGTTTCCCGCTCGACAGCTAAGCTGGAGGTTGCCCCCTGTTGGATTTCCGTGCGACTGCAGGCACGGGCGCCTCCATTGGAAAAGGATGGGTGGGTGGATGGGGGTTGGTGGTGTTGGGCACATGCACCCCGCCCTGCCCGCCACGCCTGCTGCAGTCTATTCCCATGCCACCCTGCCTGTCTCCTACGACTTATTGCCGGGAACCAGCCTTAGCAAACCCCAGACTTTACTTGGCAGCTGCAGGACCGATTCTGCGCTCCATTGAGATCCTGCGCGCCCGTTGATTAAGCACCCGAAAATGCAAAAGCTGTGATCGTGTTACCTCAGCCAAAGGGAAGGGGGGTGTTACGGAGATGGCTTTTCATCTTGGTTAGATGTTCTGGTAAAAAATATTGTGTTGCTCAAAGTTTGCCGGCCACTCTTCACACCTAAGCTCAGTCACCCAACACCATTTTGAAGAAGAAGAGAGAGTCCGAGGAAGAATGGAGCAGGAGCGGGAGTTTACCGGTTATCGCTTCTCGGCCTTTTGGCTAAGATCCAGTGTAGTTTCTGTTCTTATCAGTTTAATATCTGATACGTCCCCTATCTGGGGACCAAATATTAAATTGATTCTTGGAACAGGGAGATGGAACGAGAGCTTGCTCCGTCCACTCCGCGCATCGACCTGGTATCGCAGTGCTTCCAGGATCGGTGCAGCTCCCCTCGGGGAGATTCGAAAAACAAAAAACAGATTTTGTTTCTTTTTTGGACCATATGTTATTACTGTAGTCAATATTGTTATAAAAGAAGGAAAACTTTTTACAGCTGCTTGACCATGCTCTCCTTTCCTTCGTAGGTTGTTGCTCGCTCCGCGTTGTTCCTCGCCCGGCCGTTGTGCCATGTTGCCAACGCCGCTGACGCCACTTTCACTCCTGCCCAGCAAGGTAAGCAGCCACCATTGTGTTTTTCTTCCCGTATCTGTCCATGGGGACTTGGCCTATATTTCAGGGTGAGGCCTCACCACGTTTCCCGCTCGACAGCTAAGCTGGAGGTTGCCCCCTGTTGGATTTCCGTGCGACTGCAGGCACGGGCGCCTCCATTGGAAAAGGATGGGTGGGTGGATGGGGGTTGGTGGTGTTGGGCACATGCACCCCGCCCTGCCCGCCACGCCTGCTGCAGTCTATTCCCATGCCACCCTGCCTGTCTCCTACGACTTATTGCCGGGAACCAGCCTTAGCAAACCCCAGACTTTACTTGGCAGCTGCAGGACCGATTCTGCGCTCCATTGAGATCCTGCGCGCCCGTTGATTAAGCACCCGAAAATGCAAAAGCTGTGATCGTGTTACCTCAGCCAAAGGGAAGGGGGGTGTTACGGAGATGGCTTTTCATCTTGGTTAGATGTTCTGGTAAAAAATATTGTGTTGCTCAAAGTTTGCCGGCCACTCTTCACACCGAAGCTCAGTCACCCAACACCATTTTGAAGAAGAAGAGAGAGTCCGAGGAAGAATGGAGCAGGAGCGGGAGTTTACCGGTTATCGCTTCTTGGCCTTTTGGCTAAGATCCAGTGTAGTTTCTGTTCTTATCAGTTTAATATCTGATACGTCCCCTATCTGGGGACCAAATATTAAATTGATTTTTGGAACAGGGAGATGGAACGAGAGCTTGCTCCGTCCACTCCGCGCATCGACCTGGTACAGCAGTGCTTCCAGGATCGGTGCAGCTCCCTTCGGGGAGATTCGAAAAACAAAAAACAGATTTTGTTTCTTTTTTGGACCATATGTTATTACTGTAGTCAATATTGTTATAAAAGAAGGAAAACTTTTTACAGCTGCTTGACCATGCTCTCCTTTCCTTCGTAGGTTGTTGCTCGCTCCGCGTTGTTCCTCGCCCGGCCGTTGTGCCATGTTGCCAACGCCGCTGACGCCACTTTCACTCCTGCTCAGCAAGGTAAGCAGCCACCATTGTGTTTTTCTTCCCGTATCTGTCCATGGGGACTTGGCCTATATTTCAGGGTGAGGCCTCACCACGTTTCCCGCTCGACAGCTAAGCTGGAGGTTGACCCCTGTTGGATTTCCGTGCGACTGCAGGCACGGGCGCCTCCATTGGAAAAGGATGGGTGGGTGGATGGGGGTTGGTGGTGTTGGGCACATGCACCCCGCCCTGCCCGCCACGCCTGCTGCAGTCTATTCCCATGCCACCCTGCCTGTCTCTTACGACTTATTGCCGGGAACCAGCCTTAGCAAACCCCAGACTTTACTTGGCAGCTGCAGGACCGATTCTGCGCTCCATTGAGATCCTGCGCGCCCGTTGATTAAGCACCCGAAAATGCAAAAGCTGTGATCGTGTTACCTCAGCCAAAGGGAAGGGGGGTGTTACGGAGATGGCTTTTCATCTTGGTTAGATGTTCTGGTAAAAAATATTGTGTTGCTCAAAGTTTGCCGGCCACTCTTCACACCTAAGCTCAGTCACCCAACACCATTTTGAAGAAGAAGAGAGAGTCCGAGGAAGAATGGAGCAGGAGCGGGAGTTTACCGGTTGTCGCTTCTCGGCCTTTTGGCTAAGATCCAGTGTAGTTTCTGTTCTTATCAGTTTAATATCTGATACGTCCCCTATCTGGGGACCAAATATTAAATTGATTCTTGGAACAGGGAGATGGAACGAGAGCTTGCTCCGTCCACTCCGCGCATCGACCTGGTATCGCAGTGCTTCCAGGATCGGTGCAGCTCCCCTCGGGGAGATTCGAAAAACAAAAAACAGATTTTGTTTCTTTTTTGGACCATATGTTATTACTGTAGTCAATATTGTTATAAAAGAAGGAAAACTTTTTACAGCTGCTTGACCATGCTCTCCTTTCCTTCGTAGGTTGTTGCTCGCTCCGCGTTGTTCCTCGCCCGGCCGTTGTGCCATGTTGCCAACGCCGCTGACGCCACTTTCACTCCTGCCCAGCAAGGTAAGCAGCCACCATTGTGTTTTTCTTCCCGTATCTGTCCATGGGGACTTGGCCTATATTTCAGGGTGAGGCCTCACCACGTTTCCCGCTCGACAGCTAAGCTGGAGGTTGCCCCCTGTTGGATTTCCGTGCGACTGCAGGCACGGGCGCCTCCATTGGAAAAGGATGGGTGGGTGGATGGGGGTTGGTGGTGTTGGGCACATGCACCCCGCCCTGCCCGCCACGCCTGCTGCAGTCTATTCCCATGCCACCCTGCCTGTCTCCTACGACTTATTGCCGGGAACCAGCCTTAGCAAACCCCAGACTTTACTTGGCAGCTGCAGGACCGATTCTGCGCTCCATTGAGATCCTGCGCGCCCGTTGATTAAGCACCCGAAAATGCAAAAGCTGTGATCGTGTTACCTCAGCCAAAGGGAAGGGGGGTGTTACGGAGATGGCTTTTCATCTTGGTTAGATGTTCTGGTAAAAAATATTGTGTTGCTCAAAGTTTGCCGGCCACTCTTCACACCTAAGCTCAGTCACCCAACACCATTTTGAAGAAGAAGAGAGAGTCCGAGGAAGAATGGAGCAGGAGCGGGAGTTTACCGGTTATCGCTTCTCGGCCTTTTGGCTAAGATCCAGTGTAGTTTCTGTTCTTATCAGTTTAATATCTGATACGTCCCCTATCTGGGGACCAAATATTAAATTGATTCTTGGAACAGGGAGATGGAACGAGAGCTTGCTCCGTCCACTCCGCGCATCGACCTGGTATCGCAGTGCTTCCAGGATCGGTGCAGCTCCCCTCGGGGAGATTCGAAAAACAAAAAACAGATTTTGTTTCTTTTTTGGACCATATGTTATTACTGTAGTCAATATTGTTATAAAAGAAGGAAAACTTTTTACAGCTGCTTGACCATGCTCTCCTTTCCTTCGTAGGTTGTTGCTCGCTCCGCGTTGTTCCTCGCCCGGCCGTTGTGCCATGTTGCCAACGCCGCTGACGCCACTTTCACTCCTGCCCAGCAAGGTAAGCAGCCACCATTGTGTTTTTCTTCCCGTATCTGTCCATGGGGACTTGGCCTATATTTCAGGGTGAGGCCTCACCACGTTTCCCGCTCGACAGCTAAGCTGGAGGTTGCCCCCTGTTGGATTTCCGTGCGACTGCAGGCACGGGCGCCTCCATTGGAAAAGGATGGGTGGGTGGATGGGGGTTGGTGGTGTTGGGCACATGCACCCCGCCCTGCCCGCCACGCCTGCTGCAGTCTATTCCCATGCCACCCTGCCTGTCTCCTACGACTTATTGCCGGGAACCAGCCTTAGCAAACCCCAGACTTTACTTGGCAGCTGCAGGACCGATTCTGCGCTCCATTGAGATCCTGCGCGCCCGTTGATTAAGCACCCGAAAATGCAAAAGCTGTGATCGTGTTACCTCAGCCAAAGGGAAGGGGGGTGTTACGGAGATGGCTTTTCATCTTGGTTAGATGTTCTGGTAAAAAATATTGTGTTGCTCAAAGTTTGCCGGCCACTCTTCACACCGAAGCTCAGTCACCCAACACCATTTTGAAGAAGAAGAGAGAGTCCGAGGAAGAATGGAGCAGGAGCGGGAGTTTACCGGTTATCGCTTCTTGGCCTTTTGGCTAAGATCCAGTGTAGTTTCTGTTCTTATCAGTTTAATATCTGATACGTCCCCTATCTGGGGACCAAATATTAAATTGATTTTTGGAACAGGGAGATGGAACGAGAGCTTGCTCCGTCCACTCCGCGCATCGACCTGGTACAGCAGTGCTTCCAGGATCGGTGCAGCTCCCTTCGGGGAGATTCGAAAAACAAAAAACAGATTTTGTTTCTTTTTTGGACCATATGTTATTACTGTAGTCAATATTGTTATAAAAGAAGGAAAACTTTTTACAGCTGCTTGACCATGCTCTCCTTTCCTTCGTAGGTTGTTGCTCGCTCCGCGTTGTTCCTCGCCCGGCCGTTGTGCCATGTTGCCAACGCCGCTGACGCCACTTTCACTCCTGCTCAGCAAGGTAAGCAGCCACCATTGTGTTTTTCTTCCCGTATCTGTCCATGGGGACTTGGCCTATATTTCAGGGTGAGGCCTCACCACGTTTCCCGCTCGACAGCTAAGCTGGAGGTTGCCCCCTGTTGGATTTCCGTGCGACTGCAGGCACGGGCGCCTCCATTGGAAAAGGATGGGTGGGTGGATGGGGGTTGGTGGTGTTGGGCACATGCACCCCGCCCTGCCCGCCACGCCTGCTGCAGTCTATTCCCATGCCACCCTGCCTGTCTCTTACGACTTATTGCCGGGAACCAGCCTTAGCAAACCCCAGACTTTACTTGGCAGCTGCAGGACCGATTCTGCGCTCCATTGAGATCCTGCGCGCCCGTTGATTAAGCACCCGAAAATGCAAAAGCTGTGATCGTGTTACCTCAGCCAAAGGGAAGGGGGGTGTTACGGAGATGGCTTTTCATCTTGGTTAGATGTTCTGGTAAAAAATATTGTGTTGCTCAAAGTTTGCCGGCCACTCTTCACACCTAAGCTCAGTCACCCAACACCATTTTGAAGAAGAAGAGAGAGTCCGAGGAAGAATGGAGCAGGAGCGGGAGTTTACCGGTTATCGCTTCTCGGCCTTTTGGCTAAGATCCAGTGTAGTTTCTGTTCTTATCAGTTTAATATCTGATACGTCCCCTATCTGGGGACCAAATATTAAATTGATTCTTGGAACAGGGAGATGGAACGAGAGCTTGCTCCGTCCACTCCGCGCATCGACCTGGTATCGCAGTGCTTCCAGGATCGGTGCAGCTCCCCTCGGGGAGATTCGAAAAACAAAAAACAGATTTTGTTTCTTTTTTGGACCATATGTTATTACTGTAGTTAATATTGTTATAAAAGAAGGAAAACTTTTTACAGCTGCTTGACCATGCTCTCCTTTCCTTCGTAGGTTGTTGCTCGCTCCGCGTTGTTCCTCGCCCGGCCGTTGTGCCATGTTGCCAACGCCGCTGACGCCACTTTCACTCCTGCCCAGCAAGGTAAGCAGCCACCATTGTGTTTTTCTTCCCGTATCTGTCCATGGGGACTTGGCCTATATTTCAGGGTGAGGCCTCACCACGTTTCCCGCTCGACAGCTAAGCTGGAGGTTGCCCCCTGTTGGATTTCCGTGCGACTGCAGGCACGGGCGCCTCCATTGGAAAAGGATGGGTGGGTGGATGGGGGTTGGTGGTGTTGGGCACATGCACCCCGCCCTGCCCGCCACGCCTGCTGCAGTCTATTCCCATGCCACCCTGCCTGTCTCCTACGACTTATTGCCGGGAACCAGCCTTAGCAAACCCCAGACTTTACTTGGCAGCTGCAGGACCGATTCTGCGCTCCATTGAGATCCTGCGCGCCCGTTGATTAAGCACCCGAAAATGCAAAAGCTGTGATCGTGTTACCTCAGCCAAAGGGAAGGGGGGTGTTACGGAGATGGCTTTTCATCTTGGTTAGATGTTCTGGTAAAAAATATTGTGTTGCTCAAAGTTTGCCGGCCACTCTTCACACCGAAGCTCAGTCACCCAACACCATTTTGAAGAAGAAGAGAGAGTCCGAGGAAGAATGGAGCAGGAGCGGGAGTTTACCGGTTATCGCTTCTTGGCCTTTTGGCTAAGATCCAGTGTAGTTTCTGTTCTTATCAGTTTAATATCTGATACGTCCCCTATCTGGGGACCAAATATTAAATTGATTTTTGGAACAGGGAGATGGAACGAGAGCTTGCTCCGTCCACTCCGCGCATCGACCTGGTACAGCAGTGCTTCCAGGATCGGTGCAGCTCCCTTCGGGGAGATTCGAAAAACAAAAAACAGATTTTGTTTCTTTTTTGGACCATATGTTATTACTGTAGTCAATATTGTTATAAAAGAAGGAAAACTTTTTACAGCTGCTTGACCATGCTCTCCTTTCCTTCGTAGGTTGTTGCTCGCTCCGCGTTGTTCCTCGCCCGGCCGTTGTGCCATGTTGCCAACGCCGCTGACGCCACTTTCACTCCTGCTCAGCAAGGTAAGCAGCCACCATTGTGTTTTTCTTCCCGTATCTGTCCATGGGGACTTGGCCTATATTTCAGGGTGAGGCCTCACCACGTTTCCCGCTCGACAGCTAAGCTGGAGGTTGACCCCTGTTGGATTTCCGTGCGACTGCAGGCACGGGCGCCTCCATTGGAAAAGGATGGGTGGGTGGATGGGGGTTGGTGGTGTTGGGCACATGCACCCCGCCCTGCCCGCCACGCCTGCTGCAGTCTATTCCCATGCCACCCTGCCTGTCTCTTACGACTTATTGCCGGGAACCAGCCTTAGCAAACCCCAGACTTTACTTGGCAGCTGCAGGACCGATTCTGCGCTCCATTGAGATCCTGCGCGCCCGTTGATTAAGCACCCGAAAATGCAAAAGCTGTGATCGTGTTACCTCAGCCAAAGGGAAGGGGGGTGTTACGGAGATGGCTTTTCATCTTGGTTAGATGTTCTGGTAAAAAATATTGTGTTGCTCAAAGTTTGCCGGCCACTCTTCACACCTAAGCTCAGTCACCCAACACCATTTTGAAGAAGAAGAGAGAGTCCGAGGAAGAATGGAGCAGGAGCGGGAGTTTACCGGTTATCGCTTCTCGGCCTTTTGGCTAAGATCCAGTGTAGTTTCTGTTCTTATCAGTTTAATATCTGATACGTCCCCTATCTGGGGACCAAATATTAAATTGATTCTTGGAACAGGGAGATGGAACGAGAGCTTGCTCCGTCCACTCCGCGCATCGACCTGGTATCGCAGTGCTTCCAGGATCGGTGCAGCTCCCCTCGGGGAGATTCGAAAAACAAAAAACAGATTTTGTTTCTTTTTTGGACCATATGTTATTACTGTAGTCAATATTGTTATAAAAGAAGGAAAACTTTTTACAGCTGCTTGACCATGCTCTCCTTTCCTTCGTAGGTTGTTGCTCGCTCCGCGTTGTTCCTCGCCCGGCCGTTGTGCCATGTTGCCAACGCCGCTGACGCCACTTTCACTCCTGCCCAGCAAGGTAAGCAGCCACCATTGTGTTTTTCTTCCCGTATCTGTCCATGGGGACTTGGCCTATATTTCAGGGTGAGGCCTCACCACGTTTCCCGCTCGACAGCTAAGCTGGAGGTTGACCCCTGTTGGATTTCCGTGCGACTGCAGGCACGGGCGCCTCCATTGGAAAAGGATGGGTGGGTGGATGGGGGTTGGTGGTGTTGGGCACATGCACCCCGCCCTGCCCGCCACGCCTGCTGCAGTCTATTCCCATGCCACCCTGCCTGTCTCTTACGACTTATTGCCGGGAACCAGCCTTAGCAAACCCCAGACTTTACTTGGCAGCTGCAGGACCGATTCTGCGCTCCATTGAGATCCTGCGCGCCCGTTGATTAAGCACCCGAAAATGCAAAAGCTGTGATCGTGTTACCTCAGCCAAAGGGAAGGGGGGTGTTACGGAGATGGCTTTTCATCTTGGTTAGATGTTCTGGTAAAAAATATTGTGTTGCTCAAAGTTTGCCGGCCACTCTTCACACCTAAGCTCAGTCACCCAACACCATTTTGAAGAAGAAGAGAGAGTCCGAGGAAGAATGGAGCAGGAGCGGGAGTTTACCGGTTATCGCTTCTCGGCCTTTTGGCTAAGATCCAGTGTAGTTTCTGTTCTTATCAGTTTAATATCTGATACGTCCCCTATCTGGGGACCAAATATTAAATTGATTCTTGGAACAGGGAGATGGAACGAGAGCTTGCTCCGTCCACTCCGCGCATCGACCTGGTATCGCAGTGCTTCCAGGATCGGTGCAGCTCCCCTCGGGGAGATTCGAAAAACAAAAAACAGATTTTGTTTCTTTTTTGGACCATATGTTATTACTGTAGTCAATATTGTTATAAAAGAAGGAAAACTTTTTACAGCTGCTTGACCATGCTCTCCTTTCCTTCGTAGGTTGTTGCTCGCTCCGCGTTGTTCCTCGCCCGGCCGTTGTGCCATGTTGCCAACGCCGCTGACGCCACTTTCACTCCTGCCCAGCAAGGTAAGCAGCCACCATTGTGTTTTTCTTCCCGTATCTGTCCATGGGGACTTGGCCTATATTTCAGGGTGAGGCCTCACCACGTTTCCCGCTCGACAGCTAAGCTGGAGGTTGCCCCCTGTTGGATTTCCGTGCGACTGCAGGCACGGGCGCCTCCATTGGAAAAGGATGGGTGGGTGGATGGGGGTTGGTGGTGTTGGGCACATGCACCCCGCCCTGCCCGCCACGCCTGCTGCAGTCTATTCCCATGCCACCCTGCCTGTCTCCTACGACTTATTGCCGGGAACCAGCCTTAGCAAACCCCAGACTTTACTTGGCAGCTGCAGGACCGATTCTGCGCTCCATTGAGATCCTGCGCGCCCGTTGATTAAGCACCCGAAAATGCAAAAGCTGTGATCGTGTTACCTCAGCCAAAGGGAAGGGGGGTGTTACGGAGATGGCTTTTCATCTTGGTTAGATGTTCTGGTAAAAAATATTGTGTTGCTCAAAGTTTGCCGGCCACTCTTCACACCTAAGCTCAGTCACCCAACACCATTTTGAAGAAGAAGAGAGAGTCCGAGGAAGAATGGAGCAGGAGCGGGAGTTTACCGGTTATCGCTTCTCGGCCTTTTGGCTAAGATCCAGTGTAGTTTCTGTTCTTATCAGTTTAATATCTGATACGTCCCCTATCTGGGGACCAAATATTAAATTGATTCTTGGAACAGGGAGATGGAACGAGAGCTTGCTCCGTCCACTCCGCGCATCGACCTGGTATCGCAGTGCTTCCAGGATCGGTGCAGCTCCCCTCGGGGAGATTCGAAAAACAAAAAACAGATTTTGTTTCTTTTTTGGACCATATGTTATTACTGTAGTCAATATTGTTATAAAAGAAGGAAAACTTTTTACAGCTGCTTGACCATGCTCTCCTTTCCTTCGTAGGTTGTTGCTCGCTCCGCGTTGTTCCTCGCCCGGCCGTTGTGCCATGTTGCCAACGCCGCTGACGCCACTTTCACTCCTGCCCAGCAAGGTAAGCAGCCACCATTGTGTTTTTCTTCCCGTATCTGTCCATGGGGACTTGGCCTATATTTCAGGGTGAGGCCTCACCACGTTTCCCGCTCGACAGCTAAGCTGGAGGTTGCCCCCTGTTGGATTTCCGTGCGACTGCAGGCACGGGCGCCTCCATTGGAAAAGGATGGGTGGGTGGATGGGGGTTGGTGGTGTTGGGCACATGCACCCCGCCCTGCCCGCCACGCCTGCTGCAGTCTATTCCCATGCCACCCTGCCTGTCTCCTACGACTTATTGCCGGGAACCAGCCTTAGCAAACCCCAGACTTTACTTGGCAGCTGCAGGACCGATTCTGCGCTCCATTGAGATCCTGCGCGCCCGTTGATTAAGCACCCGAAAATGCAAAAGCTGTGATCGTGTTACCTCAGCCAAAGGGAAGGGGGGTGTTACGGAGATGGCTTTTCATCTTGGTTAGATGTTCTGGTAAAAAATATTGTGTTGCTCAAAGTTTGCCGGCCACTCTTCACACCGAAGCTCAGTCACCCAACACCATTTTGAAGAAGAAGAGAGAGTCCGAGGAAGAATGGAGCAGGAGCGGGAGTTTACCGGTTATCGCTTCTTGGCCTTTTGGCTAAGATCCAGTGTAGTTTCTGTTCTTATCAGTTTAATATCTGATACGTCCCCTATCTGGGGACCAAATATTAAATTGATTTTTGGAACAGGGAGATGGAACGAGAGCTTGCTCCGTCCACTCCGCGCATCGACCTGGTATCGCAGTGCTTCCAGGATCGGTGCAGCTCCCCTCGGGGAGATTCGAAAAACAAAAAACAGATTTTGTTTCTTTTTTGGACCATATGTTATTACTGTAGTCAATATTGTTATAAAAGAAGGAAAACTTTTTACAGCTGCTTGACCATGCTCTCCTTTCCTTCGTAGGTTGTTGCTCGCTCCGCGTTGTTCCTCGCCCGGCCGTTGTGCCATGTTGCCAACGCCGCTGACGCCACTTTCACTCCTGCCCAGCAAGGTAAGCAGCCACCATTGTGTTTTTCTTCCCGTATCTGTCCATGGGGACTTGGCCTATATTTCAGGGTGAGGCCTCACCACGTTTCCCGCTCGACAGCTAAGCTGGAGGTTGCCCCCTGTTGGATTTCCGTGCGACTGCAGGCACGGGCGCCTCCATTGGAAAAGGATGGGTGGGTGGATGGGGGTTGGTGGTGTTGGGCACATGCACCCCGCCCTGCCCGCCACGCCTGCTGCAGTCTATTCCCATGCCACCCTGCCTGTCTCCTACGACTTATTGCCGGGAACCAGCCTTAGCAAACCCCAGACTTTACTTGGCAGCTGCAGGACCGATTCTGCGCTCCATTGAGATCCTGCGCGCCCGTTGATTAAGCACCCGAAAATGCAAAAGCTGTGATCGTGTTACCTCAGCCAAAGGGAAGGGGGGTGTTACGGAGATGGCTTTTCATCTTGGTTAGATGTTCTGGTAAAAAATATTGTGTTGCTCAAAGTTTGCCGGCCACTCTTCACACCGAAGCTCAGTCACCCAACACCATTTTGAAGAAGAAGAGAGAGTCCGAGGAAGAATGGAGCAGGAGCGGGAGTTTACCGGTTATCGCTTCTTGGCCTTTTGGCTAAGATCCAGTGTAGTTTCTGTTCTTATCAGTTTAATATCTGATACGTCCCCTATCTGGGGACCAAATATTAAATTGATTTTTGGAACAGGGAGATGGAACGAGAGCTTGCTCCGTCCACTCCGCGCATCGACCTGGTACAGCAGTGCTTCCAGGATCGGTGCAGCTCCCTTCGGGGAGATTCGAAAAACAAAAAACAGATTTTGTTTCTTTTTTGGACCATATGTTATTACTGTAGTCAATATTGTTATAAAAGAAGGAAAACTTTTTACAGCTGCTTGACCATGCTCTCCTTTCCTTCGTAGGTTGTTGCTCGCTCCGCGTTGTTCCTCGCCCGGCCGTTGTGCCATGTTGCCAACGCCGCTGACGCCACTTTCACTCCTGCTCAGCAAGGTAAGCAGCCACCATTGTGTTTTTCTTCCCGTATCTGTCCATGGGGACTTGGCCTATATTTCAGGGTGAGGCCTCACCACGTTTCCCGCTCGACAGCTAAGCTGGAGGTTGACCCCTGTTGGATTTCCGTGCGACTGCAGGCACGGGCGCCTCCATTGGAAAAGGATGGGTGGGTGGATGGGGGTTGGTGGTGTTGGGCACATGCACCCCGCCCTGCCCGCCACGCCTGCTGCAGTCTATTCCCATGCCACCCTGCCTGTCTCTTACGACTTATTGCCGGGAACCAGCCTTAGCAAACCCCAGACTTTACTTGGCAGCTGCAGGACCGATTCTGCGCTCCATTGAGATCCTGCGCGCCCGTTGATTAAGCACCCGAAAATGCAAAAGCTGTGATCGTGTTACCTCAGCCAAAGGGAAGGGGGGTGTTACGGAGATGGCTTTTCATCTTGGTTAGATGTTCTGGTAAAAAATATTGTGTTGCTCAAAGTTTGCCGGCCACTCTTCACACCTAAGCTCAGTCACCCAACACCATTTTGAAGAAGAAGAGAGAGTCCGAGGAAGAATGGAGCAGGAGCGGGAGTTTACCGGTTATCGCTTCTCGGCCTTTTGGCTAAGATCCAGTGTAGTTTCTGTTCTTATCAGTTTAATATCTGATACGTCCCCTATCTGGGGACCAAATATTAAATTGATTCTTGGAACAGGGAGATGGAACGAGAGCTTGCTCCGTCCACTCCGCGCATCGACCTGGTATCGCAGTGCTTCCAGGATCGGTGCAGCTCCCCTCGGGGAGATTCGAAAAACAAAAAACAGATTTTGTTTCTTTTTTGGACCATATGTTATTACTGTAGTCAATATTGTTATAAAAGAAGGAAAACTTTTTACGGCTGCTTGACCATGCTCTCCTTTCCTTCGTAGGTTGTTGCTCGCTCCGCGTTGTTCCTCGCCCGGCCGTTGTGCCATGTTGCCAACGCCGCTGACGCCACTTTCACTCCTGCCCAGCAAGGTAAGCAGCCACCATTGTGTTTTTCTTCCCGTATCTGTCCATGGGGACTTGGCCTATATTTCAGGGTGAGGCCTCACCACGTTTCCCGCTCGACAGCTAAGCTGGAGGTTGCCCCCTGTTGGATTTCCGTGCGACTGCAGGCACGGGCGCCTCCATTGGAAAAGGATGGGTGGGTGGATGTGGGTTGGTGGTGTTGGGCACATGCACCCCGCCCTGCCCGCCACGCCTGCTGCAGTCTATTCCCATGCCACCCTGCCTGTCTCCTACGACTTATTGCCGGGAACCAGCCTTAGCAAACCCCAGACTTTACTTGGCAGCTGCAGGACCGATTCTGCGCTCCATTGAGATCCTGCGCGCCCGTTGATTAAGCACCCGAAAATGCAAAAGTTGTGATCGTGTTACCTCAGCCAAAGGGAAGGGGGGTGTTACGGAGATGGCTTTTCATCTTGGTTAGATGTTCTGGTAAAAAATATTGTGTTGCTCAAAGTTTGCCGGCCACTCTTCACACCTAAGCTCAGTCACCCAACACCATTTTGAAGAAGAAGAGAGAGTCCGAGGAAGAATGGAGCAGGAGCGGGAGTTTACCGGTTATCGCTTCTCGGCCTTTTGGCTAAGATCCAGTGTAGTTTCTGTTCTTATCAGTTTAATATCTGATACGTCCCCTATCTGGGGACCAAATATTAAATTGATTCTTGGAACAGGGAGATGGAACGAGAGCTTGCTCCGTCCACTCCGCGCATCGACCTGGTATCGCAGTGCTTCCAGGATCGGTGCAGCTCCCCTCGGGGAGATTCGAAAAACAAAAAACAGATTTTGTTTCTTTTTTGGGCCATATGTTATTACTGTAGTCAATATTGTTATAAAAGAAGGAAAACTTTTTACAGCTGCTTGACCATGCTCTCCTTTCCTTCGTAGGTTGTTGCTCGCTACGCGTTGTTCCTCGCCCGGCCGTTGTGCCATGTTGCCAACGCCGCTGACGCCACTTTCACTCCTGCTCAGCAAGGTAAGCAGCCACCATTGTGTTTTTCTTCCCGTATCTGTCCATGGGGACTTGGCCTATATTTCAGGGTGAGGCCTCACCACGTTTCCCGCTCGACAGCTAAGCTGGAGGTTGCCCCCTGTTGGATTTCCGTGCGACTGCAGGCACGGGCGCCTCCATTGGAAAAGAATGGGTGGGTGGATGGGGGTTGGTGGTGTTGGGCACATGCACCCCGCCCTGCCCGCCACGCCTGCTGCAGTCTATTCCCATGCCACCCTGCCTGTCTCTTACGACTTATTGCCGGGAACCAGCCTTAGCAAACCCCAGACTTTACTTGGCAGCTGCAGGACCGATTCTGCGCTCCATTGAGATCCTGCGCGCCCGTTGATTAAGCACCCGAAAATGCAAAAGCTGTGATCGTGTTACCTCAGCCAAAGGGAAGGGGGGTGTTACGGAGATGGCTTTTCATCTTGGTTAGATGTTCTGGTAAAAAATATTGTGTTGCTCAAAGTTTGCCGGCCACTCTTCACACCTAAGCTCAGTCACCCAACACCATTTTGAAGAAGAAGAGAGAGTCCGAGGAAGAATGGAGCAGGAGCGGGAGTTTACCGGTTATCGCTTCTTGGCCTTTTGGCTAAGATCCAGTGTAGTTTCTGTTCTTATCAGTTTAATATCTGATACGTCCCCTATCTGGGGACCAAATATTAAATTGATTCTTGGAACAGGGAGATGGAACGAGAGCTTGCTCCGTCCACTCCGCGCATCGACCTGGTATCGCAGTGCTTCCAGGATCGGTGCAGCTCCCCTCGGGGAGATTCGAAAAACAAAAAACAGATGTTGTTTCTTTTTTGGGCCATATGTTATTACTGTAGTCAATATTGTTATAAAAGAAGGAAAACTTTTTACAGCTGCTTGACCATGCTCTCCTTTCCTTCGTAGGTTGTTGCTCGCTCCGCGTTGTTCCTCGCCCGGCCTTTGTGCCATGTTGCCAACGCCGCTGACGCCACTTTCACTCCTGCTCAGCAAGGTAAGCAGCCACCATTGTGTTTTTCTTCCCGTATCTGTCCATGGGGACTTGGCCTATATTTCAGGGTGAGGCCTCACCACGTTTCCCGCTCGACAGCTAAGCTGGAGGTTGCCCCCTGTTGGATTTCCGTGCGACTGCAGGCACGGGCGCCTCCATTGGAAAAGGATGGGTGGGTGGATGGGGGTTGGTGGTGTTGGGCACATGCACCCCGCCCTGCCCGCCACGCCTGCTGCAGTCTATTCCCATGCCACCCTGCCTGTCTCCTACGACTTATTGCCGGGAACCAGCCTTAGCAAACCCCAGACTTTACTTGGCAGCTGCAGGACCGATTCTGCGCTCCATTGAGATCCTGCGCGCCCGTTGATTAAGCACCCGAAAATGCAAAAGCTGTGATCATGTTACCTCAGCCAAAGGGAAGGGGGGTGTTACGGAGATGGCTTTTCATCTTGGTTAGATGTTCTGGTAAAAAATATTGTGTTGCTCAAAGTTTGCCGGCCACTCTTCACACCTAAGCTCAGTCACCCAACACCATTTTGAAGAAGAAGAGAGAGTCCGAGGAAGAATGGAGCAGGAGCGGGAGTTTACCGGTTATCGCTTCTCGGCCTTTTTGCTAAGATCCAGTGTAGTTTCTGTTCTTATCAGTTTAATATCTGATACGTCCCCTATTTGGGGACCAAATATTAAATTGATTTTTGGAACAGGGAGATGGAACGAGAGCTTGCTCCGTCCACTCCGCGCATCGACCTGGTATCGCAGTGCTTCCAGGATCGGTGCAGCTCCCCTCGGGGAGATTCGAAAAACAAAAAACAGATTTTGTTTCTTTTTTGGGCCATATGTTATTACTGTAGTCAATATTGTTATAAAAGAAGGAAAACTTTTTACAGCTGCTTGACCATGCTCTCCTTTCCTTCGTAGGTTGTTGCTCGCTCCGCGTTGTTCCTCGCCCGGCCGTTGTGCCATGTTGCCAACGCCGCTGACGCCACTTTCACTCCTGCTCAGCAAGGTAAGCAGCCACCATTGTGTTTTTCTTCCCGTATCTGTCCATGGGGACTTGGCCTATATTTCAGGGTGAGGCCTCACCACGTTTCCCGCTCGACAGCTAAGCTGGAGGTTGCCCCCTGTTGGATTTCCGTGCGACTGCAGGCACGGGCGCCTCCATTGGAAAAGGATGGGTGGGTGGGTGGATGGGGGTTGGTGGTGTTGGGCACATGCACCCCGCCCTGCCCGCCACGCCTGCTGCAGTCTATTCCCATGCCACCCTGCCTGTCTCTTACGACTTATTGCCGGGAACCAGCCTTAGCAAACCCCAGACTTTACTTGGCAGCTGCAGGACCGATTCTGCGCTCCATTGAGATCCTGCGCGCCCGTTGATTAAGCACCCGAAAATGCAAAAGCTGTGATCGTGTTACCTCAGCCAAAGGGAAGGGGGGTGTTACGGAGATGGCTTTTCATCTTGGTTAGATGTTCTGGTAAAAAATATTGTGTTGCTCAAAGTTTGCCGGCCACTCTTCACACCGAAGCTCAGTCACCCAACACCATTTTGAAGAAGAAGAGAGAGTCCGAGGAAGAATGGAGCAGGAGCGGGAGTTTACCGGTTATCGCTTCTCGGCCTTTTGGCTAAGATCCAGTGTAGTTTCTGTTCTTATCAGTTTAATATCTGATACGTCCCCTATCTGGGGACCAAATATTAAATTGATTCTTGGAACAGGGAGATGGAACGAGAGCTTGCTCCGTCCACTCCGCGCATCGACCTGGTATCGCAGTGCTTCCAGGATCGGTGCAGCTCCCCTCGGGGAGATTCGAAAAACAAAAAACAGATTTTGTTTCTTTTTTGGACCATATGTTATTACTGTAGTCAATATTGTTATAAAAGAAGGAAAACTTTTTACAGCTGCTTGACCATGCTCTCCTTTCCTTCGTAGGTTGTTGCTCGCTCCGCGTTGTTCCTCGCCCGGCCGTTGTGCCATGTTGCCAACGCCGCTGACGCCACTTTCACTCCTGCCCAGCAAGGTAAGCAGCCACCATTGTGTTTTTCTTCCCGTATCTGTCCATGGGGACTTGGCCTATATTTCAGGGTGAGGCCTCACCACGTTTCCCGCTCGACAGCTAAGCTGGAGGTTGACCCCTGTTGGATTTCCGTGCGACTGCAGGCACGGGCGCCTCCATTGGAAAAGGATGGGTGGGTGGATGGGGGTTGGTGGTGTTGGGCACATGCACCCCGCCCTGCCCGCCACGCCTGCTGCAGTCTATTCCCATGCCACCCTGCCTGTCTCTTACGACTTATTGCCGGGAACCAGCCTTAGCAAACCCCAGACTTTACTTGGCAGCTGCAGGACCGATTCTGCGCTCCATTGAGATCCTGCGCGCCCGTTGATTAAGCACCCGAAAATGCAAAAGCTGTGATCGTGTTACCTCAGCCAAAGGGAAGGGGGGTGTTACGGAGATGGCTTTTCATCTTGGTTAGATGTTCTGGTAAAAAATATTGTGTTGCTCAAAGTTTGCCGGCCACTCTTCACACCTAAGCTCAGTCACCCAACACCATTTTGAAGAAGAAGAGAGAGTCCGAGGAAGAATGGAGCAGGAGCGGGAGTTTACCGGTTATCGCTTCTCGGCCTTTTGGCTAAGATCCAGTGTAGTTTCTGTTCTTATCAGTTTAATATCTGATACGTCCCCTATCTGGGGACCAAATATTAAATTGATTCTTGGAACAGGGAGATGGAACGAGAGCTTGCTCCGTCCACTCCGCGCATCGACCTGGTATCGCAGTGCTTCCAGGATCGGTGCAGCTCCCCTCGGGGAGATTCGAAAAACAAAAAACAGATTTTGTTTCTTTTTTGGACCATATGTTATTACTGTAGTCAATATTGTTATAAAAGAAGGAAAACTTTTTACAGCTGCTTGACCATGCTCTCCTTTCCTTCGTAGGTTGTTGCTCGCTCCGCGTTGTTCCTCGCCCGGCCGTTGTGCCATGTTGCCAACGCCGCTGACGCCACTTTCACTCCTGCCCAGCAAGGTAAGCAGCCACCATTGTGTTTTTCTTCCCGTATCTGTCCATGGGGACTTGGCCTATATTTCAGGGTGAGGCCTCACCACGTTTCCCGCTCGACAGCTAAGCTGGAGGTTGCCCCCTGTTGGATTTCCGTGCGACTGCAGGCACGGGCGCCTCCATTGGAAAAGGATGGGTGGGTGGATGGGGGTTGGTGGTGTTGGGCACATGCACCCCGCCCTGCCCGCCACGCCTGCTGCAGTCTATTCCCATGCCACCCTGCCTGTCTCCTACGACTTATTGCCGGGAACCAGCCTTAGCAAACCCCAGACTTTACTTGGCAGCTGCAGGACCGATTCTGCGCTCCATTGAGATCCTGCGCGCCCGTTGATTAAGCACCCGAAAATGCAAAAGCTGTGATCGTGTTACCTCAGCCAAAGGGAAGGGGGGTGTTACGGAGATGGCTTTTCATCTTGGTTAGATGTTCTGGTAAAAAATATTGTGTTGCTCAAAGTTTGCCGGCCACTCTTCACACCTAAGCTCAGTCACCCAACACCATTTTGAAGAAGAAGAGAGAGTCCGAGGAAGAATGGAGCAGGAGCGGGAGTTTACCGGTTATCGCTTCTCGGCCTTTTGGCTAAGATCCAGTGTAGTTTCTGTTCTTATCAGTTTAATATCTGATACGTCCCCTATCTGGGGACCAAATATTAAATTGATTCTTGGAACAGGGAGATGGAACGAGAGCTTGCTCCGTCCACTCCGCGCATCGACCTGGTATCGCAGTGCTTCCAGGATCGGTGCAGCTCCCCTCGGGGAGATTCGAAAAACAAAAAACAGATTTTGTTTCTTTTTTGGACCATATGTTATTACTGTAGTCAATATTGTTATAAAAGAAGGAAAACTTTTTACAGCTGCTTGACCATGCTCTCCTTTCCTTCGTAGGTTGTTGCTCGCTCCGCGTTGTTCCTCGCCCGGCCGTTGTGCCATGTTGCCAACGCCGCTGACGCCACTTTCACTCCTGCCCAGCAAGGTAAGCAGCCACCATTGTGTTTTTCTTCCCGTATCTGTCCATGGGGACTTGGCCTATATTTCAGGGTGAGGCCTCACCACGTTTCCCGCTCGACAGCTAAGCTGGAGGTTGCCCCCTGTTGGATTTCCGTGCGACTGCAGGCACGGGCGCCTCCATTGGAAAAGGATGGGTGGGTGGATGGGGGTTGGTGGTGTTGGGCACATGCACCCCGCCCTGCCCGCCACGCCTGCTGCAGTCTATTCCCATGCCACCCTGCCTGTCTCCTACGACTTATTGCCGGGAACCAGCCTTAGCAAACCCCAGACTTTACTTGGCAGCTGCAGGACCGATTCTGCGCTCCATTGAGATCCTGCGCGCCCGTTGATTAAGCACCCGAAAATGCAAAAGCTGTGATCGTGTTACCTCAGCCAAAGGGAAGGGGGGTGTTACGGAGATGGCTTTTCATCTTGGTTAGATGTTCTGGTAAAAAATATTGTGTTGCTCAAAGTTTGCCGGCCACTCTTCACACCGAAGCTCAGTCACCCAACACCATTTTGAAGAAGAAGAGAGAGTCCGAGGAAGAATGGAGCAGGAGCGGGAGTTTACCGGTTATCGCTTCTTGGCCTTTTGGCTAAGATCCAGTGTAGTTTCTGTTCTTATCAGTTTAATATCTGATACGTCCCCTATCTGGGGACCAAATATTAAATTGATTTTTGGAACAGGGAGATGGAACGAGAGCTTGCTCCGTCCACTCCGCGCATCGACCTGGTACAGCAGTGCTTCCAGGATCGGTGCAGCTCCCTTCGGGGAGATTCGAAAAACAAAAAACAGATTTTGTTTCTTTTTTGGACCATATGTTATTACTGTAGTCAATATTGTTATAAAAGAAGGAAAACTTTTTACAGCTGCTTGACCATGCTCTCCTTTCCTTCGTAGGTTGTTGCTCGCTCCGCGTTGTTCCTCGCCCGGCCGTTGTGCCATGTTGCCAACGCCGCTGACGCCACTTTCACTCCTGCTCAGCAAGGTAAGCAGCCACCATTGTGTTTTTCTTCCCGTATCTGTCCATGGGGACTTGGCCTATATTTCAGGGTGAGGCCTCACCACGTTTCCCGCTCGACAGCTAAGCTGGAGGTTGCCCCCTGTTGGATTTCCGTGCGACTGCAGGCACGGGCGCCTCCATTGGAAAAGGATGGGTGGGTGGATGGGGGTTGGTGGTGTTGGGCACATGCACCCCGCCCTGCCCGCCACGCCTGCTGCAGTCTATTCCCATGCCACCCTGCCTGTCTCTTACGACTTATTGCCGGGAACCAGCCTTAGCAAACCCCAGACTTTACTTGGCAGCTGCAGGACCGATTCTGCGCTCCATTGAGATCCTGCGCGCCCGTTGATTAAGCACCCGAAAATGCAAAAGCTGTGATCGTGTTACCTCAGCCAAAGGGAAGGGGGGTGTTACGGAGATGGCTTTTCATCTTGGTTAGATGTTCTGGTAAAAAATATTGTGTTGCTCAAAGTTTGCCGGCCACTCTTCACACCTAAGCTCAGTCACCCAACACCATTTTGAAGAAGAAGAGAGAGTCCGAGGAAGAATGGAGCAGGAGCGGGAGTTTACCGGTTATCGCTTCTCGGCCTTTTGGCTAAGATCCAGTGTAGTTTCTGTTCTTATCAGTTTAATATCTGATACGTCCCCTATCTGGGGACCAAATATTAAATTGATTCTTGGAACAGGGAGATGGAACGAGAGCTTGCTCCGTCCACTCCGCGCATCGACCTGGTATCGCAGTGCTTCCAGGATCGGTGCAGCTCCCCTCGGGGAGATTCGAAAAACAAAAAACAGATTTTGTTTCTTTTTTGGACCATATGTTATTACTGTAGTCAATATTGTTATAAAAGAAGGAAAACTTTTTACAGCTGCTTGACCATGCTCTCCTTTCCTTCGTAGGTTGTTGCTCGCTCCGCGTTGTTCCTCGCCCGGCCGTTGTGCCATGTTGCCAACGCCGCTGACGCCACTTTCACTCCTGCCCAGCAAGGTAAGCAGCCACCATTGTGTTTTTCTTCCCGTATCTGTCCATGGGGACTTGGCCTATATTTCAGGGTGAGGCCTCACCACGTTTCCCGCTCGACAGCTAAGCTGGAGGTTGCCCCCTGTTGGATTTCCGTGCGACTGCAGGCACGGGCGCCTCCATTGGAAAAGGATGGGTGGGTGGATGGGGGTTGGTGGTGTTGGGCACATGCACCCCGCCCTGCCCGCCACGCCTGCTGCAGTCTATTCCCATGCCACCCTGCCTGTCTCCTACGACTTATTGCCGGGAACCAGCCTTAGCAAACCCCAGACTTTACTTGGCAGCTGCAGGACCGATTCTGCGCTCCATTGAGATCCTGCGCGCCCGTTGATTAAGCACCCGAAAATGCAAAAGCTGTGATCGTGTTACCTCAGCCAAAGGGAAGGGGGGTGTTACGGAGATGGCTTTTCATCTTGGTTAGATGTTCTGGTAAAAAATATTGTGTTGCTCAAAGTTTGCCGGCCACTCTTCACACCGAAGCTCAGTCACCCAACACCATTTTGAAGAAGAAGAGAGAGTCCGAGGAAGAATGGAGCAGGAGCGGGAGTTTACCGGTTATCGCTTCTTGGCCTTTTGGCTAAGATCCAGTGTAGTTTCTGTTCTTATCAGTTTAATATCTGATACGTCCCCTATCTGGGGACCAAATATTAAATTGATTTTTGGAACAGGGAGATGGAACGAGAGCTTGCTCCGTCCACTCCGCGCATCGACCTGGTACAGCAGTGCTTCCAGGATCGGTGCAGCTCCCTTCGGGGAGATTCGAAAAACAAAAAACAGATTTTGTTTCTTTTTTGGACCATATGTTATTACTGTAGTCAATATTGTTATAAAAGAAGGAAAACTTTTTACAGCTGCTTGACCATGCTCTCCTTTCCTTCGTAGGTTGTTGCTCGCTCCGCGTTGTTCCTCGCCCGGCCGTTGTGCCATGTTGCCAACGCCGCTGACGCCACTTTCACTCCTGCTCAGCAAGGTAAGCAGCCACCATTGTGTTTTTCTTCCCGTATCTGTCCATGGGGACTTGGCCTATATTTCAGGGTGAGGCCTCACCACGTTTCCCGCTCGACAGCTAAGCTGGAGGTTGACCCCTGTTGGATTTCCGTGCGACTGCAGGCACGGGCGCCTCCATTGGAAAAGGATGGGTGGGTGGATGGGGGTTGGTGGTGTTGGGCACATGCACCCCGCCCTGCCCGCCACGCCTGCTGCAGTCTATTCCCATGCCACCCTGCCTGTCTCTTACGACTTATTGCCGGGAACCAGCCTTAGCAAACCCCAGACTTTACTTGGCAGCTGCAGGACCGATTCTGCGCTCCATTGAGATCCTGCGCGCCCGTTGATTAAGCACCCGAAAATGCAAAAGCTGTGATCGTGTTACCTCAGCCAAAGGGAAGGGGGGTGTTACGGAGATGGCTTTTCATCTTGGTTAGATGTTCTGGTAAAAAATATTGTGTTGCTCAAAGTTTGCCGGCCACTCTTCACACCTAAGCTCAGTCACCCAACACCATTTTGAAGAAGAAGAGAGAGTCCGAGGAAGAATGGAGCAGGAGCGGGAGTTTACCGGTTATCGCTTCTCGGCCTTTTGGCTAAGATCCAGTGTAGTTTCTGTTCTTATCAGTTTAATATCTGATACGTCCCCTATCTGGGGACCAAATATTAAATTGATTCTTGGAACAGGGAGATGGAACGAGAGCTTGCTCCGTCCACTCCGCGCATCGACCTGGTATCGCAGTGCTTCCAGGATCGGTGCAGCTCCCCTCGGGGAGATTCGAAAAACAAAAAACAGATTTTGTTTCTTTTTTGGACCATATGTTATTACTGTAGTCAATATTGTTATAAAAGAAGGAAAACTTTTTACAGCTGCTTGACCATGCTCTCCTTTCCTTCGTAGGTTGTTGCTCGCTCCGCGTTGTTCCTCGCCCGGCCGTTGTGCCATGTTGCCAACGCCGCTGACGCCACTTTCACTCCTGCCCAGCAAGGTAAGCAGCCACCATTGTGTTTTTCTTCCCGTATCTGTCCATGGGGACTTGGCCTATATTTCAGGGTGAGGCCTCACCACGTTTCCCGCTCGACAGCTAAGCTGGAGGTTGCCCCCTGTTGGATTTCCGTGCGACTGCAGGCACGGGCGCCTCCATTGGAAAAGGATGGGTGGGTGGATGGGGGTTGGTGGTGTTGGGCACATGCACCCCGCCCTGCCCGCCACGCCTGCTGCAGTCTATTCCCATGCCACCCTGCCTGTCTCCTACGACTTATTGCCGGGAACCAGCCTTAGCAAACCCCAGACTTTACTTGGCAGCTGCAGGACCGATTCTGCGCTCCATTGAGATCCTGCGCGCCCGTTGATTAAGCACCCGAAAATGCAAAAGTTGTGATCGTGTTACCTCAGCCAAAGGGAAGGGGGGTGTTACGGAGATGGCTTTTCATCTTGGTTAGATGTTCTGGTAAAAAATATTGTGTTGCTCAAAGTTTGCCGGCCACTCTTCACACCTAAGCTCAGTCACCCAACACCATTTTGAAGAAGAAGAGAGAGTCCGAGGAAGAATGGAGCAGGAGCGGGAGTTTACCGGTTATCGCTTCTCGGCCTTTTGGCTAAGATCCAGTGTAGTTTCTGTTCTTATCAGTTTAATATCTGATACGTCCCCTATCTGGGGACCAAATATTAAATTGATTCTTGGAACAGGGAGATGGAACGAGAGCTTGCTCCGTCCACTCCGCGCATCGACCTGGTATCGCAGTGCTTCCAGGATCGGTGCAGCTCCCCTCGGGGAGATTCGAAAAACAAAAAACAGATTTTGTTTCTTTTTTGGGCCATATGTTATTACTGTAGTCAATATTGTTATAAAAGAAGGAAAACTTTTTACAGCTGCTTGACCATGCTCTCCTTTCCTTCGTAGGTTGTTGCTCGCTACGCGTTGTTCCTCGCCCGGCCGTTGTGCCATGTTGCCAACGCCGCTGACGCCACTTTCACTCCTGCTCAGCAAGGTAAGCAGCCACCATTGTGTTTTTCTTCCCGTATCTGTCCATGGGGACTTGGCCTATATTTCAGGGTGAGGCCTCACCACGTTTCCCGCTCGACAGCTAAGCTGGAGGTTGCCCCCTGTTGGATTTCCGTGCGACTGCAGGCACGGGCGCCTCCATTGGAAAAGAATGGGTGGGTGGATGGGGGTTGGTGGTGTTGGGCACATGCACCCCGCCCTGCCCGCCACGCCTGCTGCAGTCTATTCCCATGCCACCCTGCCTGTCTCTTACGACTTATTGCCGGGAACCAGCCTTAGCAAACCCCAGACTTTACTTGGCAGCTGCAGGACCGATTCTGCGCTCCATTGAGATCCTGCGCGCCCGTTGATTAAGCACCCGAAAATGCAAAAGCTGTGATCGTGTTACCTCAGCCAAAGGGAAGGGGGGTGTTACGGAGATGGCTTTTCATCTTGGTTAGATGTTCTGGTAAAAAATATTGTGTTGCTCAAAGTTTGCCGGCCACTCTTCACACCTAAGCTCAGTCACCCAACACCATTTTGAAGAAGAAGAGAGAGTCCGAGGAAGAATGGAGCAGGAGCGGGAGTTTACCGGTTATCGCTTCTTGGCCTTTTGGCTAAGATCCAGTGTAGTTTCTGTTCTTATCAGTTTAATATCTGATACGTCCCCTATCTGGGGACCAAATATTAAATTGATTCTTGGAACAGGGAGATGGAACGAGAGCTTGCTCCGTCCACTCCGCGCATCGACCTGGTATCGCAGTGCTTCCAGGATCGGTGCAGCTCCCCTCGGGGAGATTCGAAAAACAAAAAACAGATTTTGTTTCTTTTTTGGACCATATGTTATTACTGTAGTCAATATTGTTATAAAAGAAGGAAAACTTTTTACAGCTGCTTGACCATGCTCTCCTTTCCTTCGGAGGTTGTTGCTCGCTCCGCGTTGTTCCTCGCCCGGCCGTTGTGCCATGTTGCCAACGCCGCTGACGCCACTTTCACTCCTGCCCAGCAAGGTAAGCAGCCACCATTGTGTTTTTCTTCCCGTATCTGTCCATGGGGACTTGGCCTATATTGCAGGGTGAGGCCTCACCACGTTTCCCGCTCGACAGCTAAGCTGGAGGTTGCCCCCTGTTGGATATCCGTGCGACTGCAGGCACGGGCGCCTCCATTGGAAAAGGATGGGTGGGTGGATGGGGGTTGGTGGTGTTGGGCACATGCACCCCGCCCTGCCCGCCACGCCTGCTGCAGTCTATTCCCATGCCACCCTGCCTGTCTCCTACGACTTATTGCCGGGAACCAGCCTTAGCAAACCCCAGACTTTACTTGGCAGCTGCAGGACCGATTCTGCGCTCCATTGAGATCCTGCGCGCCCGTTGATTAAGCACCCGAAAATGCAAAAGCTGTGATCGTGTTACCTCAGCCAAAGGGAAGGGGGGTGTTACGGAGATGGCTTTTCATCTTGGTTAGATGTTCTGGTAAAAAATATTGTGTTGCTCAAAGTTTGCCGGCCACTCTTCACACCGAAGCTCAGTCACCCAACACCATTTTGAAGAAGAAGAGAGAGTCCGAGGAAGAATGAAGCAGGAGCGGGAGTTTACCGGTTATCGCTTCTTGGCCTTTTGGCTAAGATCCAGTGTAGTTTCTGTTCTTATCAGTTTAATATCTGATACGTCCCCTATCTGGGGACCAAATATTAAATTGATTTTTGGAACAGGGAGATGGAACGAGAGCTTGCTCCGTCCACTCCGCGCATCGACCTGGTACAGCAGTGCTTCCAGGATCGGTGCAGCTCCCTTCGGGGAGATTCGAAAAACAAAAAACAGATTTTGTTTCTTTTTTGGACCATATGTTATTACTGTAGTCAATATTGTTATAAAAGAAGGAAAACTTTTTACAGCTGCTTGACCATGCTCTCCTTTCCTTCGTAGGTTGTTGCTCGCTCCGCGTTGTTCCTCGCCCGGCCGTTGTGCCATGTTGCCAACGCCGCTGACGCCACTTTCACTCCTGCTCAGCAAGGTAAGCAGCCACCATTGTGTTTTTCTTCCCGTATCTGTCCATGGGGACTTGGCCTATATTTCAGGGTGAGGCCTCACCACGTTTCCCGCTCGACAGCTAAGCTGGAGGTTGCCCCCTGTTGGATTTCCGTGCGACTGCAGGCACGGGCGCCTCCATTGGAAAAGGATGGGTGGGTGGATGGGGGTTGGTGGTGTTGGGCACATGCACCCCGCCCTGCCCGCCACGCCTGCTGTAGTCTATTCCCATGACACCCTGCCTGTCTCCTACGACTTATTGCCGGGAACCAGCCTTAGCAAACCCCAGACTTTACTTGGCAGCTGCAGGACCGATTCTGCGCTCCATTGAGATCCTGCGCGCCCGTTGATTAAGCACCCGAAAATGCAAAAGCTGTGATCGTGTTACCTCAGCCAAAGGGAAGGGGGGTGTTACGGAGATGGCTTTTCATCTTGGTTAGATGTTCTGGTAAAAAATATTGTGTTGCTCAAAGTTTGCCGGCCACTCTTCACACCGAAG